>NC_056054.1:116473547-116775061 GCF_016772045.2 Ovis aries
CGTGGTGCCACCTGGGTCCCCCCAACCCGAGCAGCTGCACCACCTTGATGCTCAATCCTCCTTGGGGTAGAGCTGCCACAGGCTAGAAAAAGTCCTGCGTCTGTACATGCAGGGTCACGTTGGATGTGTCCAACTCTTTGTGACCCTGTGGACTGTGGCCTGCCAGATTTCTCTGTCCGGGGGATTCTCCAGGCAAGAATTCTGGCGTGCGTTGCCATACCCTTCTAGAGCATCATCTTTCCTGCTTCCCTAGCCACCAGCTCCTCTGAGTACCTGGTGCTGCCAGGGCCCCTATCACCCAAGCAGCTGTGCCATCTCCACACCTGGCCCTCACTGGGGCAGGCCCATGACCTCCAGGTTAGTCTCAGGAGCAAACCCCTGTGGATGACCCACATGCTGAAGTAGAGATAAAACCACAGTTGAAACCGAGAGACAGTGTGGCTAACGAAGAAGACCCAAAACCTTCCCACCAGCTGTACTAGCTGCAGATTAAATCCACACGATCAACTAGGCAGACTCTGCGTCATGGATATATAAAAGGACACTGAAAGTTCTCCCAGAAGAAAACATACTAGTTCTGACAGCTGTGGACATTGGAGGCAAGAACACACAGGACTAGGACCGGATTAGAGTCTGAGCTGCTCCCACAGCAGGTCCAGAGACCAGCGCGATGTTGGAGGGCATTCAAAGGAGGCAAGGTGGACTGTGACTCCCAGCAAGGGAAAGGACTCTGACAGCAGCGACTCAAGAAAAATGTTTATTGTTTGTCTAATATAACTCCTTCTGTGCTTTCTTCTGGATTTTTTTTCTTGTCTTTCTCCCATTCCCCCACCCCCGCCTCTGGTGTTGTATTGGTTGATTTCATTAGTACTATTAAATCTATTTAAGCATTTGAGAATTGTTTTCTTGAATCACACTTTTTATTTCTGCTGTAAGCTTCTGCCTCTATTGGCCTTTTGCATTTCTGTGGAGTCTTCCCTTTTATTTTTTCTTTAATTATCTCTCTCTTTTAATTTAAGTTGTTATATTTTTAAATTTATTATTATTTTTCTACATTTATTCCTTTGTTTGCTTTTCCTACTGCTCTTTTCTCCTTGAAGTTAATCTTTATATAAATCTTCTTTATCTAATTCTATTTAACCTTGCATTTCTATTCTTTCATTTCTTTCTTTCCTTTATTTTTTCACCATATTTGTTAGTTTGTTTTGTTTTATTGCTTTATTCCCCAGTGGGCACCATGCTTTAGTTTTGTTTTCCAGTTCGTGCTTTAACTAGTTTTGTTCTTAACTAGTGATATCATTTTTCGTTTCCTTTCTTTGCCAAGTCAATCTATTGCACTTTCTTTTTCTTTTTGACAGTTTTGATTTTGCTTATAGGTGTATATATATATGTGTATATTCATTTTTTTAGTTATTATTTGCCAGATTTGTAATTGCCAATTATCTGGGGTCTTTCCTTTGTTTGTCATTTAAGGGTGTTTGTTTTAACCTCAATTAATGCCTTAGCAAACCAGATGTGGAATCTCCATTCCCAGCCAGGGATGAAGCCCTGAGCCTTTGGAGTGGAGGTGCTGACTCCAAGACACTAGATTACCAGATAACTCCTAACCCTAGGGAGCATCAAATAGTGAGAAATCTCGCAAAGGCAACCACTGTCTATAAGACCCAGCATCACCCAACCGTCAGTAGCACCCTCTTCAGGATGCCTCATCCAAACAATAAACAAGACAAAAATACAAACCCAGTTATCAGCAGACAGAATTACCACCTCACTCAGCCCTGTACATAAGGGAAAAACAGAAACAAAGAATAACTCATCTTCTCCAACCAGAATGCAAGCACAAGTCACACCCTACAAGAAGTTTACACAAACCCCTAGACCCACCTCATGAGGGCAAAAACCAAAAGGAGAAAATAATTCAACCTTGAAGCCTGGGATTAGGAGACCTAAAACACAGTAAGTTAAAAATAAATAATGAAAAGGCAGAAAAACACTGCACAAAAAAAGAACAACCAAGAAACACAAAAGTCCAAATAAATGAAGAGGAAATAGGAAAACAACCTGAAAAACAATTCAGAATAATGATAGTGATGATCCAAAATCTTGATGATAGAATGGAGAAAATGCAAGAATCAAGTCATAAAGACATAGAAGAATTAAAGAATGAACATACAGAGACAACACTGTTACTGAAATTAAAGATACTCTAGAAGGAATCAGTAGCAGAATATCTGAAGCAGAAGAATGAATCAGTGAGCTGGAAGATAAAATGGTGGAAATAACTGCTAAAGAGCAGAATAAAGTAAAAAGAATGAAAAGATCTGAGGACAGTCTCAGAGACCTCTGGGACAATATCAAATGCTCCAACAGTCGAATTATAGGGGTCCCAGATGAAGAAGAGAAAAATAAAGAGTATGAGAACATTTTTGAAGAGATTATTGTTGAAAATTTCCCCAACATGGAAAAGGAAATAGTCAATCAAGTCCAGGAGGCACAAAGAGTCCCATACAGGATAAAACCAAGGAGAAACATGCCAAGACATATACTAATCAAAGTAACAAAGACTAAACACAAAGAAAGAATATTTAAAAAGCAAGGGAGAAGCACCAAGTAACATACAAGGGTAATGCCACACATTTAACAGCTGATCTCTCAGGAGAAACTGCAGGTCAAAACGGAATGGCAGGATATATTTAAAGTACTGAAAGGGAAAAATCTACAAGCAAGAATGCTCTGCCTGGCAAGGATCTTGGTCAAAATTGATGGAGAAATCAAAAGTTTTACCAACAAGCAAAAGTTAAGAGAATTTGGAGCCACAAATCCAGCTTTTCAACTAATGTTAAAGGGTCTTAACGTTGTCAGAAAACACAAAAGAAGAAAAAGATCAAGAAAAACAAACTCCAATTAAGAAAAGGACAATAGGGACATATATATCAATAATTACTTTAAATGTAAATGGAATAAATGCTCCAACCAAAAGACACAGACTGACTGAATGGATACAATAAGATCCACATATATGGTATCTGCAAGAAACCCACTTCAGACCTAAAGACACATAAAGACCGAAGCTAAAAGAACAGAATACTATATTCCATGTAAATGGAAATCAAAGAAAGCTAGAATAGCAATCCTCATATCAGACAAAATAGACCTTAAAATAAAGAATATTATAAGAGATAAGGAAGGACACTTCATAATGATTAAGGGATCAATCCAAGAGGAAGAGATAACAATTGTAAACATCTATGCACCCAACATAGGAGCACCTCAATACATAAGACAAATACTAACAGGCATAAAAGGGTAAATTCACAGTAATACAATAATAATAGTAGACTTTAACACCCCACTTACACCAATCATCAAAACAGAAAGTTAACAAGGAAACACAAATCTTAAATAACACATTAGAACAGATGAATCTCATTGATATCTTCAGGACTTTCCATCCAAATGCAGAACAATACACCTTCTTCTCAAGTGCTCAAGGAACATTCTCCAGGATAGACCACATCTTGGGTCACAAACCAAACCTCAGTAAACTTAAGAAAATTAAAACCATGTCAAGCATCTTTTCTGACCACAATGCCATCAGACTAGGTATAAATTACAAGAAAAAAAAACTAAAAAAATACATCACATGGAGATTAAAGAATATGATTCTAAAGAACAAACAGATTACTGAGAAATCAAAAGTGAAATAAAATTCCTAGAGAAAAATGACAATGAAAACACAACTCAAAACCTATGAAATGCAGCAAAAGCAGTTCTAAGAGGGAAGTTTATAGCAATATAATCCTACCTCAAGAAATGAGAAAACCTCTGATAGACAACCTTTTCTTACACATAAAACAACTGGGAAAAGAACAAAAAATCCCCAAAGTTAGCAGAAGGAAAGAAATCATAAATATCAGAGCAGAAATAATGAAAAAGAAATTAAAGAAACAATAGTAAAGATTAATAAAACTAAAGGCTGCTTCTTTGAGAAGATAAGCAAAACTGACAAATTCTTTAGCCAGAATCATCAAGAAAAAAAACAAAAAGAGAGAGAGAGAGAGAGAGAGAAGACTCAAATCAACAAAATTAGAAATGAAAAAAGAAAGGTTAAAACAGACAATGCAGAAATACAAAGGATTATAAGAGATTATTGTATGCACCTATTTGGCCACCTGGTGTGAAAAACTGACTCAGTGGAAAAGACCCTGCTGCTGGGAAAGATTGAGGGCAGAGGAGATGGGGACGACAGAGGATGAGATGGTTGGATGGCATCACTGACTCAATGGACATGGGTTTGGGTGGACTCCAGGAGTTGGTGATGGACAGGGAGGCCTAGCGTGCTGTGGTTCATGGGGATGCAAAGAGTCGGACATGACTGAGTGACTGAACTGAACTGAATATGGCAATAAAATGGATAACCTGGAAAAAATGGACAGATGCTTAGAAAAGTTCAATCTTCCAAGACTGAAGCAGGAAGAAATAGAAATTATGAACAATCCAATTACAAGCACTGAAATTGAAGCTATGATCAAAAAATCTCCCCCCAAAAAACACAAAAGCCCAGGACCAGATGGCTTCACAGGAGAATTCTACCAAACATTTAGAGACAAGTAATGCCTATCCTTCTAAAACTCTTTCAAAAAATTGCAGAGGAAGGAACACTTCCAAACTCATTCTATGAGGCCACCTTCACCCTGATCCCAAAACCAGACAAAGGCCACACACAAAAAAAAGAAAAATACAGGCCAAAATCACTGATGAACAGAGATGCAAAAATCCTCAGCAAAATTTTAGCAAACAGAATTCAGCAACACATCAAAAAGCATGATCAAGTTAGGTTTATTCCAGGAATGCAAGGATTTTTCAATATACACAAATCAATCAATGTGATATACCATATTAACAAATTGAAATATAAAAACTATATGATAATCTCAATATATGCAGAAAAAGCCTCTAACAAAATTCAGTATCCATTTATGATTAAAACTCTTCCAAAAAATGGGCATAGAATGAACATACCTCAACATCAATTCAGTTCAGTCACTCAGTGGTGTCCAACTGTTTGCGACCCCATGGACTGCAGCACCCCAGGCTTCCCTGTCCATTACCATCTCCCAGAGCTTGCTCAAACTCATGTCCTTTGAGTTAGTGATGCTATCCAACCATCTCATCCTCTGTCATCCCCTCCTCTACCTGCCTTCAATCTTTCCCAGCAGCAGGGTCTTTTCCACTGAGTCAGTTCTTCACATCAGGTGGCCAAAGTATTAGAGCTTCAGCTTCAGCACCAGTCCTTCTAGTGAATATTTGGCACTGATTTCTTTAGGATTGATTGGTTGGATCTCCTTGCAGTCCAAGAGACTCTCAAAGAGTCTTCTCCAACACCACAGTTCAATAGCATCAATTCTTTGGCACTCAGCTTTCTTTAAAGTCCAACTCTTATGTCTATACACGACTATCAGAAAAACCATAGCTTTGACTAGATGGACCTTTGTTGGTAAAGTAATGTCTCTGCTTTTTAATATGCTGTCTAGGTTGGTCATTATTAGAGAAATGCAAATCAAAACTACCATGAAATATCACCTCACACCGGTCAGGATGGCCATCATCAAAAAGTCTATAAACAATTAATGCTGGAGAGGGTGTGAAGAAAAGGGAACACTCTTGCACTGTTGGTAGGAATGTAAATTGATACAGCCACTATGGAAGACGGTATGGAGATTCCTTAAAAAACTATATATAAATAAGGCCAGCATATGACCCAACAATCCCATTCCTAGGCATATAACCTGAGGAGACAAAAATTGGAAAAAGACACATATATTCCAATGTTCATGTTCATACAATATTGTATATATGTGTTCATATATACAATGAAATGTTACTCAGCCATAAAAAGGAATGCATTTGAGTCAGTTCTAATGAGTTGAATGAACCTGGAGCCTATTATACTAAATGAAGTAAGTCAGAAACAGAAAGATAAGCATCGTATACTAATGCATATATATGGAATCTAGAAAGATGGTACTGATGAATTTATTTGCAGGACAGTAATGGAGAAACTGATATACAGAAGACTTTTGGACACGGGGTTAGGTGGGAGGAGAAGGTGAAATGTATGGAGAGAGTAACATTGAAACTTACATTACCATATGTTAAGTAGATAGCCAATGGGAATTTTCTGTATGACTCCAAAAACTCAAATAAGGGCTCTGTATCAATGCAGAGGGGTGGGATGGAGAGGGAGATGGGAGGGAAGTTCAAGACGGAGAGGACATATGTATTCCTAAGGCTCATTCATGTTGATGTTTGACAGAAAGCAACAAAATTCTGTAAAGCAATTATTCTTTAATTAAGTTTTTTTAAAAAAGTTTAATTATAAAAGAAAGCATAATGGATAAAAGTAAAATAATAGACATTAAAAAATAGCTGGCTTGGAAAAATTAAAGAAATCTCCCAAAACAGTAGAATAAAACCAAAAAAAAAAAAAAACAAAGAAGGAAAGAAAACTAACCTGAAGGAAAATGGTGGGAAAATTTTAGATACTCAACCAGGAGGAAGTATGATATCAAACAAATAAAAGTTCCAAAAAGAGAGAAAAGATGGAAAGAGATTATCAGAGAATTTGAGCAGGAAAAAGTCTAGTATTTTTCTCTTTACCCTCAGTACTTCTGGCCACCATATTGGGGGCATAAGAAGGGTATTTTCCACACCATCCAGTTCTCCAATTCTCCACACGTCTGCTCTGTGTGCTATTTACAATTCAACTCAATAGAATTCAATTCTGATACTATCTGCCTGTAGTTAACATCACATCTCACAAGGTGAGAGCTCAATGGTACAAGCTGCCCCTCCCACTTCAGACACCAATCCCAAGTTCCAGGTGCTTCTGGATGACTGGTTTTGAGTTCCCCTGGTGTCTTCCTTGGATTTGATACTTTGCTAGAAGCTCATGGACCTCAGGAAAAGAGTTTACTTACCAGACCTCCGATTTATTATAAAAGGGTACAACTCAAGAACAGCCAGATGGAAGAAATATCTAGGAAAGGACACAGGGAAAGTGGGGGGAGCAGTGCAAATATTAACTGCCCTCTCCAGGTCCACCACTTTCCAAACACTGCATGTGTTTGTTCACCCACCTGGAAGCTCTCCAGATCCTTAGGTTAGGGTTTTCAAGAGGATTCATTATGTAGGTGTGTGCGAGCGTGCATGTGTGCTAAATTGCTTCAGTCATGTTGGACTCTTTGCGACCCTATGGATTGTAGCCAACCAGGCTCCTCTGTCCATGAGATTCTCCATGCAAGAATCCTGCAGCAGGTTGCCATGCCCTCCTCCAGGGGATCTTTCCTACTTAGGGATCGAACCCTAAGCTCTTATGTTTCCTGCATTGGCAGGCAGGTTCTTTACCACTAGAGCCACCTGGGAAGCAATTATGTAGGTATAATAGATTAAATCATTGCAATTGCTGATTAAGTCAATTTCCTGCTCCTCTTCCCTCTCTGGAGGTAACAGGTAGGGCTGAAAATTCAAATCCTCTCATCTAGTTTCTCTGGCAACCAGCCCCCTTCCATCATTAGGGGCTTTCCAAAATTTGCCTCATTAACTTAAATTTAAGTGTGGTAGAAATAGGCATGTTTTGAATAACAAAAGACCCTTTCTCCCTGTTTTTTCCACTTTCACTTTTATTGCTCTTATCATTTGGGAAAATCCAAGAGTTTTAGGCCTTCTCTGTCAGGAAGGGACACAGATCAAGCATGTATTTCACATTACAAATCACAATTTCACAGAAACAATATAGGAAAATTTCCATTGAATGATATAAGATTCCAGATCAGAAAGGCCTAGTAAATGCCCAGGACAATGAATAAAAGGCAATACAATAGGAAATTAATACATAAAGTCTTGATTTTTTAAAAAAAGCAGTAGTTTAAGTGTGTTAGTTAGAAATATAGAAGTATTTTAAAAATGCCAGAAGGAACAATTAACACTGCTTATTATTGTCACTTCTGGGAAATGTAATTCTGATGAAAAGAGAAAGAGGATCATTGCTTTTGGTTAAAGGCCTTGAAGTACAATTTGACGTTTAATACTATATATATATAAAACTTTGATTTTTTAAAAATGAAGAAGAATTAAATGTAAAAAATACAACTCAGTTAAGATATGATGCCCTATTTCAAAGTGTCCTTCCAGAAATTTGTTAGAATTCCAAATACATGTGCTGTGCTCTGCTAAGTCACTTCAGTCCTGTCTGGCTCTTTGCAACCATATGGACCATAGCCTACCAGGCTCCTCTGTCCATGGGATTCTCCAGGCAAGAATACCAGAGTGAGTTGCCATTTCCTTCTCCAGGGGTCTCCCCTACCCAGGGATTGAACCCTCTTACATCTGCATTGGCAGGTGGGTTCTTTACCACTAGCGCCATCTGGGAAGCCCATCCAAATACATACTTGTGGGCAAATGCAAGGATAACTTTGCCAATCTTTGGGTGGAAAATTCTTTAAGAGGTAGGAATACAAACCACCTTACCTGCTTCCTGGAAAACCTGTATGCAGTTCAAGAGGCAAAAGTGAGAATCCAACATGGAACAACAGACTGGTTCAAAATTGGGAAGGAAATACGTAAAGGCTGTACACTGTCACCCTGCTTATTTAACTCATATGCAGAGTACATCATGCAAAATGCTGGTCTGGATGAAACACAAGCTGGAATCAAGATTGCCAGGAGAAATATCAATAACCTCAGATATGCAAATGACACCACCCTTATGGCAGAAAGCAAAGAGAAATTAAAGATCCTCTTGATGAAGGTGAAAGAGGAGGGTGAAAAAGCTGGCTTAAAACTCAACATTCAAAAAATGAAGATCATGGCATCCAGTCCCATTACTTCATGGCAAATAGATGGGGAAACAACGGAAATCGTGAGAGACTATTTTCTTAGGCTTCAAAATCACTGCAGATGGTGACTGCAGCCATGAAATTTTAAAAAATTTGCTCCTTGGAAGAAAAGCAATGACAAACATAGACAGCATATTAAAAAGCAGAGTCATCACTTTGTCTACAAAGTCCATATATTCAAAGTTATGATTTTTCCAGTAGTCATGTCCAGATGTGCTGCTGCTGCTGCTGCTAAATCACTTCAGTCGTGTCCAACTCTGTGCAACCCAATAGACGGCAGCCCACCAGGCTCCCCCATCCCTGGGATTCTCCAGGCAAGAACACTGGAATGGGTTGCCATTTCCTTCTCCAATGTGTGAAAGTGAAAAGAGAAAGTGAAGACGCTCAGTCTTTTCCGACTCATAACAACCCCATGGACTGCAGCCCACCAGGCTCCTCCACCCATGGGATTTTCCAGGCAACAGTACTGGAGTGGGTTGTCATTGCCTTCTCTGCTATACAGATGTGAGAGCTGGACAATCAAACACACTGAAGAATTAATGTTTTTGAATTGTGGTGCTGGAGAAGACTCTTGAGAGTCCCCTGGACTGCAAGGAGATCAAACCAATCAATCCTAAAGGAAATCAACCCTGACTATTCATTGGAAGGAATGAACGCCAATACTTTGGCCACCTGATGTGAAGAGCTGACTCATTGGAAAAGACTCTGATGCTGGGAAAGTTTGAGGGCAGTAGCATAAGGGGATGACAGGATGAGATGGTATCACCGACTCAATGGACATGAGTTTGAGCAAACTCCGGGAGATGGTGAAAGACAGGGAAGCCTAGCATGCTGCAGTCCACGAGGCTGCAAAGAGTCAGACACAACTTAGTGACTGAACAACAACAAATCTTTGAGTGGCAGTCTTCTGAATAACCTCAGTGAACTCTAGAAATATAGTAATTTTAACAATCTTCATAAGTTGCATAACACATTTACATAAGTTGTCCTTAACTGTTTATAGAAATACATCTATATGGAATTGCGCATTATTCAACCTGGAAGAACTAAGGATGTGTCCTGACTTTTTGGATCACTCCTTGGTTAATCAAAAAGACTCTTGGGGTTCAATCTTCAGCCATAATCCATAATTTAAATATGGTGCCTCCTCCTAATTATCTCCTCTTTTTCGGGGAGTCTAAGAATTTACCTGTGGACTCATTAAACATGTACTGAAGTATTATAGGTAAAGCAGATACTTTGCTGGATGTTGAAGATAATAGAGGTTAGGATCTAATAATATGGCCAATGTCCCAGGGATTCTAGTGAATCTAGACTTGAATTAATTTATCCAGGTTGATGCAGACATCCAAGAAACTTACAAGTTGTGATTTAAAACTCTGTTACAGGACACTGGACAGGTTTGAAGTGTCCCACCATTCAGAACTTTAAAAATACAGCGTCAAAGGGCCCTGTGATGGATCCGGTTGGCTATCTCTCCATATCCACTCCCATCACTTCTATTTTTCTTTGCAAGAGAAATCTGGTCACAATGGTTATGGTCACAATGGACCAGTGTCAACAAATGGATCATAATATGCTTAGCCAATGTGACAATTGTGGTTAAGACTTTTGAAACCTCCCTTACAGCTAAGGATGTTCATATGACCAGTTCTGACCAATGATATTAAGGTGAAGTTTGTTCGAGTTTCTGGGAAAGCTTCTGTCATACAGATAAAGGCAGAAAAAATGAGTGATAACTGCTCTCCCTCACTCTTTCTGACTTAACACGGATGTAAGGACTGGAGCTCTAGCAGCTGTCTTATAATAAGAGACAGAAGGCAAGGGCTAGTTGAGCAGAAATACAGAAGGGTCTCAGTGGCAAAGGGCATCACTGAACATGTGACCTAAAGGCAGCAACAGTCTGTCTTTGAGTTTTGTTTCTACATTATATCTGCTTCTTTCTCTATATTTTGGCCTTGCTGTGCTGTATGCAAGATCTTAATTCTTGGACTGAGAATTGAATCCATGTCCCCCACATACAGAATGCAGAGTCTTAACCATTGGACTGCCAAGTCCCCTAAGATCTACTTCTACTAACGAAACATTTCTGACACCAGTGTTTGAGGGTTTTTTCCCTCTCACCAATCAATTCTCTGACACCAGCTTGGACGCCTACAGTTTAACTCATTCTGAAACTATCTGCCTGGAGTAAGCATCAGATCTCACCAGTTCTACAAGACCATTCCCATTTCAGACACCGATTGTCACTTCAGACCTCCCACACCCCTGACTGACCAGCTGTAAACCAGGGGTTCCCACAGCCCCTGCTTGGGTTTGATAAATTGCTAAAATGGCTGATAGAACTCATGAAGACACATGACCTACTATCACTGGCTTATTGTAAAGGATGGAACTTTGGAACAGCTAAATGCGAAGGCTGTATAAGGCTAAGCATCAGAGGAAGGAGTGCTCAGAGTCTCCATGCCCTCTGGGGTGCACCATCCTCCCAGCATCAACATGAGTTCACTGACCTGAAAGTTCTCTGAACTTCACCTTTTAGGATTTTATTGGAGGTTCTATTCTGTAGACATCATTGGCCATTGATGATTAACTCAATCTGCAGCTAACTAAAGGTCAGAGATGGGCTGATATTTCCAACTCTTTAATAATGTTTGATATTTCTGGCATTTCACATGCTATCAAGCTTATGCTCAAAGTCTTACAAGCTAGGTTTCAGCAGTACATGAACCAAGAAATTCCAGATGTATAAGCTGGATTTAGAAAAGGCAAAGGAATCAGAAATCAAATTGCCAACATTCACTGAATCATGGAGAAAGCAAGGGAGTTTCAAGAAAGAATCTAGTTATGCTTCATAGACTACACTAAAGCCTTTGACTATATGGACACAGCAAACTGTGGAAAACTCTTAGAGAAGGAAGTACCATATGTATGCAGGTCAAGAAGCAACAGTTAGAACCAGACATGGAACAACCAAGTGGTTCAAAATTGAGAAAGGAGTATGTCAGGGCTGTAAATCATCACCACACTTATCTAACTTCTGTGCAGACTACATTATGCAAAATGTCCAGCTGGATGAATCACAAGCTGGAATCAAGACTGCTGGGAAAAATATCAACAACCTCAGATATACAGATAATATCACACTAATGGCAGAAAGTAAAGTGGAAATAAAGAGCCTCTTGATGAGGGTGAAAGAGGAGAACGAAAAATCTGGTTTGAAACTCAACATTCAAAAAACTAAGACCATAGCACCCAGTCCCATCACTTCATGGCCAATAGCAGGAGAAAAAACAGAAGCAGTAACAGATTTTATTTTCTTGGGGCCCAAGATCACTGCAGATGGTGACTGCAGCCATAAAATTAAAAGACACTTGCTCCTTGGAAGGAAAGTTATGACAAACCTAGACACATATTAAGAAGCGAAGACATCACTTTGCTGACAAAAGGCCAGATAGTCAAAGCTATGGTTTTTCCAGCAGTCATGTATGAATGTGCAAGTTGGACCATAAAGAAGGCTGCATGCCAAAGAACTGATCCTTTTGAATTGTGGTGCTGGAGAAGATTCTTGAGAGTCTGTTGGACTGCAAGGAGATCAAACCAGTTAATCCTAAAGGAAATGAACTCTAAATATCCACTGGAAGGACTGATGCTGAATCTGAAGCTCCAATGCTTTGTCTACCTGACTACCTGTTTACTGACTAGAAAAGACCCTGATGTTAGGAAAGATTGAAGGCAAAAGGAGAAGGGGACTGAAGTGGATGAGAGGTTAGATAGCATTACCAACTCAATGGACATGAATTTGGACAAACTCTGGGAAATAGTGAAGGACCAGTGAGCCTGCTGTGCTACAGTCCTTGGATTCACAAAGAGTTGGACACACTTAGTGACGACAACAACAACAAGTTTCTGGCAACCAACTCCCATCCTAAAGCTATCTAGGAGGATCAATGCCACCAGTTATCTTGGTAGCATACAAGAAGATCTTCATCACTCTGGAGATTCCAAGGATCTTAGAAGATTTTGTGTTACCAAATGCAGTTGGGGGAGGATGCTAAGACCAAATAATATAATGAAAGATGCTCCTATCAGCTCTGTCACTCAGGAAATTACAAGGGTTTTAGGAATTCTGTGCCAGGAAATGGAGCCAAACACCAAATATATATATATATTTCTCCTCGTATCACAATATCACAATAAAAAAAATAAAATTCCTATTTATTTAAGCCGCTCTTGGTTGTATTTTGTTCACTTGTCTTCTAATTGAAACAGGATCTGAATCTCCTGTTTTGTAAATGGGGAAATCCAGGCAAAGATAAATTAAGCAATGTAACAATGTAACTAACGTCAGCACATCTTGCTGATGGCAGAAATAGGAATGGAAAAACATAGGAATGTGCCAAACCTTAACATGAAGGAAAGATGGGCTGAAAATGTTTATTCAACTGTGTCTTTGATAATTACATTCTCTTAGTTTCCTTTTTATACTAGACTATCGACTATTAGAGTCTCTTGAAGAAAACTGAAGATTCCTCATTGAGATAGACTTTCAGGAAGTAGACTGAGTGGGATCTTTCAATCATGTCACCCCTTCCTCACTCTATCAATATGTATTTATGTATCTTTTTTTATGTATTACTTGATTTTTAACATTTGCCTTTAGAATTTACTACTCATTTATTACAAGCCCTCAGCATTAAAAATTATTGCTCATAGCAACACTTCCCTTCAAGATTGGCACTGTAATATTTACCTTATGGAAGAGGACACTGAGGTTCAGAGATATAGTGTATTGAAATCTGTCCTCACTAAAATATGTTGAAGTCCTTACTCCTGTTATCTATAAAGGTGACTTTACTTGCAAATAGGGTCTTTGCATATGTAATCCTGGGCTTCCCAGGTGGCGCTAGTGGAAAAGAACTCACATGCCAATGCAGGAGTAAGAGACTCAGGTTGGATATCTGGGTTGGGATGATTCCCTGGAGGAGTGCATGGCAACTCACTCCAGTATTCTTTCCCAGAGAATCCCATGGACAGAGAAGCCTGGAGGGCTACAGTCCTTAGGATCCCACAAAGTTGGACACAACTGAAGCAACTTAGAACTGACACCCAAAAAAGATGTCCTTTTCATGATAGGGGACTGGAAAGCAAAAGTAGGAAGTCAAGAGACACCTGGAGTAACAGGCAAATTTGGCCTTGGAGTACAAAATGAAGCAAGGCAAACACTAATACAGTTTTGCCAAGAGAATGCACTGGTCATAGCAAACACGCTCTTCCAACAACATAAGAGAAGACTCTACACATGGACATCACCAGATGGTCAACACCAAAATCAGACTGAATACATTCTTTTTAGCCAAAGATGGAGAAGCAGTATACAGTCAGCAAAAACAAGACCAGGAGCTGACTGTGGCTCAGATCATGAACTCCTTATTGCCAAATTCAGACTTAAATTGAAGAAAGTAGGGAAAACCACTAGACCATCCACGTATGACCTAATTCAAATCCCTTATGATTATACAGTGGAAGTGAGAAATAGATTTAAGGGACTAGATCTGATAGACAGAGTGCCTGAAGAACTATGGATGGAGGTTTGTGACATTGTACAAGAGACAGGGATCAGGACCATCCCCATGGAAAAGAAATGCAAAAAAGCAAAATGGCTGTCTGGGGAGGCCTTACAAATAGCTGTGAAAAGAGGCGAAAAGCAAAGGAGAAAAGGAAAGATACACCCATTTGAATGCAGAGTTCCAAAGAATAGCAAGGAGAGATAAGAAAGCCTTCCTCAGTGATCAGTGCAAAGAAATAGAGGTAAATAATAGAATGGGAAAGACTAGAGATCTCGTCAAGAAAATTAAAGATATCAAGGGGATATTTCATGCAAAGATGGGATCAATAAAGGACAGAAATGGTATGGACCCAACAGAAGCAGAAGATTTTTAGAAGAGGTGGAAAGAATACACAGAACTGTAAAAAAAAAGATCTTCACGACCCAGATAATCATGATGGTGTGATCACTCACCTAGAGCCAGACATCCTGGAATGTGAAGTCAAGTGGGCCTTAGAAAGTATCACTACGAACAAAGCTAGTGGAGGTGATGGAATTCCACTTGAGCTATTTCAAATCCTAAAAGATGATATTGTGAAAGTGCTGCACTCAATATGCCAGAAAATTTGGAAAACTCAGCAGTGGCCATGAGACTGGAAAAAGTAAATTTTCATTCCAATCCCAAAGAAAGGCAATGCCAAAGAATGCTCAAACTACCACACAATTGCAACCATCTCACATGCTAGTAAAGTGATGCTCAAAATTCTCCAAGCCAGGCTTCAGCAATATGTGAACCATGAACTACCCAGATGTTCAAGCTGGTTTTAGAAAAGGCAGAGGAACCAGAGATCAAATTGCCAACATCCAATGGATCATCAAAAAAGCAAGAGAGTTCCAGAAAAACATCTATTCCTGCTTTAATGACTATGCCAAAGCCTTCCACTGTGTGGATTACAATAAACTGTGGAAAATTCTTAAAGAGATGGGAATACAGACCACCTGACCTGCCTCTTCAGAAATCTGTATACAGGTCAGGAAGCAACAGTTAGAACTGGACATGGAACAACAGACTGGTTCCAAATAGGAAAAGGAGTACGTAAAGGCTGTATATTGCCTTGCTTATTTAACTTATATGCAGAGTACATCATGAGAAACGCTGGGCTGGATGAAGTTCAAGCTAGAATCAAGATTGCTGGGAGAAATATAAATAACCTCACATATGAAGATGACACCCTCTTTATGGCAGAAAGTGAAGAAGAACTAAAGAGCCTCTTGATGAAAGTGAAAAAGGAGAGTGAATAAGTTAGCTTAAAGCTTAACATTCAGAAAACTAAGATCATGGCATCCAGTTCCATCACTTCATGGCAAATAGATGGGGAAACAGTGGAAATAGTAGCTGACTTTATTTTGGGGGGCTCCAAAATCACTGCAGATGGTGAATGCAGCCATGAATTTAAAATATGCTTATCCCTTGGAAGGAAAGTTATGACCAAACTAAACAGCATATTAAAAAGCAGAGATGTTGCTTTGCCAAAAAAGTCAGTCTAGTCAAGGCTACGGTTTTTCCAGTAGTCATATATGGATGTAAGGGTTGGACTGTAAAGAAAACTGAGTGCAGAAGAATTGAAGCTTTTGAACTGTGGTGTTGGAGAAGACGCTTGAGAGTCCCTTGGACTGCAAGGAGATCCAAACAGTCCATCCTAAAAGAGATCCGTCCTGAATATTCATTGGAAGGACTGATGCTGAAGCTGAAACTGCAATACTTGGGCCACCTGATACAAAGAACCTACTCATTTGAAAAGATCCTGATGCTGGGAAAGATTGAAGGCAGGAGAAGGGGACAACAGTAGATGAGGTGGTTGGATGGCATCACCAACTCAATGGAGATGAGTTTGAATAAACTCTGGGAGTTGGTGATGGACAGGGAGGCCTGGCATGCTGCAGTCCATGGGGCCACAAAGGGTTGGACAAGACTGAGTAACTGAACTGAACTGAACTGAAGCAACTTAGCATGCATGGATGCATATGTAATCCTGTTAAGAGGAGATCATACTTGATTAGGGTGGGCCTAAATCCAACCTCTGATGTTCTAAATCCAATGAGGACATAGATGCACCCAGAGTGAAGATGGCCATGTGACAGGGTGGGCAGAATTTGGAATGATGGAGCTACAAGCCAAAGGATACCAAGGATTGCCAGCAACCTCCAAAAATTGGGAAGACTCAAAGAAGTTTTTTCCCTGGATTCTTCAGAAGGAGGATAGCCTCAGTAATACCTTGATTTTGAACTTCTAACCTCTAGAACTAAGAGAATAAATTTCTGCTCTTTTAAGTCACCTGGTTTGTGGTAATTTGGTATGGAAATTACTACAAAGGTTTAAATAATTTGCTCTCTGAAGCAGTGGGACCTACAAGAAAACATTTCATTTAACTTGTGCATTGGAGCAACTTCAATATAACCCAGGTACAGGGAGTTGAACAGTTGCTCCAAATTCTTCATTTATTCTACAAGTTTTGTAAGTATTGATGCACTCCAAGAGATGAGCTTTCATGGAGCTCCCAATCTATTTTGTGGTTCCTGAAAAGCAGCATAGGATATCATTATCCTTTACTCTCTTTTCTTTAATATCCCTAGAAAAGTTTTTTTTTTTTCCCCTAGTTAATAGATATCTACTTTAGCTCTTATTTTGATTCAGTGGTTTACAATGATTACTCCCATCTTTTGGCCTAAAATGCTCCTACTAAGAAGTAAGCTGTCCAAAAAAATAAATAAATAAAATTTAAAAAAAAAAGAAGTAAGCTGTCAGTCTTATTGTTGAAAGTAATGTGTGAGGGAGTTCCCTGGCAGTCCAGTGGTTAGGACTCAGGATTTTCACTGCCAAGGAACTGAGTTCAATAGTCCAATCCCTGGTGGGGGAACTAAAATCCCACAAGCCATGAGGTGCAGCCAAAAAAAAGTAATGTATGTATTTCTCTGACAGTTCTTAGATATCCTTTTTCATCAGTTTTCAGTAGTTATATATACTATCATGTGCCTCGATATAGTTTTCTTTTAATTTATCATGCTTGGAGTTCACAAGTATTCTTAAATTTTTGGTGTGATGTCTTACATGGCTTTAGAAAGTTTCAGCCCATTTCTTTTCTTTCTTCTTTTCTTCTTTTTTTAATAGGTAAGAACTGGGTTTGTTTACAGAAGTACACATTTCATATCTTTTTGCCTTTTCATACTATTCATGGGGTTCTCAAGGCAAGAATGCTAAAGCGGTTTGTCGTTCCCTTCTCCAGTGGACCATGTTTTGTCAGAACTCTCCACCATGACCCTTCGGTCTTGGGTGGCCCTACACAGCATGGGTCATAGTTTCATTGAGTTAGACAGGTCTGTAGTCCGTGTGATCAGTTTGGTTAGTTTTCTGTGATTGTGGTTTCCATTCTGTCTGCCCTCTGATAGATTTCAATGGATGTGAGTTTGAGCAAACTTCAGGTGATGGTAAAGAACAGGGGAGTGTGGTATGCCGCAGTCTATGGAGTTGAAGAAAGTCAGACATGATTGAGTGACTAAACAACAGCATTAACACACATTTCATTGACATCATGTGGATCTCAAAAGATAAGAACAGCCTTAGGAGAAACACAGTTCACAATAGAGTGTGGCCCATCTCAGAAGACTAGAGACCCTAAAATATAGGGTGGTTGGTTTTTATGGGCTGGGTAATTTCATAGGCTAACGAATAGGCAGATTATTCCAACTGTTTTGGGGAAGGGGCAGAGATTTCCAGGAACTGGGCCACCACCCTCTGAGCTTTTATGGTTGGTCTCAGAACTGTTGTGGCACTGGTAGGTGTGTCATTTAGCATGTTAATGCATTGTGATGAGAGTATAATGAAGCCCATTTCATTTCAAACACTGCTTTTGACCTACTGTATCTCTCTTCTCCTTTTACAACTCCAATTACAGGTATATTAAGCCTGCCACTATGTCACATTTATACCATAGGATCTTTCCTGTAATATCCATCTTTCTTCTTTCTATGCTTCAGTCTACTGACATCACCTGGGTTACAATCCTTTCTTCAGCTACATCTATTTCACTGGTAAACTTGTGAATTGCACTGCAAATTTTAGTTATTAGGCTGCTCAATTCTAAGATTTCTTTTTGGTTATAGATTACAATTCTCTACTAAATTTCTCCATATTTTTTTTATATTTTCTTGAACATATAAATCATACATTTTAAAGTCTACATGCAATAACTCTAATATCTGAACCTCTTCTGTGGGTCTGATATATATCTATTTTTTCTCTTGGTTTTTGCTTATTTGGCCTTGTTTATCAGTATGCCTGTTATTTTTTTTTTTTGAGGTTAATTTATGCTTTTATTTGCCAGTATAATTAACCACAGTGGCCTGCAGGCTTCTTTGATCTAAAAAAAATACATTTTATATCACAATCCAACAAACACACACACATATATAATATGTATACATACATAAAAGTGAAACCAAAGTTTTGCCAAAAGTATCTACCCTGAGTGTTAAATTTCTGGTGGGAGATCTTTTTCTTTTTTTTAAAGCAGTTTTAGGTTTACAATAAAACTTGACAGGAATGTACAGAATTCCCCATATTTTTAAAAAATAATGATTAATGTGTATGAAAAATTGTAGAGGTAATATGAGACTCAGACTGGTGTCAGATATTTCTGGAAAGGATGTGTTTTCACTTCTGAGAGGCAGATAGACAGAGTCAAATCAATTTAACCCAATCTGTAATTGTGCTAATCAGAATCTGGATTTCAGGTTTTGTGAGGGCTCTTCTAGGTTTTGGATCACCTCTTTTCTGATATAGCACAGAGGCACATACCGTACTCCTTCCCTCTTAGCGGGCCTGAGCTATAATTTTTAAATCTTCCCAACACTGTGAGACTATTCATTCAGTTTCTCAGTCTCTTGATAGCCACTTAAAAATCAGCAAATAACCTGAAAGGCAAAACAAAGCCGAAAGCTAAGCTTACCTCTCAGAACTTTCCTTGTCTCCTGGATCCTAGGGTCTTCGGTCTTTGCTCAGTAATTTTCAAATACCTTCAAACAGATTTTTTTAATTTAACCCTTTCCAGTTGTTATTGTCAGGAGTATTTGTCAGATACAGGCTAGTCAGGACTGCTTGCTTTTTGTAGCCTTGGAGAACTGAGTTGCTGCTGCTGCTGCTGCTGCTGCTAAGTCACTTCAGTCGTGTCTGACTCTGTGCAACCCCATAGACGGCAGCCCACCAAGCTCTCCCATCCCGGGGATTCTCCAGGCAAGAACACTGGAGTGGGTTGCCATTTCCTTCTCCAGTGCATGAAAGTGAAAAGTCAAAGTGAAGTTGTTCAGTCGTGCCCGACTCTTAGAGACCCCATGGACTGCAGCCTAGATGGGTCTTATTCTATAGTGAAAAAAAGAAACAGATTTCAGTTCTTATGTTCTTAAATAAGCCTCCATTAAAGAGAGTGAACCTCTCCTTACTTGTGTAGGTTGTTAAAGGTATCATCTTTGCCTGTGAGAAAGCAAGGTGTTATGGATACAGGTATAACAGCTCTCATCTATCCTTCACTCTTGATTTGTCCAGACAGGAAGACTAAATCTAGCAGAACTGTGAATTAGTGTCCCCTCTCTATTCTCTGTCCTATTTGATAAGTAATACCTTGCTTTCAGTTACCTCACAATTTGGGAAAATGTCAGATAAAACAACCCTTTAATACCAACTAATGTAAGTAGTTAATATTGATCTGAGAAAGATATTGCTATTAACTTATATATTTAATATCAACTTTATAAAATGTGATGCAATGAAGAGAAACATAAAAATTTCCATCATATCATATCATTACTTAGTCTATTTAACTATTTTATGCTGCCTTGAAATTTGTCAAAATCCAAAGTGCTAATTCAGGAATGTAAAGTTCACTGATTTCAGTATATTTTTATCTACATATATATATAAAGAGAAGTTTTGGACAGTTCATTGTATAATTGAATGCTACTACTTTTGAATTTAAAATCTCCTAATACAACACTTTCAAGGAAGATACCTTTGAATAGAATTTTGGAGCTAGAAAGGATCTTAGGTGTCTTTGTAGTCAAACTCTTTTCTGAAATATAAATCCCTCCCTTCAAAAATAATTGCCTGAAAACATTTCAACTTTGTATATAATGACAAAGGTTCAACGTAATATTAATTAGAAAAAAATAAACAAGGACAGAAGAAAAAACCCTGTGGTTGAACTCTCTCCTTTCTTTCCTCTTTCCTAGATCTGAGGAGATGTCTCTTAGTGCTAGCCATCCAGGAACTGCAGCTCCCCTCAGGGCACTCACAGCCCACTAGCAGATACTCACCCATAAACAAAGGGTTATGTGAAGAGCATACAAGGGTCCCAGGAGAATCAATAATTAATTTTGCCTGAGGAAATCAGAAAGGAATTTGAGCTGGGTTTAGCCAATGAAAAGAGACAGAAAGATACTTCAGGGAGAGCACCTACTGTTTTCTAGAATTATTTTTGACACACTTGGGAAGCAGAAGTTCAGTGTAGAAGCAACGGTAGGAAATAGGGCTATAGATATAACATGGGAATAGATTTTGAAAGTCCTAATCTGCTATGCAAAGGAATTTGAACATTATCAAAATGCAACGCTTCTAAAAAACCAGTATGGTTTTCAAGGAAGTCATTCAGGATCTAAGCCATTTCTAGATTCCTTTTCAACCATCTGTAGCAACACCTTTCATTCTCATGGTCTAAAGATGGCAATTTTACTTCCAGGTATTACCTCCATGTTCAAGCAACAAATAAGAAAGGGGAAAAGGCATGAGTATGCTAAATTGTCCAGTGTTACTGCTAAAAGCTTTCTCAGAAGCTCAGACCACTAAGTTTCTTTTATCCCATTGCCCAGAATTATGACACTTGACCTCGCCTAAATGCAAAGGAGGCCTGGGAGATTTAGTTATTTGCTAGGTACTTGGCTGTCAAAATAAACTGTGATTTATAGGAAAGAATATTTGTTGGGACATACAGCTAGCTGAGTCTGCCAGACACATTTCCCTTTTAAAAAAAAAAAAAATTTATTGAAGTATAGTTGATTTACAATGCTGTGCTAATTTCTGTTCTACAGCAAAATGATGCTGTTATACATGTATATTCTCTTTCATATTCTTTTCTATTATGGTTTATCACAGGATGTTGAATATAATTCCCTGTGCTACACAATAGGACCTTATTGTTTATCCACACATTTTGCTTTTAAATATAAAAAGGTAGAATGTTTTCTTATGGGTCATAATTTCTACTGATGTTTTTTTTTTTTAATTTTAAAATCTTTAATTCTTACATGCGTTCCCAAACATGACCCCCCCTCCCACCTCCCTCCAGTGTCGTCTCTCAACATCTATTAAAGGGATTGGTTCCAGGACCCTTGTATATACCAAAATCCACAGGTGCTCAAGTCCCTTATATAAAACAGCACAGTATTTACATATAACCTAGGTACACCCTCCTATATACTTTAAATCACCTCTAGATAACTTATAATACTGAACACAATGCAAATAGTTGTAAAAATACAATGTAAATGGTTGCTGACATGCAGTGAATTCAAGTTTTTGAATTCACTTTTTGAAGTGATGGATTTTTTTTTTTTTTTTGGAATATTTGTATCTGTCACTGTTTGAATGCAGGGATGCAGAACTTGTGAATAAACAGGCTGACTGTGCCAGGACACTAAAAATAGAGGAAAGGAGGCAGGGAGATTCTAAAGGAGGAAGGCCACCTGAGAATAGGAGTCTAACTTTTCTCCAGGGACAAGCGAATTTCTAACCTGTTCCTTTTTCCCCTTCTAGCTGCTCACTTTTGTGGAATAAAAGAAGTGCTTAGGGTTCCAAGAAAATACTGATCCAAAGAGGCTGGACTTGAGAACACAGCAGCCTGGATTTGTGTTGCTGGAGCAAACAGAGATAGGCTGAATTTTACCTATTCACTCATTAGAAAGAAAAGGAAGATACTCGAAGTTAACAAGGACAATCAAACTCTCCATCTTGATTCTTAATTCCAAAAATGTTACCAATTTTTTCATCAATCCCTTTGCAATGTGACTTTGCAACTACTATCGTCAAGAAATGGTGTTGGTAGTGCCAATTTCCCAGCTGTAAAATGTGGGCTGATCTTGGGGCATGATTTGGTCAAGGGAATGCTGTAGAGGTGTGTCAGGTCTCAAAAGACTGTGTCCTTTCACTTTCTCTCTTTGAACCCTCAGTTTGGTTCAGTTGCTCAGTCATCTCTGACTCTTTGCGAACCCATGAACTGCATGCAGCCCGCCAGGCTTCCCTGTCCATTCACTGTCTCCCGGAGCTTACTCAAACTCATGTCCATTAAGTCAGTGATGCCATCCAATCACCTCATTCTCTGTCGTCCCCTTCTCCTCCTGCCTTCAATCTTTCCCAGCATCAGGTTCTCTTCCAATGAGTTGACTCTTCTCCTCAGGTGGCCAAAGTATTGGAGTTCAGCATCAGTCTTTCCAATGACTATTCGGAGTTGATTTCCTTTAAGACTGACTCATTTGATTTTCTTGCAGTCCAAGGGACTCTCAAGAGTCTTCTCCAACACCAAAGTTTGAAAACATTAATTTTTTGGTGATCAGCCTTCTTTATGGTCCAACTCTCACAGTTGTACATGACAACTAGAAAAACCATAGATATGCAGTTGTCAGCAAAGTAGTATCTCTGCTTTTTAAAACGCTTTGAACCCTGGAGACCATGTAGTCAAGTCTGAGCTAGACTACTGGATGACAAAAAAGGCAAGATCCAATCATGCTGTTACCCCAGACCATAGCAAACAAGCCATCAGACATTCGAGAGAAGCTATTGTAGACAAGGCAGGTCCCCACCAATCTTCCAACTGTCTTAATAAGTCCAGTTACATCCAGCCAAGCTTGAACCAACTCATCTGTACAGTTGTGAGCAATAAAAAGTGGCTATAATTTGAAGTCACTAAACCTTTAGAGAAGGTTCAGTTCAGTTCAGTCGCTCTATCATGTCTGACTCTTTGCAACCCCATGGATCACAGCACGCCAGGCCTGCCTGTCCATTACTATCTCCCGGAGTTCACTTACACTCACGTCCATCGAGTCTGTGATGCCATCCAGCCATCTCATCCTCTGTCGTCCCTTTCTCCTCCTGCCCCCAATCCCTCCCAGCATCAGAGTCTTTTCCAGTGAGTCAACTCTTCACATGAGGTGGCCAAAGTACTGGAGTTTCAGCTTTAGCATCATTCCTTCCAAAGAAATCCCAGGGTTGATCTCCTTCAGAATGGACTGGTTGGATCTCCTTGCAGTCCAAGGGACTCTCAAGAGTCTTCTCCAACACCACAGTTCAAAAGCATCAATTCTTCGGCGCTCAGCCTTCTTCACAGTCCAACTCTCACATCCATACATGACCACAGGAAAAACCATAGCCTTGACTAGACGGACCTTAGTTGGCAAAGTAATGTCTCTGCTTTTGAACATACTATCTAGGTTTGGTGCACAACAATAAATCATTGATATATTGACAATTGGGATTTCCTAAAATAAATAGTCTTCCTTTTGGAGACTTTACAAGTATCTCAGAGGTTTACACTTATATATTATTTATATTGTAAGTAAATTGCTTTAGTCATATCTGAATGGGAATAGTCTCAAGTAAATGATAATTTGATTTGGAGGATAGAAAAGAGAAAATACTGAGGCAGGTCACTAGGTCACTTTCTGGAAGGACTGTGAGATTTAGGAACTATGGAGGAAAGCATGATATTATTAGTGGACTCCAAGGCAGGGAAGGGCTTAAGGAAACTTAGATGGCTCTGGGAGAAACTACAAAAGATTAATAGTAAGAATTAGAAACTTAGTCGTCTACTGAACGCCATACTAAATGCTTAACACTGATTTGACTTCAAGCTAACCACTGTCTTTGAAGTTGTGAAAATGAGGCTTTGTATAACTTATCTCATTTGGCTAAGGTCAGAGAGTGGTGAGTTTCAGAGCCAGAGTCTGCGTGACCTCTAAACACTGGGCTCTGCCTTTCGTTTTGTTTCTGTGGCTAGGACTCCGACGGTAGTTGCTGTGCAACTGAAGTTCTTGTCTGCGCTCTGACTGTAGATGATAAATATTTGAGTTGCTATGTCAGAACTTTTTGCTACACTGTCAACCTCAGTTCGCAAAGAGTTCATTCTAGCATCTCCAACACAGATTGTTCTTAAGTCTAGGTCTTAATTCCTCTCCTTCCCCTTTTTTTCATAGATGGAAAAGATAAAGGAATGGGGAAAAAAATAAGAGTGTTGCTTCTGACACTGTTCTCAGCAAGATTATTAGTATAACATATGGAGACATCCACTCATCCAGCCCCCACACACTCTCATCCCTTCCCACACACACATGCACACACCATACACACACTATATACTACTTGCCTTGATTTTGCCATATATGTTCTTTTTCCAAAATAATCAAGCAAATTTTGCCCATCTTCACTCCTTGTAAAGATGCTGCAGTGGATGAGAAGTATATACTTCAGGATGATATACATTGAACCTCAATCTTCTCATCTGTAAAATGGAAGGAATGATAATATTCACTTGAAAGGAGATGCCTTCTTTATCTCAGTTTCACCACTTATTTAATTAGTCAAACCAAAATCCAGATGCGAATTTTGATTCCTTGTCCTCCTCTTCCATCCATATCCCAGCCTCTAGTGAAACTCATTGACTTTACCTTCAAAAAGTATGCTGAATCCAATCATTTTGCACCATGTCCAGTACTACTGTGCTTGTCCAAGGTGCCATCATTTCTGGCCCAACCTACTGTAATACTTTCCTAAACATTCTGTTTCCACTTATCCCACCCCCCACCCTCCGCCCACCACCATTCTCCATACTAAGGCCAATAATGCTTTTGGAACAAAAGTCAGATGCTGCTGTTCCCCCATGCTCTATGCTGAACATGTGTATCCCTCTGAAGTGCATATATAGATACCTAATGGCCAGTGTGGCGCTTCCCTGATGGCTCAACTGGTAAAGAACCTGCCTGCTAATGCAGGAGATGCAAGAAATGTGGGTTCGATCCCTGGATCAAGAAGAGCCTCTGGGGAAGGAAATGGCAACCACTGCAATATTCTTGCCTGGAAAATTCCACGGACAGAGGTTCCTGGTGGGCTGCAGTCCATGGGGTTGCAAAAAGTCAGACAGACTGAGTGAGCATGTACACAGAATGCCCAATGTGATAGTGTTTGGACTTGGAGCCTTTGGAAGGTGCCTGGGTCAGAAGGTGGAACCTCTCATACATGAGATTAGTGCTGTTATAAGAGACAGACCCTGATGCTGGGAAAGACTGAAGACAGGAGGAGAATGGGATGACAGAGGATAAGATGGTTGGACAGCATCACTGACTCAATGGACATGAATTTGAGCAGGCTCTGGGAGTTGGTGATGGACAGGGAAGCCTGGTGTGCTGCAGTCCATGGGATCCAAAAGGGTCGGACAAGACTTGGCGACTGAACTGAACTGAACTGAACTGAAGAGATGGAGCTCCCTTGCCCTTTCCATTCTCAGACGATACAGCAAGAAGATGGCTGTCTGCGAATCAGAAGCAAGTACTCTCCAGGCACAGAGTCTGCCAGTGCCTTGATCTTGGACTTCCACCTCCAGAATTGTGTGAAATAAATTTCTGTTACTTATAATCTGCCCAGTCTATGGTATTTTGTTACATCAGCCCAAACAGACTAAGATATTCTATTTAAAACCCTTCAACGCTTTTCTGTTTTTAAATGTAAAACTCGCCTACCTTTTTGATCTCAGTTTTGTACCACACTCCCATCTTGCAACTTCGGCTTTAGTTCTCATCTCTCAAACATTCTAAGCATCTTCGTTCCTCAGTTACAACCATCGTGTTGGCTGTTTCTTCTGACTTTACTCACTTGATTTACTCCTTCCCATTCATGTCAGAGCTTAATGCCCCTCCTCATTTCGCCCTCCATGGCCACTGAATCTACAGTAGCTCCCAGGTCACTTTCCACCCCACCTGTTATCATTGCCTGCTGTTTGCTTGTTGCTACATTCATTTACTTATTTCATTAGAATGTAAGTTCCATGTGACCAGGGAGAACCCTCGTCATATGACTGGCATATTTACCAGTGACAAGGGAGTGCCTAGAATATAGTATGTCATCAAAGAGTATTTGTCAAATCAATGTTCAGTGTCACTCCTTTACTTAGCACACTCAAGTGAATCTGAAACCAGCAGTTAGTGTAAAATCCAAAGACTTTATCATGGCCTAAAAGTTTATGGGTTTTCTGGGGTCTGCTTCCCTCTCTGATTCCTCCTCATAAAATTTTCTTTTGTTCATTATGTTCCAGTCTCTCCAGCTTTCTTTCCTTCAAGTTTAGATCCAAGCTCAAGCCCTTTGAAAATGTGTTATTTCCTCCTTCTTGCCCCTCTTCCTCCATTGTTTTTTCCCAGGATCTACCTATAACAGGATTCTTATCCTCAAGTTCAACCTCAAATGTCAGCTTCTGGAAAGCCCTTCTCTGACCACATTATTGATGTTGCCTCCCCAACTTCACATCATGTTACTCTGTTTTATTCAATGTATTTGTAATTCTCTGAGCTTGTATTTTTCTTTATTTGCTTGTTGTTTATCTCTTACACTAGAATGCAAGCTCCATGAAATCAGAGAATCGAGTGTGTCTTGAAAGTGAAAGTCACTTGGTCGTGTCTGACTGTGATCCCATGAACTGTAACTCTACAGGCTCCTCTGTCCATGGAATTCTCCAGGCAGGAATACTGCAGTGGGTTGCTATTCCCTCCTCGAGGGAATCTCCCAACCAAGGGATCGAACCCCAGTCTCGAGCATTGCAGGCAGATTCTTACCATCTGTGCCAGCTAACCACCACTGTATTCTCAGTACCTTGAACAATACGGCAATGTTAGTGTTCCACCAAAGATCCTTAACCTCTTTCTTTTGATTTGCTTCAAAGGCATCTCTTTAGCTCTGATATTGATATTAGATTGACCATCATTTAGTATCCAGTCCTAATGACTATCATGGCTTTCCAAATTGGGAAAGGAGTATGTCAAGGCTGTACATTGTCACCCTGATTATTTAACTTATATGCAGAGTACATTATGAGAAATACCAGGTTTGATGAAACCCAAGCTAAAATCAAGATTGCTGGGAGAAATATAAATAACCTCAGATATGCAGATGACACCACCCTTATGGCAGAAAGTGAAGCAGAACTAAAAAGCCTCTTGATGAAAGTGAAAGAGGAGAGTGAAAAAGCTGGCTTAAAACTCAACATTCAAAAAATGAAGATCATGGCATCTGGTTCCGTTGCTTCATGGCAAATAGATGGGGAAACAATGGAAACAGTGACAGACTTTATTTTCTTGGGCTCCAAAATCACTGAGGACGGTGACTGCAGCCGTGAAATTAAAAGACACTTACTCCTTGGAAGAAAAGCTACGACAAACTTAGACAGCATATTAAAAGCAGAGACATTACTTTGCTGACAAAGTTCCTTGTAGTGAAAACTATGGTTTTTCCAGTGGTCATGTATGGATGTGAGAGTTGGACCATAAAGAAAACTGAGTGCTGAAGAATCGATGCTTTTGAACTGTGGTGTTGGAGAAGACTCTTGAGAGTCCCGTGGACTGCAAGGCAATCAAACCAGCCAATCCTAAAGGAAATCAGTCCGGAATATTCATTGGAAGGACTGATGTTAAAGCTGAAGTTCCAGTACTTTGGCCCCCTGATGTGAAGAACTGAGTCATTGGAAAAGACCTTGATGCTGGGAAAAATTGAAGGTGGGAGGAGAAGGGGATGACAGAGGATGAGATGGTTGTGTGGCATCACCAACTCAATGGACATGAGTTTGAGCAAATTCTGGGAGTTGATGATGGACAGGGACGCCTTACATGCTGCAGTCCATGGGTTCGCAAAGAGTCGGATACTACTGAGCAACTGAACTGAACTAAATGTAACACCATGTGGTAGTGAAGTTATTTTGCTGACTATGCCAGGGGACCCATGTCTTTGACATCATTTTGTTTTCTCGGAAAAGAACCAGGATCCTTGCACATTCCTCTTGCACTGCACTCTCCATCCCTTAGTGGAGGGGAGACTTTGTGCCAATGGACTTCTAAAGAAGTTTGAAAGACAATCCTTAGAATAAACAAAATCCTGATGTAGGAGAGGTAAAGATGGTAACATGACTTTGTAGACATTAGAATAAGCACAGATTGAGAACTACTTTGCTAGTTAGCCAAATTTTGGTAATGACTCATGTAATGTCCTTAAAGCATGATTCAGTGGACTTATTATTCTGAAGAAATACAGCATGATTATTCATCACTCATTCTTTCAACACATATTTAATAAATATCTATTAGAATTAAAGCACTGCTGAGGCATGGAAGGTACAAAAAAGCATTATCCTCCCTCACCACAACCCATAGGGTATATAAATTTCACATGCAAATTTTTCCTCAGAATCTACTTTAAAAAGTTTTTTTTAAACTGCAAATAGAAGATCCTAATTTCCATCCTGCTTCGCCTTTGGTAGTATCACCTGTTAACTTCCTTGGTCCTCTGTGAAGTATTAAAAATAAGGGAACTTTTAAATACATACTTTGTCCTGTAATTTAACTTCTAGGAAACTTGGTTTCTTCATCTGCAAAAAGGAGATTATAACCTTACAAGGATGTTCTTAAAATTAAGTGTCAAATTGTTAAAATTAAGTGGTAATGTGCTGAAGCTCAATCTCTATTTAACAATTTCTATCTATAGATATTATTATTATTCTGTTGGTGCCACTGCATTCTTCTCACCCAGGCTTGAAAACATTTTCTTTAAAATAAAATCACAAAACCACATAAAATCAATTATTAAGTTCTATTGGTTCTTTCTCGAAAATGTTCCTCATAATTGTCCTTTCCTTCCCATTTCTACTGCTACTTTCTTAATTCCCCTTCCTTATTTCATTGTCTCAGATTTTGTGTTGGGGAAGCAGATAATTTTTCTCGAGACATACTTTTTTGTCCCCCTCCTTTTTTTTTTTTTTCAAATTGTTTAACTGAAGGATAATTGCTTTACAGAACACTGTGGTTTTCTGTCATACATCAACAAGAATCAGCCAAAGGTACTCCCATGTCCCCTCCCTCAGAGACCTCTATCCCATCTCCTTCCCCACCCCATCTTTCAGCCTGTCACAGAGCCCCTGTTTGAGTTCCCTGAGTCATACAGCAAATTCCTACTGGCTGCCTATTTTACATAAGGTATTATAATTTTCTATTTTACTCTCTCCATACATCTTTTTCCTTCCCCATTTCCATAGGTCTGTTCTTTATGTCTGTTTTTCCATTGCTTCTCTGAAAATAAATATCTGTTCCCCCTTTTAAGACAACTTTTCTCAGTGGCTCCCTCTGTCTGTGTTAGTCACTCGGTCCTGTCCAACTCTGGACTGTATCCCACCAGATTCCTCTCTCTGTCCATGGATTTCTCCAGGCAAGAACACTGGAGTGGGTTGCCATTCCGTTCTTCAGGAATCTTCCTGACCCAGGGATCGAAATTGCATCTCCTGCATTGCCGGCAGATTCTTTACCACTGTGCCACCGAGGAAACCTATCAGGGACTCCCTCGGGCTGCTGCTGCTAAGTTGCTTCAGTTGTGTCCGACTCTGTGCAACTCCATAGACAGCAGCTTACCAGACGCCCCCGTCCCTGGGATTCTCCAGGCAAGAACACTGGAGTGGGTTGCCATTTCCTTCTCCAATGCATGAAAGTGAAAAGTGAAAGTGAAGTTGCTCAGTCATGTCCGACTCTTAGCGACCCTGTGGACTGTGGACTGTAGCCTACCAGGCGCCTCTGTCCTAGGGATTTTCCAGGCAAGAGCACTGGAGTGGGTTGCCATTGCCTTCTCCGCAGGGACTCCCTAATATACACCAGATAAAACACAATAGCTGCTGCTCAGAGTCCTCACAATTATACTTTTCTAATCATTTCCATTGAACCTGAAGAACCCTGTGCTTCTATCACATTCATTCACACTATCTCCTGGATCCATCAGTCGTGTCTGACTCTCTGTGACCCCATGGACCATGGAATTCTCCAGGCCAGAATACTGGAGTGGGTAGCTGTTCCCTTCTCCAGGAGATTTTCCCAACCCAGGGATCGAACCCAGGTCTCCCGTGTTGCAGGCAGATTCTTTACCGTCTGAGCCACCAGGGAAGCCCAAGAATATTGGAGTGGGTAGCCTATCCCTTCTCCAGGGGATTTTCCTGACCCAGGAATCGAACCGGGATCTCCTGCATTGCAGGCGGATTCTTTACCAACTGAGCTATCAGGGAAGCCCTCATCCCTCAGAGCCACCTCAAAATCTTTTAATCATTCTAATGGAATTATCCCCTTATCTCACTCTTTATGGATATCTAAGGTGTAGCATCCCTTCTATAGCATTTATTTTGTATTAAAGTGTATTTTGGCAACACCATAGTGTTGGCAACACTAAAAAAGCATAGGTTTTCAGGCCAAACAATTGTGGTGATTAAATTAATAGTGCACCTTGAATATACCTAATCCTTGTAAAGTACTTAATAAATACTATCATTTATATTATTGTTGTGTACATTTTTTATTTTCTTACTAAAATGTTCCTAGATGACAATGGTACTGGTGGTACATTTTCTAGTACATTATCTAGTAAACTTTTATTAGATTTTTAGTAATTCTAATTACTTGCTCATACTGATTTCTTATAGGCTGTGGGTTACTTCATGCTTTAAGGTGTGATAACTTCATCACAATAACTTCAGCACATTGTCAAGTATGTGCTAACTCATGTTCACTGTGATTGATATGTGATTTGAAGAGTATTAGTGTTGATTAAAAAACCCATTTAACAAGTTAGGGTATGTATGTGGATAGAACAGTTGTTTCAAGTCCTATGACATCTGAATTGCAATTAACACTCCCTGCTGCATGCCCCCACGCCAAAGAATACCAAGGAGCTTGAGAAGTGCTCAGCTCCTTATCTTGCAAAACTTGTTTTTTTTGGTATTGATTGGGAAGGAAGTTGGACTGATGAAAAGAATAACATTTTAGTTGAGGATCTCAACACATCTGATGAGGTTACAATCTATTTTGCAGATGAAGTACACTTAGGTCTGTAGAAGTTCAATGCATTTCCTTTGGCTACACTGTCATCCAGGAAGAGGACTATCTACACAGTATAATATTTTATATTCCAAAACACTATACTTGCCTTTTCCGAAACAATTCATATGCTCTTTTATCTTGTGGCCACCGTGACTCAGTCAGAGTTCTCTCTTACATGCCAGATGTTAAGACAGGAGGCAAACTGATGGTACCTCTACCTAGAGTAACAGAATTGAACTTTAGCTGTGAGTTTCTTACTAGGATTTTCCCCTGATTTTATTTAATTTTTTTTTCATTCTCTCCTACTTATTTTTAATTTGGGTCAGTGTGTTTCAATGTGTGTATTATTTTAAGCATCTTAAAAAACATCGAAAATAGCATCGAAAGGGAAATAAATCCCATTTCCAACATGATGAGTACATAACTAATTTTTACACTATTTATACATTTCTGTTAGATGGAGACACTCCTTCCTTGACACTTAATAACTATGGGACTCAGAGAAGTTATTTAACAGTTTGAAGTTCCCTCCCTGTAAAGTGGAACTAATAATCCATAACTCTCAGAAATGTCTTGGGGATGACTCATGCAAATTACTTGGTGCATAGTAGGCATTCAATGTCAGTTTGCTCTTTATTCCAGTTAATAATGCTTATTAAACTATATTAAAAACTAGAACCAGACTGTGATAATGCATTTCTTTATTAAGTACTTAAGCCAAATAACTAATTTCCCCCAGGGAGAAAAGAAAGAGAGATGTTGAATTAGTTTCATTTGGTCAACTTATTTATTAGTCTTTTTTTCAGCATTATTTAGTTTAACAGTCCATAATTTAGTTTCCATGCAACCAAAATGTTACGGTTCAGTATTCCTTTTAGCTCTATTGTGATTGTTCTTTTTAATCTATTTTTACATATGCCATTTATTAGAGATCATTATTAATTATATTAACAGCTCGATTGTGTTTCATAACAACTTCGTGCTGACAAACTTTGGCTCACAACAGTTTCCCTAAGGTCTAACGAATTAAAAAGATCAACTTTTAAACGGCAATGTTACAGGAAAAAAAAAAAACCCGGTTGCAGGGGAGACCCACACTGTCTATATTCTTTCGTGTTAATTTTATACGTTTGTATTTAAGTAGAGCCACATTTTTCTAAAGGACGGAATCCAAGTGAGGCAGGAAGGAAAAGTGGGAACGTACTAACCGAGCCGGCGCTACGGTATCATTGCACCTTTAAGGACTGGAGACTCGGTGTTAGCTCGGCCTCCTTCCCAGCCCACCTCTGAACTCTGATTGACAGGGCGCCGGGCGAGGAGGAGCCGAAGGAGGCCGAGGAGGAGGCGCAGGGAGGAAAGTAGAGGGAGGAGGGGCCTGTCTTTTCTCCAATGACCAATCAGGGGAGGGGGCGGGGCTACGAGTGCCCTCCTCTCTCCTTCCCTCCCCCGCCTCCTGGCTTCCCCGCCTCCCTCCTCCCCCCTTTCCTCGGCCCCCTCCTCTCTCCTCCTCGTCCTCCTCCTCCTTCTCCTCCTCCTCTCAGGCTGTGGTTTTTCTGTATATGTTTCTGGAGTCCTGAGCCTGAGCTAAACAAAAGCAGGAGGCTGACGGGGCTGCTGGAGTTTGCAGAGACACGGAGGAGGAGAGATTCTGTGCTCTGCCTTGCCGCCGTGGCTGGGGGAGATCTGGCTTTTGCAACAGCCCACCCCCTTTGAGATCACTCTGGCCCGGAGTGGGGGTGGGGGGTAGCGGGGGGTGGGGGGGGGGAAAGTTTGCATTGCAATCCCCCAGCCTTCCTCTCCTTTCTCCCGGCCAATGCATATTTGCAAAAGGATTAAGCCACAGATTTAAGCGCCGGGAGCCCATTTCTGCCTTGCAAAGGAGACGGACTGAAAAACCAAAAGCCAGCTCTGATTTCTTTTCGTCAAGTGGGAAGGTGGTTTATTTTCCTTGCTTTTTTTGGAGTCAACACCCGTCCCCACCAGTCCTTATCCCCACCCTCACCCCGCAACCCCTTCACGCCCCCCTCCCCCTCCCCACTCCCCATCCTCCCACCATCCTCTAAAGAGGCAAAGGGATTTTTTTTTTTTTCTTTTGGTCTTCTTTTTTCCCCCTTCTCTGTTTATCCTGAAAAGGATTTGAAGACAGCTTGAAGGATAAAAAGCCTTGGTGCTTCCCAGGAGCCGAGCCGAGGAGCAGAAGAGGAAGAGCCGGGGGCTGCCGTTGCCTTTGGAGATGGACGAGCAGCCCAGGCTGATGCATTCCCATGCTGGGGTCGGGATGGCCGGACACCCCGGCCTGTCCCAGCACTTGCAGGATGGGGCCGGAGGGACCGAGGGGGAGGGCGGGAGGAAGCAGGACATTGGAGACATTTTACAGCAAATTATGACCATCACAGACCAGAGTTTGGATGAGGCGCAGGCCAGGTGAGATGGAGGCTTTTCTTTTCCTTTCTTGGGGTTTTTTGTTTTTCTCCCTCTCGCTGGGGGAAACAATGGGAACCGAATCACCACAGCGCTTTCTTTTTAAATGTTATTCCTTGGCCCATTTTGACGAGCAACTATATGGCGGAGGAGTAAAATTTGAAGGAGCGTTGTTATCGAAAGTGCAATCTCCCATGCGGTGATGTGGCTGTCTGTATGTATATTTTCATATATTGTGTATGTGTGAATATAGAGATCTTCATATATATCCACACAAACACTCAGGCAAGCCGAAAATACTGCCAACTGATCCAAAAGCGGCCCTCGGCACTTTTTACTGCTTTAAAAAAGTATCAGAGAGAGCAGAATTGTCAAGTTTTGAACAGCATTGCATGTCTTCTTGTTGAGGGGCTCCGTAACATTACAAAATAAAATGTCCCATGAACACTTTATTTGCAAATATAGTTGACTCCTTACGTAAATCAGAAGCTTTGAATTTTCTGTGTGGACGTACTCCTCTAAAATTAATTTTTATCTTTCCCCCTTTCCATATTAAAAAAAAAAAAGCAGAGTAATTCTTTGTCAGGAGTTGTCAGCCATCCAGAAAATATTTTGCATTCATTTAATTGTTTCAAAAAGGCTGATGTAAAGAAGAGATAGTGTTGCTTTTAAACATGTTTGTTCGGTTTTAGAGACTCGGATATGTAGTGTAACTTTATTGTCTCTTATTTTGAGAGGGTTACTACCCTTCTGTGGCACAGAATGTATGGTTCTTTAAAAAGGGGTGGCGGGGGGGAATCAAGCATACTCTTTTTCCCATGCTTCTTTCAGGACCTCTTAGATGCTAGTAAAATAGAAATGAAGGCAAATGTGTATTTTATATATTTCCATCCTATAGGACACAAAGATCTTCATTAAGGAAGCACTATAAAGAAGCTGTGTAGCTTCTCAGTTAATCCACTGCCAAGTATATAGTTCTCCACTCTAGGATTTTACAGTAAATTCTCTTTTAAAAAAACAAAACATAAACTAAATGGCAACCCACCAACTGCTTGCCCAAGGCCGATCTTGAAAAGAAGAATTTAAGACACTCTAATGGCCACATATGTCTTTCCAGTTACCCAGCTTTATTAAATCTCAGAAGTAGCTGGTTTTTTAAGTAATATGTACACAGTTTCTCTACCTCACAAGACTTAGTTCTATGAAGAAGACATTATTATATGTATTTTTGTTTCAGAGAAATGGGAATTTGAATTGAGAAAATGAGAAGAAGCAATTTCAAGGATGATAGAATTACACTCTTATTTTAACTGTAAGCACATGCAACATGTAAACTCAAAAGTCCTGAGGTTTATGGGTGCTTGAAAACTTGGAAAGGTTCAGAGACTGGAACTATGCTATTTATTTTTTTTTAATAGAGGAAGGTTTTCAAAAATAATTTGGTGCCTTTTTGGAATTTTATTATCTGGAGAAAAGCTAATAGGTAGGGTCAATGGAAGATTTCCCACTGGCAATCTCTTTTTGAATTGGAACAGATTTCTCCATTACATTGTTCCAGAAAAATAAACTCAGACATACCAATAAACGCCTCTAATAACAAGTTTGTGCAGCCGAAGGGGCTGGTAGCACTGAGAAACACCACTTTTCTGATGTTTAGTCCCGCTCCTTTTTGTACTACTGAGGACAGCCGTGACTTGGCGGGTTCACCCTTTTAATGGCCTAAATGTTAAGAAAATCAGACACAATTTTGGGATAGGGAGATTTTCTGTTCTCTATAACCCAACCCCATGGACGTGCTTGGCAATACAATATTTCTGCAAAGCTGCATAGAATTTTTTGTAGTTGTTATTTATTTTGTATTTGGGCCTTTATATAAGAATACAGTTAATGAAAACTCCTTTAAAAGGCTCAGAAAGAAGTCTTTGATACCATAAAGTCTTCTTCACCATTTTTCTCACCCTACACCAGAACTAAATCACCACTAAGCTTTTCTTTTTAGTTAAACAATGTAACTCAGCAAATAGTTTAACTGGGTTTTCCTTTCCTTAGTCACATCTTCATAATGTACATTTATTATTTATATAGTGAACCCTTCGTATTTTAGACAATGTTTATTTTGATACTCTTGAATTTTGAGATTATGACTCTTCTACTGTACAGTAGATAGATAGATAGAGCATGCTTCTGGTTTCCCTTCCTCAGGATGTGTATCTATTTTTTAACTTTGAAAGGAATTTAAAAAGAACTGCATGTGTCTTGAGTGCCAGAGGTTTCCATTTATCTTTATACATTCATTTTAGTTAGTCAACACAATTCCCTTAACTAATAGCTGATGTGATCAGTATTTTGTTTCCAAAACAATATCCTTCTGTTAAGTGCTTCCAGAGTAAAATCAAGGGAAAGGTATTGTTTTGGTCCTTAAGTGCATGCTGAATACAGACACACAGAACCAGGTAAATCACTAATCTAAAAGGCAGAATTGTATTTATTTTTTCCCCCAATGGGTGCAAGGTCCTAATTGTAAATAATTGAATTTCAACACCTGCAAATAAGCAGTGTGTGCACAAGCGACATAATGTGAACACAGAGAAATGAATCTATTCCCCATATGGGTATGTTTGCCCCCTGGCAATGCATTTCCATACTCTTTAACTTGGGGACTGAAATTTTATAAATTGACAGTTCTGCTCAGAAGACCTTTCAAGCATCTTGTGTTTATGAGAATACAGGGGCATCTGCGGAATGAATTCAAACACATGGATGAATTAAATTTGAAAACACGCATACACACACACACACACACACACACACACGGACTGAGAAGCAGACAGCTCCTAGGCTATGGTGGTTGCGTAGATTATACAAAACTGTTAACCCGTGCATTTGACTCTGCCGTGTTTTCATTGCCCTGGATAGGATTATTGGTTTAAGACTTCCACTTGGATTAAACTACTCATAAAAAAACGAAACAAAACAAAACAGAAAACCCCAAACTCTTCCTAAATGAGCATAATTGAGGTTAGTTCTGTTCTGTAGTTAAATCCCTGCTCTCTCCCTGCTAATTAACATTATTTCTTTTTCTATGGCGGGACTCTTTATATTAAGTCATAAAGCAATTGAAGCATGCCACAGAGTTATGCTTGGTCTATAATTTTGGCTAAATGCTCGATTTTTTTCCCCCTGTGCATTATCAGCAGCTTGATCCCAGGAGTCCACCTAAGCTATTCTGTTGTTGTTTCTTTCTTGCAGAAAACATGCTTTAAACTGCCACAGAATGAAGCCTGCCTTGTTTAATGTCTTGTGTGAAATCAAAGAGAAAACAGGTAGGAATGAGATTCCAACATTTAAGCATTTTCTTTGGCCAATTGACCACTTAACTGGCAATCAGGAACCCATTATTTAAATATTAAAATTTCAGAATAGAAGTACTTTCAAGATTGATCGTATATTCCAATAGGAAGTCCTAGTAGCCTTGCTTCCTGGAACAGAAAGCACCAAGTTTCTTTGACAGTTATTACCAGACATTAGCGGTTTGCTTGCCTTAACTCTATTCCTGGCCTCTTTGAAATTGAAGCTAAAACAGAGGTTCTGAAGGGAAATTTATAGAATGATGTGCCTGTGGGGGAAAAATATGAAAGTAAAAGTCTACTTCTTAAAGGAATATATTTTGGCCCATCTTTAAGACAGTGTTTTTGGAGTTGGGCATGGGGGTGCTAAAGTGTTTAAAGTTTCCTCTTCTTTTTTTCTTGTAATTACACGAAGCAGCAAACTAGAGTTCTTGACAGAGTGTTGTCAGATACCTTTGTGGAACGCGTCACACAACATCAGGTTATCTGTATTTGAGTGCCCTGTGATTTTATAGCTGGGAGAATCGCTGGGTTTAGGAGAACAGAATGTGACGAGCTCACTCATTCTGTTGTTTTTCTACTTTCTAGACCTCATATCATGAACTAACACACTTATAACACATCCCAGGAGGGCATTTAAATTTTAAAGCAACAATTAAAAAATAGCAGTCATCAATCAGAGGTGTTCTTAAACAACAGATGCTCTGGGAAGGACACTTAGCAACATCCTCTTGTTTGTTTATTTTAATCCTTAATTTTCCAAAGTGAGTGCGTCTCTCCCTTGTAAAAAGAAAAGAGTTGAGAAGGCAGTCTGAAGCCAGGGCATAAAGATGAGGAACGAGGGGTGGTTATATAAAGCGGGAGCTTCTGCTGGCCTCTGACTTGGTCGCTCGCTGCAGAGCAGCGCGGAGTACCTGCCACCCTATTTATTTATTTATTTTTTACAACAAGGAGTGTAACAGTCAATAATTCATATCTAAACCATATAAGCAAGGGCATGACATGAATGAAAGTGACAATAAATATGATTGCATGCCCAGTTGATATACATTGATAGTTACACATAAAAAGAGGAAGGAGGGGCTCTGAGGGCACGCAGGGTGGCTTTCTTTTTAAGGGCTCTCTGTGTTTCTATTTTAAAAAATAAATAGTTTCAAGATGTGGCCATTGATCGAGTATGTAATTACTCGGGTCTTGAAATGTATGGAAAATTAGTAAGCAGCTCCTTTGTTGAGTGTTATTTGTGTTGTGCGTGACATCCCAGACAAAGCACCTGAGCAGTGATGTTCAGATCTTTTGAGTCTTCCAGGTTTCCTTGCCAAAGCCGAACCGTATTGCAAAGCTGGGAATTGCATTATTTTAGCTGTGATATACCTTTTAAGAAATGTATGGGTTGTGCATTCAAATATCAAAGGGGCTTTCTCAGTTTGTCACACTTTTAGTTTTTTCTCTATTAGCCTGGAGCAGGAAACCTAAGTGTGTATATATTTCTTCATCATTTGTTTTTTTCTTCCTTCTCAGTTTCTTTTTTCTCTGATTCTTATTTACATGGAATATTTGGTTTGTTGAAATTTGTTGCTTATTGGGTATGCATTCCTGCTGATCTTGCTTCATAAAATACAGAATCAAGCTATAAATGCATATTTGATAATTCAGTCTAGAGAGACTCTGTTTTTAAGATGCCCTCAGATTTTCATGGAGAGGAAGTCTATCAGGGCATTTAAATGTATATTGTGGTCAAAGTGTTTAATTCTAGTCTTCTAATTAAAATCTACTGCTAAGGCAGTAGATCAAGGTGAATGGATGTAAATATAGATCTGGTTCTGGTGTGGATTCAAGAGTTTGCTCCTCACATGAGTATTGCCTAAACTATGGTGATAAGAAGCAGTTGTGTCGGTCAGAATCATGCTCTAAATGTATAATTTATTGTTGGATTATGTATTTTGTTTTAAAATTTTTCTGTTATTGAGTTACATTAATGTTTGGGGCTTTTAAAAAATCTAAATTAAGGTTTTGTATGCTGTCTTTCAGATAATATATTTTAAAAAATAGTTTAGTGAATACTGTAAATTGAAAATAATGATTACTGACCCTGTGTTAAGAGGGAAACACGCACACACACAAGTTTTGGATTAAGAGGGCACCTATGGGTGAAAGTACAAAAAAAGAAATAGTAAAATAAAAAGAGAAAAAAAGAAAGGCCTTTCTCCTGTTCCTCAACTTGTGTATCAGAAGGATTAAGGAGAAGGAAGAAACCTCTCCTGGAATGTTGAGTGTTCCGTGTTGTAGGTAGGAGACAACTGCGGTGTGCTGAAAAGAACTCTTTGATTGTAAAGCACGGTTACTTACTGAAGATCGACCTCACCCTCATTCTGGAGAGCTGGCGAATCTTCCATATGGTTGATGTGTCTGCAACACATTGTGTCTGTAAAGTTGTAGGAGCTCTTTTTTCTGCCCCCCACCCCCCTCCCGCTTCTTGATACAGAGCTAGTGACAAGATTGTTTGGATGATCAGTTCATGTACATTCTTTCATTGTTTTGGGAGTTTCCCTATTGTTACTTTCAAGTCTTTACGCTGAATGAGTATTTTTGAGCTTCCTTCACAAGTATTGTAGAGGTTATTTGATTTAGGGTGGGCTCTGTTTGTATTCTCACAGGAGCACACTAAGGGGGTTTACCTAGGTCTTTACAAGGAAGTCAGGACCCTGGAGGAGCGTGGGGCTTGCATTCCCTGGCGGATTTTGCTTTTCTGATTTTGGTCAAAGACTTTCATTGGAAAACTCAGAAATTTGGAGGGAAACTAGCTAAGACTGTCTTACCAACCTTTTGGAACTTTAAAGAAACAGACGCGCGTAACACCTAAAGTAGGCGGCACCGTTTAGATTACAGTTGATTGACAGGTATTTAGTCAGAAATTACTGTGGGGATATTCAGGGAAAAAGAAAAAGAACCCAAGTGTCTTCTTGTTGAGAAATGTCGGTAAGTTTTTATTTTGATACCTTTTTGCTTTTTTAAATAAAAATGCCAAGAACAAGGAATGCCTGAACAATTCTCAGGCTGCAAATCTCAGTAAGAAAACTCTGCAAGACCTCTAGCAAGTATGTTTCAGAGGCGGCTTTTATCTGCTTGTTCCTTCTAGGAGCATAGAGATTTCATAGAGTTTTGGACCTTTTAATACCTCATTTTCTTTCATTTCTTAAGAACTATTCCTTGTCTTCTGACATATTAGAAATAGGCTGGGTTTTGCATATGTGTAGAGGTGGTGGTAGTGGGGTTGATGGGATGGAGAGGAGAAAAAAAAATTAAAACATACTGAATTTCTTAAAAGGACCTTAACTATATTTTTAAACATTTCTTGAGTAAAAAAAAAAATTTCTGTGTCAAAAATCATGCCGGTTTAAAAATGAGGAAAAGACACAAAATATTGGTTGCCATTTACTAAGGAGACTGTAGATAGTTATGAATAGCTGTAATTGTTGTGAATAGTTTTAAATTTTAGAACAAAATATGGCAGTTTTCAGCAAATTTTCCTCTGAGCATCCTCTGCTCTGAAGTTAAATCAAATAACTGGAGGATGTTAAAAAATTACTTTTTGCTTACTTAATGCCCTTTTGTTCTCTCTCTCCTTCCTTTATTCTTTCTGTTCAATTAACACTCCCATCCCAGGCTCTAGTTTTTTTTTTTTTTCTTTTTTCCTTTAACTCTACTACTGTATTTCAGTTTTTTTCCACCCTCTCTTATTAATTCTCACCTGCCACTTCTTTTTAGTATAGCAATTACATTATGAAATTTCTGCTTCTCATCTTTTTATAGCTTTAGAGAATAATTTGTGTGTGTGTGCACCCACCTGTATACATGTGTATGTGTGTGTGTTTGTATATGTAGGTGGAGGGGACACCGTGGAAGGAAGTTTATATTTTAGGAAAATAATTCTGAAAAGATTAGGCCTTGAGCAGAGAACAGGAGGGAAATAACTTCAGACAATTTAGAGATGCCTCTAATCAGACTTCTTTTGGGGCTGACATGGCAGCAGTGACTTTTCATAAATGTTCATCTTTTAGAAGGCAAAAGCAAAAAACTTTTTCTTGCTGATGATAGAATTCAATTTTTTTTTTTTTTTTTTTTTTGTGGAAGGGGCAAAGAGAAAGGGAGCAAACGAAGGGGAGTTACTTGATGTGGTTTTACTTGATCCACCGTTTCAGGCACAGTGTGTTAGCAGAAGGCAGGTGATTAGACTCTATATATTTATTCTGATCTGGATACGAGCAATAGACCTACAATAATAAGACTCCGTGGAAGACACAGTATCAGCGTCTGATGAGAAGCATCCCTTCTCCAGTCGTTTTGTGTCATCCCCTTTTAGAAGCCGATTTGGACCCATTCTGGCAGCTGAGAAGTGGGGAGAAGGGTGCAGTGAGCAGCCGGGGTCAGATCTACCCGAGTGAGGTCTTTGGAAATTTGGTGTCACGTTTTCTAGCTACTGGCTGTCTACGAGGACCGGGACTGAGGAGAATTTAAGTGAAACTGAGGAAGCTCAAAGAAGGTTCATGAGTCGGGGAAAGGCACGGGGGAGACCTGTGGTCTAGGCCTTGTGGACTGCTGGGAGCTGGGAGCAGTGAGGGTGCTGGGACCCCAGGCGGGTGGCAGGCTGCACCCAGGGTGGGGAGGTGGCAAAGGCTGGCTCGCCGCTGGGGTCCGGCCTCTTCTACATGCCTTTGCTTCTCTGTTCTGCTGACATTCATATGCTTTTGGTTTTTGTTGGCAAAATTAAAAAATTATCCCCAAACAAGCAAACCAAAACTCAGATATTAAACATATTTAAATAGGAAGGCATTTTAATTTTTTCATTTAAAGCATAACCCTGGCTTCTCTTGAGGCATAGTTTTACATGCATGCTTTAGGGGAACTTAGGCTGCACTTTGGTTCCCATCTGCTGTTAGATGAATGCTGTTATGGTTGGAACTTGGTGTGGTGATTCTAAATATACTTTTTACCTTTGCTTTTTATTTAAAAAGTCACTCAAAATGCCACATGATTGAGGCAGTGTCCTAGGTACAGCTCCCAAAGACAGCTCTTACTCATTTTGCTATGCTCCTGAAAGCACCCTGTCCTTTGCATGGACATTTTAGCCTGGGTTAGAGGAATATAGTACGTCTATCTCCTCTCTTGCACCCTACCTGAAATGGTGTGGTAAGGTTTAAGGAATGTAGTAATTGATGAATAAAATAAGCAGAGGATTAATGAGTTGTTTGTAAAGTACTTTGAGCTCCCTGGATGATACAGATAAGAAATACTGTATTTTCTATAGTAAATTATCTAGAGACTTGCATTCTATTCCATTTCGTAGTTTGCCAGTGTGTTAACTCTTCCTTTGAATATATAATTGAGTGGTGAGGTAGTCATTATGTCCCATCAGGAGAATTTTCTGGTTGAATCTTTTGTCTCATCTTCATCTTAGCGATAACACTTCTCAGAATTTGGCAGAGTGAGTTCCAGAATTAAAAAAAAAGGAGTGTGAGTATAAACTGACATAGGATTATATAACCTATCTCCCTTCATGGCAGAATAAGGTCAGTGGTGACTTCCTGGAAGGTCTTCTTACTTCTGACAGCTCTCTTTCAGGCTCTCAATTATTGGTGGAAATCAAGATTGCAGTGGATGGGAAAATGCATCCATTTTGGTTTAGGTCATGGTATAGTTTAAGTCAACTGTATCTCTCATCGGTCCTCTGTCATTAAGCAGAAACTGGGTGGGTCCCTCATACCTGTACTAGCTCTGGACATACCACTAAGTAGTTTTAAGATGACAAGTAGATAGCTTAAATACTTTTAGGAGAAGCTATAATAGTAGTGGTTGAGGATTTGATCTCTGAAGCCTAACAGCCTGGGTCTGTATCCCAGATCGCCAACTTTTTCAGTTGTGTGACCTACTTAAGTTTACGGAACTTCTCTGTGCCTCATTTTTTTTTTTCCACTTAGAAAATATAGATAAAAATGGTACCTATTTTGGAGGGTTATTGTGAGGATTAAATGAAGTAGTACATGTAAATTACAGTGCCTGGCATAGAGTAAACAGTCCATAACTGTTAGCTTTTATTATTTCTGGCCCTGTTTTCTTACATGAAAAAGAGAGGCTTGTACCAGATGGTCCCTAAAGACCAAGCCAATTCCAAGACTCTGTAATTCTGTGCTGAAAAAAGAAAAATAGTGCTGAATTTAAGATTTGTTTTCTTATGTTTCTCTTGCCATTCTCTTAAAGTGAGAATGAGTTGTATCTGGCCAAAAGGCTGGGCAAGGTTGGGAGAAGAGGGGAAGAAAAGAATGGATAAGAGCAAAAATGAAGGTTTTCAATTATCTACAAACTGGACAACAACCACCTGAAAAGTTACAGTGGCATTTTTAGTGATGACATTTTCTTAGCATCAGCAGCTGGAGATATTATGTAATGACAGTTAAAAATATTTTCCCTCTGAAAACACATAGGCCCATCCATTCAATTCACAAAGTTTCTGAGGAGGAAGAGTAACATAAAGTAAGGTTAGGGCAACCTGACCTCTACCTGTCTTCCTCATATGTTCCTACTTGAGGGAAAAATGTTATTTTTGTTATAACAACAACCTTGATACTAGTAGGTTTATTTATTTTTTTATAGCTTTCTTGGGATATATTTCATATACCATGAAATTCACCCATTTAAATTATACAGTTCAGTGGTTTTTGTCTATTCACAAAATTGTGAAACCATCAATACAACCTAAATTTAGAATATTTTTATCACTCCCTACAAAAAAAAAAACAAAAACCCTGTACTCATTACCAGTCAGTTCATATCTCTCCCCTTGCCTAGCCCCTTCTAATCACTAATCTCTGTCTGTATGGATTTAACCATTGTGGACATTTCACATAAATGGAATCATATAATATATGGTTTATTACTAGCTTTGTTCTCTTAGCATGGTGTTTTTAAGGTTCACTGTGCTATAGCATGTACTGATACTTCATTCCTTTTTATAGCCAAATAATATTCCATTGTGTAGATATACCACATCTTATTTATCCATTTAGCAGTTGATGGATATTTAGGTTGTTTTTATATGTTGCTGCTGCTCTGAACATTTGAACGAAGTTTTATGTGGCCATGTTTTTATTTCTCTGGATATTTACCTAGGAGTGGAATGTTGGATCATATGGTAACTCTGTGCTTAGCAACTCTGTGCTTAGCATTTTGAGGAAGTGACAAACTTTTGCAGAGTAACTGTAGTAGATGTATTCTTAAGTTTTATTGTAAATGACATTAAATTTGGTCTTCAGCACTTTCAGCATTCCATTTTTTCAGTCTTTTTCTTCAGTCACTGGTCTTCCTTTTCCTCTGTGTGTCAAGGTTTACTGTATTTTTTTATCTTCTCAGATCAATACCTACTCTAAGAAAAAGTATTTTGATAGTTGCTTGACTTGAAGTGAACATGATCAAGATTTATATGAAACCTCTCTAAGAACTATCTGCATTTTAGAGAGAAAAAGAAGTTAAGTCAAAGGAATGAATCTCTACGGCTAAAATTTCAGGTGTCAGGTTCCCGGAGAAGAAGACCTTTGCCAAGAAGACCAGACAGTATTCTGAAGAGCAGTCTAGTATGACAGAGAGAGCAGGGTATCTGAGTGAAATCAGTCTGGATTCAGATCCTCACTTGTGTGTAACATTGGAAAGTTGATTTAACAGAGCTTCAGTATCATTAGCTGTACAGTAAAGACAATGCCATGTAGGCTTGCTTGAGGGACTAAACAGGACAATAATATAAAGCACTCAGTTGCATGAGTGTGCTAAATAAAAAGCAACTACTGTTGTCTTTTCAAAACCACATGACTGACTGTTGACCTCTGGTCTCATTAGTTTGACACTGTCTACTCAGGTTGGGTTTTCTACCAGCTCTGGCCGGAAGTTTTTGAGACTCCCTGAGATACTTCCTGACAGTGCTTTTAAGTGCTTTAAAAGATTTTCTGTGTGAAAGGGGGGAACCCCCAAAACTCAGCAGAAGGTATCCCAACACTCTTGTACTTCCTTCAATCCTAGAGTTCTAGTGAGAGAAGAATCCCATTGAATAGTGCTATGCAGTGAACCCATATTTCATTCCAAATTTAATGTTTTAAATTTTGTTTTAGTCCACTGGAAAAAAAAAAGTGAAAAGAAACAGGTGAAATTAATTGTAATAATACATTTTATTTAAATCCAAATATATCTAAAATATTTCAACATGTGGTCAATATAAGATTATAAATGAAATATTTCCACGTTTTGTATTAAGGCTTTCAAATCTATTGTCTATTTTACATTTGTAACATCTTCCATTTGGACTAGCCATGCTCCAGGTGTCCAAGAGCCTCATGGGACCACTATCCTCCATATTGGACAGCATGGCTGTACAATGGTTGTTCTGGCATCAATCTTTGTTTTGTCCTTTTCTTGGCATAATTTTCACACTCTAAGGAAGACTCCTGCTTGTTCCCTACTCACACTTGATCTGGTGGTTCTGCACCAATTGAAACTGGTTCGTGATGGATAGCCATGTTGAGAAAAAAACAAACAAACCATATCTAAGGCATCTCTTTCCAGCAGGGAATATCCCACTCCTGGGAGCCAGGATGAGGTAGTTCCCCTTTAACTCCTTCTGCTTTTACTTCTTTCTTTCCTTGACTCCATGTTTTATGGTTTGATTCCTTATCCTTAACAGAGTTTGAAATGTTCCCTAAAATAAAATAGGTGGTGGAAACAACCACCTTTTATTTATTTATATTTTTGTACAGCGAGAATACAGTGGAACAAGTACAGAGAATTCCATGTGGAGACAAAAAAAAAGTTTGCTGGACCCTGAGTCAAGAGTTCTAAGACCTAACGCTGCCCGCCTCCAAGTTACTATGTTATTTTGAGAATGCCATTTATCCTCATGGTCTCATATTTCTGCATCCATGGAATGGGCCACTCCAGTGAGCCACTAATCTGAGCCTACCTTTCACAGATCACGAGGTCTAACATGGTTCCTGCCAGGGCCTGGATACATAGCATTTATGAAAGGAAATTCTTCTTTCATTGTTATGGCACTTCTAATTTATCCTCTGACTCCTTATATCTTTTCTAGACAGTCATGTAAAACTGGTTATGGTGGTGTTAAAGTAACTTCCATCAATCAAACTGAGTTGGAAAGGCAAGCTGGGAGGAAAAAAAAGTAGTGATTTTTTTTTTCTCCTAATTGAAGCATTCAGTATCACATTTTACAAAGCCAGCTGGAGGCCAGTCCCAGTTTAATCCACCTTGTTGACTCCATGACTAAATGCAAATTATGTTTCTTTTGCATCCTATCTGTTTGTAGCTATTGGATTCTAGACTGAAAACTGCTTTTGGAAAATACAAAGATTTATGGTTGCAGACTTGGAAGTGCGGTATACCTTTGCCAAATTCATATGGTGCGGCCCAGGAAGTCAGGAAATTTAGGTTTGATTTTCACCTTAGAATTGTGGACAGTTGCTTGTTCAGTGTGCCTCAGCTGAAATACTAAAATGATGTCTGTTCCCCACCTACCTGTCAGTGGGGCTTCTGGAAACTTAAAGTGAAGACATTTAGAAAGATGTTTGACTTTCCTTAAGAAAGTGTCAGTGTGAGAAAAGTTCTCTATTTGTCCTGCTTTGAGACAAGTTTGAATCTGCCAGTAGGTCAAAGGAATAAATTTACCTAGTGGCCTGTGCTGGTAGGGCCGCCAGTCATTTTTCTGAGGGTTTTAGGTGATTTGAGCCCAAGTCTTGTCACTGTAAGAGAATCCTCCTTGTAATTACCATTGTTAATAGAACTGAAAGTTTGCATTTATCTTTGGTTCCTGACAAAGAAAGCCTCTCAGAGACCCTGATGATGAGCCCAGCCTACATCCATTCGGAAAGGCTCTCTGTGGATACGAGGGTATGGACGTTAATTCCTCACTGCAGAGGTGCTAGGGCCGCGCACCCTGCTTACATTAACAAACATTTGAAAACAAAGCGGGGGCGATAAGCACAGCTTTCCCCTGTGTGGTCTCTTTACTGGGGTGACTGTAATCCCTAACCCCTTGCGAGGGAGATGTGAGGTTAGGTGCGGGTAGGTGGTGATGCCCCACGCAGCACAGAGTATAAAGGCCGGAGGAGAAGTAACCAGATCCTGTGAGGAATAAATTAAAGCCACTTCCTCCCGAGGCCAATCAGTGGGGAAGGAAAAAAAAAACAAAACAAAAACCCTAGAGATGAGAGAGCCTGTTTGCTTAGATCTGGTGGAAAAGAGAAATCGGAGTTTCCGAAAAGGAGTTTAAAGGGACGCATTACAAAATAAAACTTTGGGAACTTAAGAAAAGGCTAAGAAACCGTGGAGGAGCAGGACAGTGAGCCACATGGCCTTGTGCTAAGAGAGGCCCCTTCAGACAGGATTGCAATGCCTCTCGCTGGGCCTGGGTAGACAGGCGCCTGGGTCTTGCTGCAGCATCCCGCTTAGCTAGGCTTTCAGAGGAGGGGGCTCTGCGGGGGCCCGCGACGCCTCCTGGAAAACTGGTGATCTCACCGCGGGGCCGATAGGGATGCTGGGGAGCGCCCACTGGCTCCGGTCCCCTGCCAGCCAGAGGCCTCCAATGAGCCCCGCAGGGCTGCGCTCACTGGCCAGGAGCCGCCGCCCCGCGCAGAACCGGCCTGGAGCCCCCGAGCCCGGCGCCGGCCGCTCTCAAGCGGCCAAGGAAGCCGAGCATTCCCAGAGTGGAGCTTGGTTGTGTCTTCACGGATTTGCTCCGCTTTGGCACCCCAGGCTCCCTCTCTTCCCAGCCACCTCCTTTCTGGGCTGCCCTCATCATCAGAGGCCCCAATCCTATCCTATCATAGGGAGAAAGCCATCCTTCCTTTATTAAATACCCCCCAGGCCGGACTTGGACCCACCTTGCCACAGCAATCGGAGCCTCTGGTGAGGAGCAAGGGTGTGGAGGTCTCACCAGGGAGCCAGGCGCGGGGGCTGTGCTGCGTTTTCCGTAGGCACAGTGGCTGAGCAGTACAGACACTGCGGGGGGTGGAGGGGGGTGGTGGTGGTGGTGGTGGTTTTGCATACAGAAGTGAAATTCAGAAGGCAGCGTGCAAGCACGTGGGTGAGTGATGCGGGTGCCGGCTCTCACACGCACACATCTTAATTTGCAGCTCCTGCTTAGCTGCCTCGGTGTTGTTTCCTCTCTATTCGGTAAATAATCTAGTTGATGCTTTATGGTATTGAAATGAATCAAGTAACATAATCAGAAGTTCCTACAGAAACCCTCCCATCTTCTCTCTCTCAGCTCTTAAAGGGAGCATCTTCCCCTGGGGAGATTTTTAACCCAAAGAACCTTGAGGTACATTAAACTGCGTTGGTATTTGTTTTCGTTAAGCTTGGTCTGATTTCCTTAACACTTGAAGAAGTTTGAGGGCCTTCCTACAGACCTAGTTGCTGATATGGCAGCTTGGCTTGGCTTGTCTCAGAGGAAGGCCTAAAGGGGCCTCAAGCTGCTTTGTTTTTGCAAGTCTTCTGAAAGTAAAGAATTAATTTTGGTGGTTTGGCCCCCCCTTTAGCCCATACACACAGTTGCCTCCCCTCCCCCACCTAGCCTGCTGGAGCCAAGGCAGGAAGGGGCTGTCATCATGCTCAGGCCTAAGCCATATTACTTTATTTTTCTTTGTAGAAAGTTACACTACGAAAGATGTTCTTCATATGTGATTATTATTCTTAAATGGATTCTTGTGCTTTCCTATCATTGCTCTGTTACAGCCTCCTGGGGCACCCATCAGGTCTTCTAATTAGACCCTCCAGAAACGTTCTATTGAGTGAATGTGGGAGAGTGAGAAGTCAGAAAGGTTGAATTCCTTCATTACTTTGAAAATCTTTGAATTAATTCTCTCTATAAATTTCTACTAGCCCAGTCTCTGATCCACCAGCTGAAGAATGAGGCCCATTATTAATTTCACAGGATAAGTTTCTCATCCCTGTAACTCTGGGGGAGAAGATGGAAGCGTTATTATATAGGCTGAGAGTTCACATGTTCTTTCTGTTATAGATATTATAGCTAAAATATAAGAGTAGCAATACTAATACCGATGATGAGGATAATAAAGAATGAAAATAATTGGCTTTTCTCTGTTCCTGATTTGGACACTGCCCCCTCCTACTCATTTAACATACTATCTCTTCCCTTTTTAGACATTTCAGGCTGGAATATCTTGGTAATTACAACTTTCAGTTAACTTCGTAGAGGTTTACACGAAGGAGAAAATCTCCCCACTGTGTTACATTTGGACTTAAGTATGCAAAGATTGGTTGTCTTGCCAATATCCCACAAGAATATATCTTCTTCTCACTTACGCTGGCTAAGGTCACCTACTGAATGCTGGCCTTCATAAGTGAGAGTCATGGATGCTTGATTGCTTTGAAGTAAGTTTGACCGCATATATTTTTAAAAATATTGATTTACTTGGCTGCACCAGGTCTTCATTGTGGCATGCAGGATCTTCAGTTGTGGTGTATGAACTTTTATTGTGGCATGTGGTATCTAGTTCCCTGACCAGAGATAGAACCTGCAACCCCTGTGTTGGAAACATAGAGTCTTAGCCACTGGACTGCCAGGGAAGTCCTTGATCACGTATTTTTGAGCACAGACATTTCTGGAGATATTGGGCCAAACTCTTACCTCCCACAGGTTGAAAAGTGAAAAAGTTAAAAATAAATTCCTGCCCTGCTTGGGTTTAATTTTTCAACACCAGTTAGACATTTCATTTTAGACCTCCTGTAGGACATGATGAAATTACAGAGTCTGCATTCTATTTTGGCCCATTTGTTGCTGTAGCAAATATTTATGAAACTTCTCTGTTTGAAGCATGAAAGACACAGAGAAATACAAATGTGCCAGCGATGGCCCTTACCCTCAGGGAACCTACAGCCGCATGTAGGCCCGGAATCACGGTCATGATCTTTGTAGCGCGGGCGGCAGACTTGCTCCCAAAGGCCCGTACCCAAGACAGGACTGTGTTCCTTAGGGCCAGGTGTGTGTCTGAGGAGGTCATTCTGAGCCAAAGATGTCACACATGCAGGCTGATAGGCATGGCAGAGCGCTTTCTTTCATTCAGAGGGTGCAGACTGTTACGTAGGCAGCCCAAGAAATGTTCTGTGTCTGAGTTCTCGCATAGCTCGCCTTCTTTCCCTGAACACTGCCTCTGCTTCTTTTCCTTTCTGCCTCTTCCTTCCACTCTCTTTTGTTTTTATTCTTTTTTTCTCCCCTCCACTGGGGCCTCCCCCAGACCCCCAAATCGCTATTTGCCCAACCTGTGACCTGAGACCACTTGGCATTTCCCCAGGATGGCTGGAATTTACCGCCTGCCGAAGAAGCGTCTGTGACATTTGCTCACCTGGGCGGCTTAAGCTACAGGGTCCGTGTGGAGGGACTGCTGAAAGGAAGTGTGAAATTTACCTCTGTGCACCAAGGTTCTCGCCAGCAGGGAGACAAACAAGGATGTTTTCAAGAAGCTGAGATTAATTTTTATCAGGGTATGCGTATATAGTCCTATATATTCATACACACATTTATTATGTATTCAATAAATGCGTGTAGACAATTTGTACATAATCTGTTATTCTCTAGTCATTATTTTAACAAATTAAATTTTCATGGTTAGCTTCATCTTTCACATTCATACCCTCCCCTTGCACAGCTCACTTCTTTCTTCCTCTCCCTCCCTGCTGGTAGAAGACACTGGGTTAACTTAATGCTCTTGGAGGCCTTGTGCCATCAGCCCTCCTGTCTCCTTAAGGCTTATGAGATTCTGGTGATGGCTTTCTCACTGTGGTGGTCGGCCCAACCAGGCCCCGTCGTTCTGCTGGTAAGGAAATAGCTGCTTGTCTCTTTGGATCAAACTGGTCTAGGAGCTTGTTCAATCCGGTCACTGGGATAGGCCAGCCCTGGAGGCTTCGCTGGCTCTTAGAACATACGGACACACAGTCTATCTGTCCTGGCTGTCAGCCGAGGAAGGGAGGCAGGCAGTGTAGATGGTTAAGCTGTTACTTTATACTCGTGTTTACCCTGTCCAAGTGATTTGAAGGGGAAGAGTGCTCCAGGCCCCAGGCTGGGGGAAGAGTGCTGGTGGGTCATTTTAGCATGAAGCTGAATGGAAAATGTCAGCGGAGGTGATGCCCCATTTTCCCTTTGGAACACGGAATTCTGTAATAATAGTTAATGCATGGAACACTTAAAATATGTGGAGCTCCTATTGCCCCAACTTTTATGGTGAAGAAATTAAAAGAAAGTTTCATAAACTTTCCGAAAGTCACACAGCTCAGGAGAGGATCCGTTGAGACACGTTTGACTTAGGAAGTTTTACTAAAAGTAAATGTATTCATTCCCATTAAGTGACAGCCCTTCAGCTTGTGATTCTTCCCAGAAAATCCATGGAATCCTACTCAGTTGTCCAAATAACAGATCATTTGGCTCTGCCTACTTTTGGTCCTGTTGCTCAGGTACATGAACTTTGTTATCTCTTGGCTAAGGTTGGCTGTAAAGGAGATAAGTCCAAAATTCTCCTTGGGCCTGTTTCCTGATTTTTGTTAGGCTCCTGCCTTTGCTTTTTAGAATCTACCTGACTTCCTTCAGGCAATGAACATGACTTAGCTTCATCAGTTCAGTTCAGTTGCTCATTCGAGTCCGACTCTTTGCGACCCCATGGTTCACAGCACGCCAGGCCTCCCTGTCCATCACCAGCTCCCGGAGTTCACCCAAACTCATGTCCATCGAGTCAGTGATGCCATCTCATCCTCTGTTGTTCCCTTTACCTCCTGCCCCCAATCCCTCCCAGCATCAGAGTCTTTTCCAATGAGTCAGCTCTTCACATGAGGTGGCCAAAGTGCTGGAGTTTCAGTTTCAGCATCAGTCCATCCAGTGAACCCCCAGGACTGATCTCCCTTAGGATGGACTGGTTGGATCTCCTTGCAGTCCAAGGGACTCTCAAGAGTCTTCTCCAACACCACAGTTCAAAAGCATCAATTCTCCAGCACTCAGCTTTCTTTATAGTCCAACTCTCACATCCATACATGACCACTGGAAAAACCATAGCCTTGACTAGACTCTGGACCTTTGTTGGCGAAGTAATGTCTCTGCTTTTTAATATGCTATCTAGGTTGGTCATAACTTTCCTTCCAGTGAGTAAGCATCTTTTAATTTCATGGCTACAATCACCATCTGTAGTGATTTTGGAGTCCAAAAAAATAAAGTCTGACACTGTTTCTACTGTTGGCCCATCTATTTCCCATGAAGTGATGGGACCAGATGCCATGATCTTCGTTTTCTGAATGTTGAGGTTTAAGCCGACTTTTTCACTCTCCTCTTTCACTTTCATCAAGAGGCTTTTTAGTTCCTCTTCACTTTCTGCCATAAGGGTAGTGTCATCTGCATATCTGAGGTTATTGATATTTCTCCCAGCAATCTTGATTCTAGCTTGTGCTTCCCCTAGCCCAGCGTTTCTCATGATGTACTCTGCATATAAGTTAAATAAGCAGGGTGACAATATACAGCCTTGATGTACTCCTTTTCCTATTTGGAACCAGTCTGTTGTTCCATGTCCAGTTCTAACTGTTGCTTCCTGACCTGCATATAGGTTTCTCAGGAGGCAGGTCAGGTGGTCTGGTATTCCCATCTCTTTCAGAATTTTCTAGTTTATTGTGATCCGCACAGTCAAAGTTTTTGACATAGTCAATAAAGCAGAAATAGATGTTTTTCTGGAACTCTTTTGCTTTTTCAATGATCCAGTGGATGTTGGCAATATGATTTCTTAGGTGGGCTAAAACTTGATTGCCCCTTTGTTTTATATATATATATATTTGGCTCCTCTTTCCCCTTTGTGCTCAGTCATGTCCGACTCTTTGTTACACCATGGACTATAGCCCACTGTATAGCCCAGAGAACTATAGGCTCCTCTCTCCATGGGATTCTCCAGGCAAGAATACTGGGGTGAGTAGCCATTCCCTTCTTCAGGGAATCTTCCTGACCCAGGAATTGAACCTGGGTCTCCTGCATTGCCGGCAGATTCTTTACCGTCTGAGCCACCAGGGAAGCCCAAATTGAGAATCCTTTAGCCAGACTCCCATCCAAGTACTAACTAGTCCTGACCCTGCTTAGCTTCCAAGACCAGATGAGATCAGACACGTTCAGGATGGTATGGCTGTGCATATATACACATAATCCATAGCTCACCTTTTCTGGTTCCTTCTCAAAAGCCTCGGACTTGGGAGCTTAAAGCAGGGCACAGTGTCTTATGCTTGCATGCCCTTCCTGGTCTTGCTGTCCTCCTGTCCCACCTCTGTGTGTGGTCACACTCTGGCCTGGGGCACTGCAATGATTTTTTTTTTTTCTGACCACATCATGTAGCATGTGGGATCTTAGTTCCCTAATCAGAGATTGACCCCCACACCCCCTGCAGTGGAAGCCCTGAGTCTCAATTGCTGGACCTCCGGGGAAGTCCCCTCAGATGGTTCTAAAGGTGTGAATGGAGATTGCTTGGTGAGACTAGGAAGTCTCACCAACCCAGTTGTGGAGCCGCTCTTCTTTTTGAGGAGTGGGTGTTCTCAGTTTAGAGAAGGGGACAGTGCCTCCCAAAGTGGCGCGGCCCAAAGCGCAGCCAGCCTGATGTCAAGGACCTGGGTGGGGAGCAGGTCCTGGTGATGGGCGTGGATGCTCTTGGTTCAGGGCCTGTTACTGTCATATCTCCCCAGGGGGTAGAAGGGAAAGAAGGATTTCAAGGACTTATATTGAAATGTATGGTTTAGAAAACATTATAATCCCAGGAAGATCTTAACAAAGAACATTTTATAGAAACAAATAAATTCACTGTTAATCGTATGGCCCTAGCTCAATATCTATGATAACCCCCATGTTTATATTTTTTTTCCTGTCATTTTCCTTGTGGCTGTATGAATTTTCTATTTCTTGGAGATGACTGTATACTCAGGGATGAAATTTTCTTCTGTTTATCAACAGAACCTATTATATATGTTATTTATTTATTGCTCATTTCGTTTCAAAGAGGAATTTAAGTAGCTTACCAGAAGGTACAAATAAAACAAAGAGATTTGCTAGAGAAATGAGGCAATTAGAAGAGAAAAGAAAGAAAAATATAAAGTGCAAGGGAACGTTAGTATGTAAAATTGTGTGCACCAGATCCTTTCTCATTCTGGCCTTCCCAAGCCTTTTGCTGATAAGTCAATAGCTTCCTGATTCTTTGGAACAAACTAGTCTTAGGACCTTGTTCAATCTAGATCCTGTATATGGCTGTGGATTTGACACTTTGTTTCCTGGTAGCAGAAGCAAAAAGGGTAATAGGATCAGTTTCAAATTTCAAAGGATTTAGTATTAAAAGTGAATCAGTTGTTGGTTGCACGCAATTTCTGACATGGTTCCTAATAAGAAGATACTAAATAATATCATAGATGTTGCCCTCAACATAGGAACAAAGTATTCTAGTTGATATTTTACTGTAGTTGTTTCTATATAGCAGCCCCACAGCACTAGCCAGATTTTTTTATAGTTGTTTGTTTACAGTCTGACTCCCTTATCAGGCTAATGAATTCTGGAAAATAATAATAAGATCTTACATGTTTTCATCAACATATGTATAGTAAATATATATATTGTAAATGCTCAATATTTTGTGAATTGAAACACTTATTATCCAAAAGGAGGAAAATCCATACATTAATATTTATTGAGAAAAAACCAAAACAAAACAAAAAATTTATTGAGAATTTTTACCAAAAAGAATCAAAAGCCCCTGCCCTAAAGGAATTTATGGTCTGCTGGGATAGATACATCTTAATTGATACATTGGACCCTAGCTTGTTACCTGCTATATAATAAAGATATGAACATTTTATTTATTTATTTTTTTTGGTGAAATGAGGCATGAGATTGCTTAAAATGCACTCCTAGGCGGCTTGCTTCTCCATTTGGAGTTTGGGCTTTGGCTCCTTAAGCCAAGAGGGGAGGGGAAAATCAGGAATAATGAGTGCATCTGAGAGGAAAGAGGCCACTGTCTTGCAGTTTGCAGTTCCACTTCCTTTCTCTTTTAGGGGAGAAGGTCCTTAGCTCACTCACCCAGCCTCCATGACCCCCAGCTCTCTGAGATGAGGGAGGGGTAGGGCTGCAGGGAGGTAGGGACTTGACCTGGCAGCCTCAACAGGGAGACTCGTTCCTTTCCCCCCTGCCAGCAACATGATCACCATCACCACCATTCCTGTAATGACTTATAGAGAACGCTGGATCCTAGGACCAGGAAGATTGAATGATCCCTGGGACATATTTGTAAAATAAAGAGTGAACAGAGTAGATAACTCCTACATCTGACTTTTACCCAGATTTATTAATTTTCCCAGGGATCAAACCCGGGTCTCCCGCATTGCAGGCAGATTCTTTACCAGCTGAGCCACAAGGGAAGCCCTGTTAATTTTTAGTTATTCGTTATTATATTAATCAGAGAATTTTTACCTTCATATTTCCCTTTCTTCCCTCTTTTCCTTTCCTCATTAAAAAAAAAAAAAAAAACATTTACTTGGCATGGACTTCTAAGCTAGGCACTATGAGAACTGCAAAATAAGACCTTGTCCTTAATTGCTTATCACTGGGAGAAGGTAGAGAGGGCTCAGGGCAGCCACCGCTCAGGGCCTTGCAGGTCACCTCAGTGTAGGACGGCCTTTAACCCTCAGTATGCCCTGAAAGTTTCCAGAAAGATGGCTGCAGTTTTCTCTGAGACTGTAACCTTCTTCCCCCTCTAGATGGTGAACTCCTAGTGTGCAGTGCTTTGTCCATCGGGCATACCTAGCACCATGCTTGGTAGATGTGCGATACTCACGTGTTAGTTGAAGGAAGAACGGAAAAAAAGAGTCACATATAATTCATCTAAATCTGAATGGAACTTATTTCTATCTTCAGATTACCTATCTTAAGAAATTATTTCCAAAATTACTACTATCTGCTGGCTTCTGAACCTTATGTGTGTGCTTCTGCGATGTGTCAAAAAGTAGAAGACAGAATGTAAATTGCTCTTAGGTCTATTGGATCACTCCTGTGAAGTGCTCCAAAATCAGTGCTCAGAGAGAAAAAGGTTTCTGGTTAGAATCAACCTGTTATTGAATGGGGACAATTCTTGAATGGCTTCTTTGAGTCTGTTTTTCTGAGTTATTATCTTGGCCTTGGGGTCATGAAGGATGCTCAGGGTATCCTTGGATAGATGGAGGGGTGGGGAAAAGTGTGCAAGAGAGGACACATGAGAACCATGAAAAGACAAGTGATAATCAGATTGAGGAAGCTGGCTCCACACAATCTTCCAATGGGAGAGGCGGAGGTGTGAGAGGCTGCTGCTTTAACTAGTCAGTGGCTCAGATTCCAGTACCTTCCTTTTACTCCCATCCTCAAATTGTCTTGTCTTTTCCTATCTGCAAAGCCTCCTTTTTTCTCTTTTCCTTCTCCCAAATGTTAGGACAACTTTCTCTTTGCTCCTGCTGACTTTTTACCCAGGTTTACTCCTATGAGTTCAATTAGAATGTTGGAAAAGGACTCCTCCATTAAATAATAATAATAAATACAAATAAACTTAGGAAGTTGAAAGTGAGATGTTTTAAAATGTGAAAGTGATTGCAGACCCTGAGGCAGGGGAAGTGATTGAATAAGGAGCTCTCTTGGGCAAGCTCTACAGCTTCTCCCCTCACCCCTCCCAGTGTGAGCATGTGTAATTTAAACCTGTCCTTGGACAGGAGGAAAGGAAGACTTGCCCCCACCTTCCTCCTGCCAGCTCCCTCCCTGTGTGGAAATTCCTTGGTTGGAGTCTGTGATATCTCAAACTGGGCTGTCACTTTTCAGGGTCACTCTCTGGGGCTATCCTTCCCCATCCCAGCGCAGTTCACATGTTTCTGAGTTAAGAGTAGCAGAAAGCTCATTTTCGCTCACATTTCCCTCCTTATGAGCGGAGGGTCCTCCATGTGCTCGAGTGCCTTTGCGATTTAGGCCTCTCCTGGGGAGGATGGATGTGTTTGTCTTGGACCAGGAATCTCACTATGGACTTTGGGGAGGGCTGTGGTCTTTGAGGATCAGTACATTTTTTAGAAAGTCTTGAAGATTTCCTTTGGCTTGCTTTTGAAGGCCACTTGAACCAGTTTCTCTATCTGATTCTCTTCCGTGGCTGTTCCACTCTCTTCTTCAGCAGAGTCACTCTATCTAAGGCTTCTTATCCTCGCTCTTCTATGTTGCCAAGACTGTTACCTTAAATTGGGCATCTCAGCAGCTAATAAAATGAATGTGTAGCTGAGAAACGTTTAGCATTTTGCTTTCTAATCTTTTTTCTTTACATCCTGTACGCATGTGCAGTTTTTTCTTAAATAAGGACCCCTTTCCTTTTATTAATGAACAAAATAGCTTTCAATTTACAGTCTCACCCCTTTTATATACCATCCCTTGCATAAGTTGTGCTTATAGACATTCATTCATTCATCCAGGTATTCAAAAAATGGTATCTTCCTGGGGTACTAAAGTTAAATAGAAAGAAATCTGGAAACTCTGATATACACAGAGAAGATATGTATTGTACTCCCACTCTTGGAAATTAGAGCAATTTGTAGTATCTTGAAAGGACTGTAAATATAGGTGATCACTCTTACAATCCTACTGGCAAATTCACTCATCAAACCAAATAGGAAAATGCACCCAACATCCACTGCTTATGTTTAACGGTTTATACTGATGGAGTTGTTCCTCTAATGCATGCAGACAGATAGGAATAAGCAGGGCAAAGGGTGTTACTTGCAGAAGATACAGGTGTGTCCATGTCATTGCTGGCCTGGAGAGTTGCTCAAGGGTGAAGATGCTATAGTTACCCTCTCAAGAGCAAGCCTCAAATACGGCACTAGGCATGTGATGAGCATTCAGTAGATGCGTGTTTTTCTTTCTTCATTTCCAAAGCAAATCAGCAACATACAGGCCCATTTGGAGCAGCCCGGTGATGCAGGGGGACAGATTCTGGCCTGTTCTACTTTTACAGAGTTGGGTAGAGAGGGGCTTGCCACTCAGGCCAGCCAGCCTTCTCACTTGTAAGGTGTGTATTGTTACACTCATCTGCCTGGTCCTCTCCACTTTCAGGGAGATTATGAATCTCCAGTGAGATCTAAGTGTAAAATGCATTGTAAATTACAAAGCACAACCCAACTTGCAGATTTTTTTATTTTTATTTTTTTCTCTAACTTATCCTGTCACCACTGTTTACAAAATCGAAGCAGAAGAGAGAACTCACAGTTTGTCAGGCATGTGGAAGGCTGATTTAGAACATGGCATAGATTTAGAAATCTTGTTGAACACAGAATTGGTGGGGCATGCAGTTGAATATGGTGCTTGAGATCTCAGGAGAGTTGAGCAGAGAGGTGTGATTGAGAGTTCGATGATGGTACGTTGAGACCGTTATCCACAGAGGGAACATGGAGATAGAGGTTAGCTGCCCACAGAGAAAACAGTGGTGACAGTCCACCAGGATTTGTACGGAGAATGGAACTTGGCTGTTGACCTCGTGAACCTTCACATATAAGGATAAAGCGCAGGACAGTGTACATGAGGGAGACCGCAAGTGTGGTTTGATGTGAACAAGCCCTGTCTGTCTGCTTCACTTCCCTGGTTCATGCACCAGGTGGGATGAACTCCTGCTGATCTTCAGTTAAGGGGTACTGATGTTCACTTTGGATGGATGTACTTGAGAAGTGTATGGGTCCAGTTTTGGTAACTGTCCTTTATTTTGAATCCACTCCTTAGCTTCACGGAAGCAAGGTGTGTAATGCACAGAACACTGGATTGGGGTATTACGGAGAGCTGGGACGGGTACGTTCCTTTTACTCTGGGCGTCTTGGCTGCCTTATGTTTAAGTAAAGGGATTGGATCTGAACGATGTAAGAGGTCTCTTCCAGGGATTCCCTGATAGCTCAGTTGGTAACGAATTCGCCTGCAATGCAGGAGAGCCCAGTTCGATTCCTGGGTCAGGAAGATCTGCTGGAGAAGGGAAAGGCTACCTACTCCAGTGTTCTTGGGCTTCCCCTGTGGCTCAGATGGTAAGAAATCTGCCTGCAATGCAGGAGACCTGGGTTGGGAAGATCCCCTGGAGAAGGGAAAGGCTACCCACTCCAGTATTCTGGCCAGGAGAATTCCATGGACTGTATAGTGCATGGGGTCACAAAGAGTCAGACAAGACTGAGTGACTTTCACTTTCACTTTCCAGGGCTAGGCTTGTAGCACATCTTTTGTGGACAAAGAGCCCTTTTTGGAAGGTGAATCCTCACATCACATAATGTTTTTAATCTTCCCTTTCTTTGTTGTTAATTGCCAGTCTTTGTGTGTCCGATTTGCTTGAGCGAGGACATCAGACATACTTATTTGCTGTGTGGAGTTTATCTTCCAATTCATAGGAATGCAAAATGAGGGGTTTTCAATACACATAGTCCCTTCCTAACGCCAGTTTCTCAGACGCTTCAAGAATGGTCATCTCATTTGTCCATCTATCTGCCTGTCTTTATCAGACAGAGAGGTTTTTTGTGTGTGAAGTTGTGCCCATTTAGAGCCATGGGGCACTTCTGCTTCAAGAAACAGCCTCACGTGTAGCACCCCGGGGGCTGTTCCCAGGAAGGGTAGAGAGAGAAGAGCCAGATGTTCTAGCATCCCCCACCCCCCACCCCATTCTAGCCCTGAAAGTGTGAATCTCCCACCCAGTCACTTAAGCCTATGTTTCATATGCAGAATGAATGAGAAGGGAAAGCCCTGGGGATGTGAGGAGGCCTTGTCCCCTCTCATCTCTGCTTGCTGGGATGGACAGCTGATTTGGGGGAATTGAAATCCGGAGTCTGAGGCAAAGAGCAGAGGACAGAGGCCAGACCCGAAGTGACTGTGAGATGGCAGGCGGGCATAAAATGATTGAATGAAATAGGGATACCATCACTGGGAGCTGAAAAACCTCACGTCCAGATGTGGTCAGAGAGGTTCACAGAATGAAAGACAGTCTGATGAGTGAGATACACACGCCTGTAGAGTACAATAGAAAAATCAATAGTAAGTGGAGGTGAAAGAGTTCTAGCCGGCTTTTATTGAGCACAAAGAAGACAAACTGGCTTTTGCAGTGGTTCCAGCTCTATGTTAATGGTGCATTTTAAAGAACTCCTGTACAGAGTAGGGAGAAAAAGTCAAACAGGAGCGGTTGCCAGCCCGGACATGCAAAACATATACATACACACAGATAAGGGAAAAAGAGAAACTGACTCTGGACTGAACATTCTGGGGTTTATGCTTGCGGTGAAGTGTGTCTTAATTTTATACACGTATTTTGGACTTTCAGATGGCACAGAGTTTGATCTGTCTTTTCCCATCTGTCTTTTCCTTCTTCCCTCCCTTTGCTTTCTACAAGTCTACTGTGGCTTTATTAGGAATCCCTTTGGTTTAAGGGGGAAAAAAGAAAGAGAGACTGGCTGGAGGGGGAAGAAACCAGACTAGTTCTTGGCTGGAGCCCACAGCATGGGCCCAGAGAGTCAAGCCCTGGCCTTCTGTTTGCTTAAGCACACGCCCCTCACCCCCACCCCCACGGTGCCCCTTTTTTCTGTAAGGGGACTGACACAGACTCTTTCTACCCTCCTAACCTGTTTTTTTTTTTTTTCTTTCCCTTTTTAGTTGTTTAAAGAGAATCTTTCCCTTTCTCTCTCTCTCTCTTTTTTTTTTTTTTTGAGTTTTTCTTTTCTTTTTTTTTTTTTGAGGCTTGAGCCCAGAAAGCAGTGAATTTCTCCTTGCTGGCCCCTCCTCTCCTCCCCAGCCCCCTCCCTGATGAAGAGTTCATCCAAAGTTCGCATCCAGACTCTGAACAAAGTGGCCCAGACCTTTTCCTGACTCCTCACCCTTTGTCCTCATCACTCAGTGACAGACAGGAATCAAAAGCTGAGGACCCAGCCGGGAGAGGGCCGTGGGGGAGGCGGCCGTGGGGGAGGCTCGGAGAAAGGAGAAGAGTTCCCATTAGAAAGGAGAAGAGTTCCCATTAACTGGCCGGGCCCTTAACAACCTCGGGGAGGAGCGAGGTCCTGGAGGAGGAGGGGGAGGAGGAGAGGAAGGCGGAAGAAAGAGGGAGGGGGGAGGAGGAGAGAGGAGGGGAAGGGAGGGGGAAGAAAGAGGTGGTGGCCCCAGAAAGGATTTTTGTTTAAGTTTCCCCAGGCACACTGAGCATTCCCAAGTTGTTTGCAGACGGTTTCATCTGGTTTCTGTTTGAGGAGAAGAGAGAATGGGATGATCCATAAGGAGATGGGCCTGGCAGAGGGGGAAGAACGGGACAGGGAAAAAGATAGGGGAGTGCGTTTTTCCTAAAGCTGGAAACATGGAAGCTTTCTGATCCTACTGTGAGAAAACAAATTCTCTGAGAGATCAGGGCTCACCTTTTGGAGGTGGATAACACTTTTCAGGACACGGGAGGACTATAGAGCAAATTACTTCTTCCCGAGTGCTAAATGATTCCCTGGTGCCCTGGAAAGAGCCCGTTTACCTCCAAAAGGTGAATTGTTTATTGCTGGCAAGTAGAATATTGGCTGTAATGCTGGCTCATCCATCCTCTTGCATCCCTGTGAGGTATTCGGGGTGGAGGTGATGCTATCCACCTGTCACCGCAGGAAGAGGGCTGACAAATGCCTCTCTGACTCCTGTTCCTGGGTTTGAATTGTCAGGGAAGGAGGGGAAGTGACTTTTCCAAGGTCTTAGAATGAGTGAGCCACTGACTGAGGTGGAATTAGATTTCTGTCCCTGTTACAATGCACTTGTTTCTCAGAGAAACAAGTTAAGCGTCTTAACTCTGATGTGGAACCTCATGGAGAAAGGCTGGTAGGAGAAATACCTCGGCCAGCTCTCACTGGGAAGGGAGAGGCCAAAAGGAGGATGCTTCTGTGGTTGTCCCAACCTCATTAGGTTTTTTGGTTTTTATTAGTGCTCTGGGTCTCTGGCTGTCTGCTCATTTGTACTCTTTGTCTCATGCACTCTCCTACCCGTGGTTCCCAGTGGTCACCATCTCCCATGCCTCCAAGGTCAGGTATATGGCTGAGTTCAGGTGAACAAGCATGGGGGTGTGTGTGTGTGTGAAAAATGAGGCCTGAGTTGGTGAGGAGGAAATTAAGTTGTGAGATGCCATTTTTGGTGAGCCTTAGTGCAGAAGACAGCAGTGTGAAATCCTGCTTGATGTTCTGGCCAGAGAGCTATTGCTTTTTTTTTTTTTTTTTTTCTTTTTGATGTATTGCTTTTTGCTCCCCTAAATCTCCAAAATCATAGTGAACTCTGTGACTCCTGAAAGCAGATGCTGTCACCTAGCCCTTCACAGTTTGGATGATGGAGGGAATTGGGAATTCCTTCTATTGGGGTGAATAGGGAATGGATCTCAGGCGTCAGAGCACTTGGGTTCTGTGTGTCCTTCTGACTGTGGGTTTGTTATAATAAACTAATGTCTTCCAGGTGGTGTAGTGGTAAAGAATCCGCCTGCCAGGGCAGGAGACACAAGAGACGCTGGTTTGATTCCTGGGTTGGAAAGATCCCCTGGAGTAGGAAATGGCAACCCACTCCAGTGTTCTTGCCTGGAAAAATTCCATGGACAGAGGAACCTGCTGGGCTGCCTGACTGAGGTCACAACAAGTCAGACACAAACAAGCACAAAGGAGAGAGAGAAGCCAAATAAAGTATAAAGAAGATTCTTTGTGGTGATGTTGAGGTTTGGTGATATTAAAAACTTCAAGGACATGATTATTATTCAGGTTTTATGTGCCACAAATTATGCATAGTATTTCTGTTCATATATGTTATTTCATTTTAAAGTATATGACAGTCTTATGAGGTGGAAGTAATTCACAAGTAAGGAAATTGAGGCACAGGGTGATAAAAAATAACTTGCCTAACATTAGTAAATAGTTATTTGCGTTATCACAGAAATACAGTGCATATCCAGTGATTTTTTCTTCTTTTTTTTAATAGAATAGCTGTGTTCACAGAGAGTTTTAGAATCAAAGGACTATGTTATTTGTTAGAGTTCTGGATAACTTGGATACTGATTCATTTCAGGCTAAGTTGAGTGAAAGCTTATCTTTTCACAGATTAACAAAGTCGGTGGGGGGGGGGGCGGCGCTTTCTAACTATATTAATCACATAATAGTGTTCATGGGAATATTTATCCCGCTTAGCAGAACAGACTTTCCAAAGATTTAGCAGTGGCATCAGCATCCAGTAAATGTTTTAGTTACTAATGACTCTTCCCAATTAGTTAAAAAGTGTGTCTGTCATAGTGCTGCTTTCTTGGCAGCACTTTTATTGACAGTGAGTCTGTGTGCATATTTAAGTCATACAAGGGCACTAGTTTTCACCGTTTCCTAACCTAGGTTTTCTGTGGCAGAACATCCTTTTAGCATACAGGTGTGGATTTTCCTGGTCTACAAGTCAGGAAACATCCCTACCCTGGGCCAGAGAGGAACTTGGTGACAGGGTCTGCATTCCAACCTGGCGCTCCCACATTTTCCTGGCTTCTTGTTTCTTGTGAGCTTGTCAAGGCCATTTGCAAAGTTGGGGCCCTCTGTGAATAGGGGTGCTTGCTGCTGCAGTTAGATGAAGTCTAGACTTTCCACCTCCCCTGTGGCACTCTTGGCAAGTTGACAGGTATAATTGATGAGTTATTCTAAGAATGCGATTCCTGAGTAACTCTAGAGTGGAGTGACTGTGTTTCTGAGTAGTTAATGTGGCTGGAGGGAAAGGCAGATGAAGGGGGTGGGGGCTGGGGAGCCGGCGGGGATGGGAGGGAATGTCTTTGTTCCAGCCCAGGTGTGTTCCGAGACTGTGGCTCCGAGTGAGGGCAGCGGGGAGTCCTAGCACCCAGGATCCTCTTAGGGCTCATGGTTTCAGAAAGTCCATGTGGCTTTCTAGTTTGCCCGCCATGTGTGTCCTAGGAAGGGGAACAGAAACACTTCACTTTAACTTGTATACTTCCACACCACCCTTCTCAGCTGAGTTGATGGGAACTCCCGGAGCTGCTTTCATTGCTTCCAGTTTGCGTCATTGCTGACTGTCCAAAGTTTTGATCATCCCTGGTTGGCCATTTAATTCTTCAGGGTTTGCAAAGTCTGTGGTCTGTTGAGAAAGTAAAGAAATCATGGTTTCCCATTGCCCTTGAGGGTGAGCGGTGTCTGAGGGTGTTGGGACTGGGCCCAGGAGCCCTAGGGGTTGGGTCTAGCCTGGCTCAGGGGAAATGAAAGAGATTGACTTTGCTGGGTTGGCATGGCACCTCCACGTGGTAAGTTGGAAAGCAGTGCAGGGTCTAAAGCCACAGGTGGTTGGCCTGGTGTCAGGGCTTCGAATTCTGTCCCTGGGGGATCGCCCTCCTTCCCACCGTGCCATCACCTCTCCTGAGTAGAGTCTGCCGCTTCCTGCGACACACCTGTCCCCTCACTCTCTTCCTGCCCCACTGGCCTGGCTGCTGATGAAGACGCCTCCTGGGTTTTCTTGTGAAGACTCAGTTATGACAGGTTCCTTTTTCCCTCTGCTCACTCTGGGAACTAGTACCTTTCTGGCATTCATAGCGCACAACTCTTCTATTCTTTTAAAACCCAAACCACCTATTTATAGACCCAGAAACAATTATCTTGTTAGCGTTTGACTGTGGGTGAGTTCCTATGATGGTAGCACTTCTATTCTCCAAATGATAGGTGGACCCCAGATTCTGGGACTGCTTGAGAATTAATCTGCTTCTTTAAAGGTTAGAAATACTAAGTCTACCCCATACTTACTCCCTATTCCTCCTGATGGGAAGAATTAATCAGGTAGGGAGACATGGATGTGAATTTCAACTTCTGTGGTTGCCAGCTGCCTGACATGGGGTAAGTTACTTACTTTCTATTTTTTTTTTTTTTTTAATCTGTAAAAATGTGGGTATTTGGCTTACCTCTAGAAGCATTTGGGAGGGTTAAAAAGTAATGAAACAATAGCCACTAGTTTGTAAAAATATTGCTTATTTTCTTTTTTTGCTTTCTAACTTTCATTAGGTCAGAAACACTGTCTTTTCCTCTGTGACCACGGTGCTTTTCACACCCAAAGCAGGCACTGAGTAGGTTTTTTCCCTAGCTCTGAGTGATAATTCTGGGTCTCTCGGCTTGTAAGAAGGTTATCTCCAGTTCTCTCAGGGTTCATCTGTGCCTAGAAGCTTGGTAACATCTAGGTTAGGCTGATGTTCTCCTCCTTTGAAAAATCTAGCTTTTCCCCCTTTACCCTTCCTTTACGTCTGTCATTCCAGGTTGCTGGAAGTAATAAGTTTAGTGTGATAATTGTAACAACTTAATTTGGATGGCACTGTCTTAATTTCAGATCATTTTTTTATTTCTTCTCACATCAAATGTGGCCTTATCCCCATTTTAGAGTTAAGGAAATCAAGTCTCTGTGAGGAAAAAGATTTACATTCTCTTCTGCTGATAACTTGCTGTGAGGAAGTCACTCAGAAGCACAAAATAAAACACAGATTGTTAAAGCTGCCAGAGGCTTTAGAGATCATCTAACCCAGCTCTGAGAAATAGAAAATTTAATGGAAAATTTGGGATTTGCAATTAGCATGTTAAAAAGGTCAAAAGGAACAGGTGAGATGAATTTTAAAAAGTATGTCTCAGGGACTTCCCTGGTGGTTCAGTGGCTAAGACTGCACTCCCAGTGCAGGGGGCCTGGGTTCGATCCCTGGTTGGGGAACTAGAGGCCACATGCTGCAACTAAAGATCTCACATGCCCCAGCTGAGACCTGGTGCAGCCAAATAAAGAGCAGTGTATCACAATATATCTAAAATGTTATTTCAACATACGAGCAACATAAAATCAGTAATGAGATATTTTATATTCTTTTTGGTACTGTTTGCAACATTGTGTGTGTGTTTTACTCTTCCAGCACAGTTCAGATTAGACACATTTCAAGTGTTCTGGCCGCATATGGCTAGTGGTTTACCTTATTGGTTAGTATACAGCTAGCCTAATCATTTACTTTTGCAGATTAGGACACCCAGCCTCAGAATTATGATTAACTCATAAGTGGCAAAAATAAAACAAGTCTGCATCCTGAACTTGTTTCACCTCTACTGTCTGTACGCAACTGTTATGAACCTGGCTTCTGCTGTAACTTTACATTTTGCCTCTTTTACTCTAGTTTGGTTTTAGAGAAGGCTCCCACTGTTAACACCCCACTCCAGTACTCTTGCCTGGAAAATCCCATGGATGGAGGAGCCTGGTAGACTGCCATGGCGTCACAAAGAGTCGGACACGACTGAGCGACTTCCCTTTCACTTTTCACTTTCATGCACTGGAGAAGGAAATAAGACAGTGCGTGCTTGTCCGCAGAGTAATACTGTAGTCTGGCTCATAGCAGGGGGTCTTTGTGATGCCTGAGCATTCCATTGCTCTTGGGGAAGTTGGAGCCTTGTAGATTTCTTCTCAGTGGAATGGGGTCAGTGCTGCTCAGAACTTCCCTCACTTAATCCTGTAAACTTGGACTTGATTCTTCTGAAAATAAATAAATAAATAAATAAAAAATCCCTGGAAAACTAAGCAGCACCCTTGGCCAATGGCACTGGTGAGCCAAGTGGGCAGTGCCAATAGGGCAATTTTCAGTCAGGTCCCACGGTGGCAAGCTGGCTGTAAAGCAGTTGAGGATGACATGAATGATGTCTCTTGAAGCTAAGACTGAGCATCCTTAATGGAAAACAAGGTCAGTTACCTGCCTGGATGATGACTCGGAGAGCCTTTTTTTCAAAGGAGAAGAGGAGCTCTTTATTAATCACCGCTTTCAGCATGCTACATGTGATTCGTTTGCTCGTTGTCACAACCCAGCTCAGCTCCACTTTCAGCAGTTGATCTCCAAATGGAGACGATCTTTGTATATCCACCAGCTTCCAGAAAACACCAGTGGGAAATCTTATTTACAGTGATGATAGTTATGGTTATGATTATTGACAACCATTATTATAAACATCATTATTATTTAGTGTTAATCAACAACAGTGTGAAAGGTGCTCTAAAGAACGCAGAATTTGACCTTGTCCTTGCAAATGGGCTCGTAAGAAAAAAATGACAGGAAGAGACACCCAGCCTGGGCTAGCTAGGAAAAATACATTCTAGGGAAATACAGCTGACAGAATAGCTCCAAAGGTTATAATTTTTAGGGCTTTGGTGGAGTTCTGTATGGCACCTTGAACACAGATTAGAGAAAGAGAAAGTAGAATTTCCCAGTTAGAGAAAGTCAGTTTCAGCCTAGTTTTACTGTTAGACCAAGTTGTAAAGAACAAATACAAGGGAAAAGTTGGATGTGTTTTGTTTCATTGGCATGCAGGTTTATTTTTATGATCCATTTTTATTATATACTATTTGCATTTTTTAATGACTTTGAATATCATCAGAGTCATTATGGACCCGCCCATGATATGGGAGAAAAATTGGATCTAGTGGAAAAAGCATTTGTTTCTGGGGCAGAAGCTTCTGTTTCATTTATCTTGGTTTCAGATACAACATTTAACTTTCCAGCTTCAGACTCCTTATGTATAAGATAGGATACTAGTAACTACATGATGGGCATTCCCAGTGACTCAGCGGTAAAAAATTTGCCTGCAGTGCAGGAGACGCAGGAAACATGGGTTCGATCCCTGTGTCGGGAAGATCCCCTGGAGCAGGGCATGGCAACCATTCTGGTATTTTGCTTGGAGAATCCCATGGAGAGAGGAGTCTGGTGGGCTACAGCCCATGGGTTCTGTGTCAGACACGACTGAAGCAACTTAGCATATATACATAGCATTTTGAGAGTTCAGATGTTATTATTTCTACCTCTATTGTTCTACCTTGATTTTGTTTACTAATTCTGATTTTAGTTCTGTTGCTCAATTTCTCTTAAAAAATAATTATTATTATCTAGGAGGAAACTTTTGCGTGGAGGATCCCATGGATGGAGGAGCCTTGTGGGCTGTAGTCCATGGGGTCGCTAGAGTCAGGCACGACTGAGCGACTTCCCTTTCACTTTTCACTTTCATGCATTGGAGAAGGAAATGGCAGTCCACTCCAGTGTTCTTGCCTGGAGAATCCCAGGGACGGGGGAGCCTGGTGGGCTGCCGTCTATGGGGTCGCACAGAGTCAGACACGACTGAAGCGACTTAGCAGCAGCAGCAGCAGGAGGAAACTGGACTTCCCTGATGGATCAGTGGGTAAAGACTCCTCCTGAAATGCAGGAGACACAGGAGATGCAGGTTTGATTCTTGGGTTAGAAAGATCCCCTGGAGGAGGAAATGGTAACCCACTCCAGTATTCTTGTCTGAAAAGGCCCATGGACAGAGGAGCATGGTAGGCTAGAGTCCAGAGGGTTGCAAAGAGTTGGACCACAACTGAGCCACCAAGTACACAGGAGGAACCTTCGGCTCAGAGAAATTTAGTAACTTGCTTAAGGTCACACAGGTAACGAGTGGCATAGCTGGGATGTAAGACAGGGCCTCCTGTCTTGAATAAATCACTTATTTTCAGTTGTGTTCATTGCAGTCCTGGGCATTCAAGGAAAGCATGCTCAGGACACAGTTTTTGAGATAGGAGTTCTCAGTGATCTTTGTTTTGTTTCATAAATCGCTCAATATTTCTTTGGAGTGATAGTTATTGCAGTTAAAAACTGTTTGTTTGTTTTTTTCTTTCGTCTTTGTGGCAGTTAAAAACTTTGGAAACATGATTTTAAGTCATGTTGACTCTCTGTATTACCAGTTATCTCACTTCTTAATCTAGGGTGGGTGTACATGGCCCCTGAGGGCATACTGGGAAGAACCTCCTCTGCCCCTGTTTTGTTGAAAGAGTTGATGGTTATCTGAAAGGCTGTTCATCTTCTGAGAAAGTAGATAAAGTTTGATGGTTGGAAAATACAACATAGTTCTCTATGGCATGGAACTATCATAATGGAGCTCTTGGCATGGCACAGAGATAATTGCCTACCATACTTCCAAATTTGTTGGCCCGAAAACAAGAATTTCCCAATGCTGTATATGGCCTTAAGAATTCAGATGTTATTATTTCTACCTCTATTATTCTAGCTTGATTTTGTTTACTAATTCTGATTTTAGTTCTTCTGTTGCTCAATTTCTCTTAAAAAATAATTATTATCATCTAGGAGGAAACTTTTGCCTGGAGGATCCCATGGACGGAGGAGCCTGGTGGGCTGCAGTCCATGGGGTCGCTAGAGTTGGGCACGACTGAGTGACTTCACTTTCACTTTTCACTTTCATTCATTGGAGAAGGAAATGGCAGCCCACTCCAGTGTTCTTGCCTGGAGAATCCCAGGGACGGGGGAGCCTGTTCATGGCTTTCCTGAAGGCCTCTAGGTTAAAGAATCTGTCTACCATGCAGGTTCTATCCCTGGGTCGGGAAGATCCCCTGGAGTGGGAAATGACATCCCAGTCTTACCTGAAGAATCCCATGGACAGAAGAGCCTGGTGGGCTACAGTCCATGGGGTCGCAAAGAGTCAGACCCGATTGAGAGAATGAGCACACTACAGCAAAGGGAACCGTGACATCCGTTTGGTTGCCCCCCTGCTAGGATCCTTCTAAAGTTGTGACCTTGCTATGTACTTTTCCTCTACGAATTCCTTAAGTTTCTATATTTTAGGACTTTACTGTTAAGAATGGATTTTTTATGGCCTTTTTGGGGAGTCTAGTGGCCATGTGGTACCTCAGAAGAGTTTGTAGCTTATAACTCTGGGCCCTCAAGAAGCCTTGGCCTTTAAAGAAATTGATCTGAATTGTTGCCAGATTTTTCTGTAGAGTTCCCAGTTCCTGGGCTTCTGGTTTTTGTTTGAGCTGACTACTGAAATAAGAATATGTTTCCCTTTTTCTCTCTTTTCCTTTTTTTTTCTTTTTTCCTCCCTTCCTACAGGGTGGTAGAGTCTCCAGCTGGTGAATTTCAGACTCGAGTTAGATGGAGACAAAGGCATGTGGTAGAAAGCCTAAGTCATTGTCTTCACTGTGGCTTCTTCAGATATTTCTCCACTTGAGCCTACCCAGATGCCTGCCATACCCTCTTAGCGCTAAAAGAGACTTCTGTTGGAGGTGAACTAGTTTAATTCCTAGAGTTTTCTGATAATCAAACTGATGTCAAAGTGGAAGCGGAGTCTTTAGCATATGGTAAAGACCTTGAAGAACCAGATGGCAGTTGGTTTCGTCATCAGTTCTTACCCTTTCTGCGCAATAGATTCTGCCCTTCCCAGTTCTGCCCCTTTTATTCTTCTTGACTTTTTGAAGGGCTTCCTGGGCAGCCACATTTTTCATAAAGAGTCTAAAATAGCTTGACATTTGTATAGTACCTTAGAGTTTACAGCACATTTCATTTATATGATCAGATTTGACCTTTAAAACCACCTGGAGGAAGGAAGGAGAGGTATCATTATCCTCCTTTCACCTAAAAAGAAATGGGGGCTCAAAAAGGTAAAGTGACTTGCCCTATGTTATGCAACAGGTATGTGGCAGGGCTTGAATTCAGTCCTGGTCTGTGTCATTATCCGTTTCTCCCTGCTGATAGACCAAACCATGTTTCTTTACACCAGACTCAATTTTCATCTTTTTTTCCTCCTGATTTTTCATCAGAGTCAGCCATCCTAATCAATATGATTTCTTTTTAGCCCTTCCCATGTCTTCCTACAGATCTCATGTCCAGTCCCACTCTTTTACCCATTCCTTGCTCACCTCTGCTGGGATTGCCATTTCCTTCTCCAGCATGAACTCCAGTTTTCCCTAAATTGTGTAATTCTTTCCTGATAGATTCTGAATTTGATCCCAGTCTCTGCTGCTTGATCACGTCTCCCTTTTTTCTCTTTTGTCTTTCTTTAGGCAAGTCTGGAACTTCTGGCAAATATTTAGCTCATTATTATTATTTTTTACAGTAATCTCTTGTGAATATTTTGGCAGTGGCCTCTTCTTAATTGCAGTCCTCTCTGGGGAAGGGTTAATAGTTCAAACCCATCATTTTTCTTGCGAGGGTTGAGACTTACAGAAGTTGCCTAGAGTGAGACTGTCCCTCAGCGTGTGGGGAGGGGCTCAGGCCTGGGATGGGGATGACTGGGAATCCAGTTGGGATGCTGGTGATCATCAGGACGTGTGTTTTTTCTTGCCCCGCTGTAGAAAAATTGCTTGGGGGAGCATAGACTCGGTGGGTTGCACCCTTCTAAAAGCCTACTGCGGAAGTTAAGAGTGGAAATAGCCTGATGTGTGTCCTTTTTCATTTTTTTTTCCTATTGGTTTGTTAAGAGCAGGCTTTGTACAAACTCCCTCCCCGCCAATTCACCGTTCCCCCGCCCCCACCGCTCCCGGCTTTTCTTAAAAGGCTTCTGTGTTCTTTTGAAACAAGCCAACAAAAGTTGAAGCCAGTGTGTGTTTGTGACTCAGACCTCAGGAGCAATACTTCTCCAAAGCAAATTTGAATTCACAGCTTCCAGTTTGGGGCACTCACATCATCCTGGCAGTCTGAAGCACTTCTCCCAGTATTGAGTACTTTCAATATGATGTTCCTACTTCCCAATTTAGTCTGTTGGACCTGACAATTATGGGAAAATTTCAATAGAATGTTGGAGTCAAGACTGTCCTAAAAAATCCAAGATACATGGTCATTGTTACGTTCTTTATACTGCTTTTTAAAGCTGCCTCTCTTGACACAAGAAGCAAAAAGGGAGTTTGGTACTTTCCTGTTGACAGGGACGACATCATGCCTGTTGAAAGTAGTAGGACTTAGCTAGTTAAAGCATTGGGCTGGTACACTCACCCACTGTGGGCTAGTTCATTTACTGTATCCCTTGACCACAGATTCCATCCTTAAAGTGGTCTCACCTTTTCATAAATGTTCGCTTCTAGTGACACGGTGAACTTGGGGGATCAATGTCCATGTGAGACTGGAGGAATTCAAACCGGTATTTTTGGTGAGTCAGCACTTACGATCATTACACCTGAGGAGTTATGTATATTCCATACAGATCAGAGAGTGCCCCTGCCCTCAGAAAGCAGATGCAGAGGTGAATTTAAGCTTCATTATTCAGTAGCAACCACTTCTAGGGCCCCTGGGCTAAGAAAACCTCTGCAGTTACAGTAAAATAAAGAAGAGAGAAGAGGAAGGTAACTTTGTGTGTAGTTCTTTCTGAGACCTTTGACTGTGTGGTTAAGGGGGTTTTCCCTGGAAGCTGCATTTAAGTTCAGGTGGGCCAGTTGTAAAGATGACAGGAAGTTTACATTTGACGGAAGTGGGGAAAAAGGACTTCAGTTTTGGGGTTTGTATGCTCACTAGAAGAAGGCGATGGCACCCCACTCCAGTACTCTTGGCTGGAAAATCCCATGGACGGAGGAGCCTGGTGGGCTGCAGTCCTTGGGGTCAAGAGTTGGACACGACTGAGCAACTTCACTTTCACTTTTCACTTTCCTGCATTGAAGAAGGAAATGGCAGCCCACTCCAGTGTTCTTGCCTGGAGAATCCCAGGGACGGGGGAGCCTGGTGGGCTGCCGTCTATGGGGTCGCACAGAGTCGGACACGACTGAAGCGACTTAGCAGCAGCAGCAGCGGCGGCGGCAGTGGGGAAAGCGCAGAAACACTGTTTCTGGAGGAGGTGAGAATGAGCGAGTCTTTGGACTTTTAAGTTGTGGTAGGAGAAGGTGGAGCCCAAGTCATCTGGAACAGGGCTAGGCGTGGCTCCGCCTGACCCTTCCACCCCCATTCCTGCCACCTGCCTCACTTGGAGCTTTCGGTTTTTTTCCTCTCAGGGTCACATGGCTTGAAATGTTTCAGCTGGATATTTTTAAGATGAGACCCCTTAGCCTGTGGGACCCATTTTCCACAGAGCTCATTCTGGGGAGAGCAACTTGGCAAGGGAAGCTAGTTTGGACCAGACACTGCCCTTTGTTCCGTCCCAGGTCCTGGCTGAGCGCTGTGCCAACCTCCTTCCAGCCTTGCACCCTAGGTGGTGGGGATCTAGCTCCCTGGCCCTGTGAAAGTGAAACCTCAGTGTTAATCCGTTTAGGTAAAGCTGTTGGCTCGAAGATAATCTGTTGAGCCTCCCTTTCCCCATTCTCCTCCTTCTGCAGCAGGAGAGGGCGTTCAGGTCTAATTCCAGGACTCTTGGGCTTTGGCTGATTGATGGTTCATGGTGGCCTTAGGAGAAAAGTCACCTAACCAGTTCCCAGGCCCTGGTTCGTTACAACCACGCACACGGGTATGGGCTGAAGAGAAACAGAGCTTAGGGAAAGGCTTGCTGAAGGACTGCTGGAGGGTGCCATCCTTCAAACCACCCTTCCCCCCTGAACTAGGTTTCAGTGTGTGCAGCTTGGGCTAACCTTTAGTGTTATGCTGCTGCATTCGCTGAATCTGTAAAATAAATGCTGTCTACTGGAGCACTCTAGGAAGCTACCCAGCAATGATTGTTTTAGTGAGATTATTTTACTTTATTCACTTCTATTTTATTCTTTTGATGTTCTTGTTTATTTAATTGCTTGAACAAGGATCCGGCTGCTTGGGAAGAGTCCCCATCTGTAGCTCTGTTCATGAAAGTGAAAAGTATTAGTCACTCAGTCATGTCTGACTCTTTGTGACCCCATGGACTGTATGTAGCCCACTAGGTTCCTCTGTCCTTGGAATTTTCTAGGACAAGAATATTGGAGTGGGTTGCCATTCAATCCCTTCTCCAGGAAATCTTCCCCACCCAGGTATTGAACCTGGGTCTCCTGCATTGCAGGCGGATTCTTTATCATTTGAGGCACCAGGGGAACCACACATCCCACCGACACCCCCAACACAAAACCTCTATTTTCCCCCACAGATACCTGGGCACCCCAGCCCTTTCCACTCCCCTCACCTGCTGACTGGCTGTGTGTATTTTTCACTCCACCCTCACCCCACACCCTATCCGTGACAGCCCCCAGCAGACAAAAACAAATGTGCTAAATTGCTTGCCTACGCGAAAGGGCTCTAGCCTTGGAGGGGAGCTCTCTAGGCACCTAATTTCTCTTAGATTTCTCTCTGTCCTCAGAGGTCCCCAAAGGTACGTGTAGAATGTTTGCCCTTAAACGGTTGTAAATTAGGGACTGAGAGTATGAAGCATTGATGAAGGCTTCGACTGGAACCAGTCTGCCTCCCCAGGCTGGCACGTGTTTAGTCCTGAGAAGTTGTTCTTTGCAGGCCTTGCGTTCCTTAGTGTCAGGTTTCAGCTCCCCTTTCTTCTCTTTCTTCTTTTCTTCCACAACTTGTTTCCCTCCCCTACCTTCCTTATCTTCCATCTTTTCCCTTTCTTCCTCCAAACCCACTCCTCCCCCAACTAAGTTTTCTAAAAGGAACCACTAAGGATCTGAGTAAAACTAATGAGGCCAGGAAAGCAGCGTTTATTAAGGCAGGGGCAAAAGAGTTCATTCTTTTTTTTTTTTTTTCTTCTATTTTTCCTTTTTTCTCCTTGTGTTTGCTTTCTTTCTTTATCTTGAAGCCAAGTTCAGAATGGATACTTGCAGAAGAGTGGAATTTTGAATAGCTGCCTAAGGTAAACAGAATGTGGAGAAAGTTCAGTTTTGTCCCATGCTTGAAAAATTAAAACTAGAGAAGAATAATGCAACTCAACTCAGACCTCAAAGGACTGGCCAGAGGCAGCTAGGGGACCATCACAGCGCTAATATAGTTATACCTGGGTAAGGGAGAGTCTTCATTATGTGAAATTATGGATCATCAGAAGTATATCCAAAGATGCATGAAGAGGTCTTTGTGTAATTCAACACAATAAATGCTTTTAAGCAGCCGTATACAAGTTGTGCAAGATAACGAAGTCTTTTTAGATAACAAACTCCTGAATTTGCTTAAGGTGTGATTTCGTTGCCCTAAATCCATTTCTTCTCCAGTAGGGTACTTTTGACAGATTGTGTGGAAAATATCTACATATTCCTCTTCCTGGGATCAGTGTTTCCTGTCACATCTACTCAGAGTTCACTTTGAGGTGCTTTTTAATTTAGTAAGTATGAACTGTTCCCATGAGAGAATAACATGTGATTGTAAAAAATATTTCTATTTTGTTTATTTATTGGACTGTGCCAAGGCTTAGTTTCCATGCACAGGATTTCCATCTTCATTGCAGCATGTGGGACCTTTAGTTGTGGCATGCTGGCTCTTCCTTGCGGCGTACGGGATCTAATTCCTTGACTAGGGTTGAACCTGGGCTCCCTTCATTGAGAGTGTGGAGTCTTAGCTGCTGGACCACCAGGGAAGTCCCCAGTAATACAGTAATTTTAAGCACACACTGTTTGCCATAGTATAAAGCCCTTTGTTCATTATCTCACTTAACCCTATTATCATTTCCATTTTAGAAATGAAGAAACTGAGGGTTCCAGAAGCTATATAAATGGCATTAGACTGCTCTGAATAAAGCTGCTTGATTTCTTATCCACTAGTATTTGACCCTGATTGCCGTGTGATCCTACCAGTCTTAGGGTTACAGTCTGACTTCGGAGGCCATTTCCACCCTGATACTTCATTCGTTGACTCTTTGGTTATATGTATCGAGCACCTACTTTGTTCTAGGATGCTCTGTTATTCAGACCAGCACTTGCTGATAACTGTTTATCACAGGATCTAATGATTTAGCCTTGACAGATCAGGAGTGGATGCGGCCTTTGCATTCTATCCCCCGAGTCCTTGCTGATGCTATCTGCTTATTACTGTGGCATCCATATGTAATAAATAACTTATCAGAATAGTCATAAAGGGCTTGGCAGACAAAATAAACTGCTGGAGAAGACTGCATTAAATTTTAATAGGAAGAATTTTAAGTAATAAGCTGAAAATGCATCCTGGTATAGAGCTGAGCTGTTGCTCTGAGGCTTTCCCTATGACCTTGTTATGTCTAGGACTGAATTTTTTTTTTTTCATTTATGAAATATTTCAGTTTTAGATAAACGGCCTTTGAAATTTCTTACTCTGTTTCCCAAACAAGTAAAACAAAAATAAAGAGGGAATGAAGGCAAGACAAACACCTTCCTTTATTCTTTAGAGGTAGAGTGCCTTCCATATATCAAGCAATGTGTTCATTGCTAGGAAGACATCAGTGATCACATTATAGATCCCGATTGTTAGGAACTTGTATTCTGAGGGGAAAGACAAGGAAATTGTTCTCGTTCAGGATGTGAAATGCTGTGATGGGGTTACAGGTGGAGTATTATGGGAGTGTTTAGGTAGGTACTGCTCCATCTTGATGGTGGTGAGGGCCATAGAATTTTCTCTGGATAGATGACATGTGAGTAGGGAGCTAAGAATGAAAGGGAGTGAGCCAGGTGGGGTGGATATAGGGGTGGAGAGGAGCAGAGTGGAGGAGGACATTTTTGTGAAAATGCTTCTGTTGTTTTGGAGAAAGATGACTTTTGGTCCTCTGAAATTCTACAACAGAGCTTCCAAGACTGTAACAGAGTTGAGTTGTCCTAAAGCAGATGAACCAGTCTTTTGGAATGTGAGTTTAAGCCCCAAGGAACTCAAGTCTCATTGACTCTCGAATTTGGTTTTTCCTCTTCTTTCATGTTAGGCATAACAGTCTTCTAAATTCCAACTCCAGTGTTTAAAATATTTGGTGATTTGTGAAAGCCTTCCCGTTTAAAAAAAAAAAAAAACAGTTGAGCAAGCATATAAATAATATAATTAAATTAATAAATATGTGCTTAGTCGCTCAATCATGTCCGAATCCTTGTGACTCCATGGACCACCAGGCACCTCTGTCCATGGGGATTCTCCGAGCAAGAACAGTAGAGTGGATTGCCTTGCTCTCCTCCAGGGAATCTTCCCAACCCAGGGATCGAACCCAGGTCTCCCGTGTTGCAGGCAGATTCTTTATCGTCTGAGCCACTAGGGAAGCCCAATAAATATATGTTGAGCATTTAAAGTTTAGGGTGCTGAGTATAGATACTCAAGATTGCTCAAGGGACTATATAGCCAGTTCAAAGTAATAAACTTTTAAAGCTTACATGAAGGGAATGATATGTATTTGCATACCAATTCCAATAAGTACTCTATTCAAAAAAAGTATGTTTGATGGTGCCTTTTTGTAGAAATAGTTTATTAACAGTTAGTAATCATGTCTTATAAAGTTAAAAAATTTTATTTTTCACTAAAATTCTTTAAATTCTTGTGGTAATTCATGCCTTCCCTCTAATCCCCCTGGACTGGGAAGATTAACTGTCATTGCACTGTGTTCTTTTAAGAACAGTAAGCATGTGGATGATGGTGACTATGAAGAAGGGCATGGGCAGGGTGACAGTAATTCCTTTCAGCTTTAAGGGACTTAAATTATTTTTCATTATTCAAGAGTTATAATTTTTGTGTATATTTAAAACAAGTCTCATCTTCCATCTTCTCTAATAGGTAAGTTCTGTAATAAATTTATGATGTATGGTAATCTGATATTGTATTGGCTTAACGTCTGTGTTTCCCACTGGAATATAAAATCCTTGATAGCAGAGACTTTGTCTTATTGCTCTATTCTTAGCACCTAGAACATGCCTTGCTACATGGCAGAGACTTCCTATCTATTAAATAAATGAAACAGTTAATACTTTATTTGTACAAGGAAACAGATGATACTTGCAAAATTTGCATAAACTTGATTGCATAAACATCCTGCCTGATAAGTTTTTTGATGAGAGAGAAATTTCAGAATCTTATAAACTCATTCCTTAGCTAGGATGACATAACTAACTCTGCCTTGAGGTATTGGGAAAGTATTCCCAGTGACTGGAGTTGGGTTTCTGGATGTTGAAGAATGCACAGGTGTAGCGGGGGTCTGGGATGTATACCAGGCTGAATGCACATCATGGGTAGGGGCTTAGAGCCATATGACCTTTATTGCCAGAGGCTTGGTCCATCACAGTGTCAGATTAGCCAAGCTAAGAATTTATAGTTTGGAAGACTTGAGACTTGTTAAAGGATACCAGCTGAGAAGGCAATGGCACTCCACTCCAGTACTCTTGCCTGGAAAATCCCATGGGCGGAGGAGCCTGGAAGGCTGCAGTGCATGGGGTCGCTGAGGGTTGGACACGATGCGCGACTTCTCTTTCTCTTTTCACTTTCATGCATTGGAGAAGGAAATGGCAACCCACTCCAGTGTTCTTGCATGGAGAATCCCAGGGACGGCGGAGCCTGGTGTGCTGCCATCTATGGGGTCGCACAGAGTCGGACACGACTGAAGTGACTTAGCAGCAGCAGCAGCAAAGGATACCAGGAATATCAGAGGTGGAACAGAGATGCTAAGGATGGATAGGGGAAAGAGAGTTCATGAGTTAGGAGTTGAGTAACATGTTGGTATTCAAGTGGATATGTAGGAGGCTTTTGGAAATACATGTCTGAAGCTTTGGAGAGGCCTGGGCTAGGGACATAAATTTGGGTGTAATCAGCATGTATATGGCAACTGAAGTTAAGAGAGGGAACGTGATGATCCCAGAGAGTCTATACAGAATCAGAGAGGACCAGAGCAGGAGCAGAACCCCGAGAATGCCAAAGTATGGAAATTGAGTAGGAAAGGGAGTGAGGAGAGGACTATCAGAGATACAGAAGAAAAACCTGGAGGGAGTGGCATCTTAAAAAGCAAGGCAAGTTTGAGAACTCTTAAGTTTATCCGTATCATTGGGTGCCATGACCTTCTTTTGGGCTTTTAATATTTCTCTCTTAACATATATTGTGTTACATTTGTCTGTTTACTGCCTTTTCCCTCTTCAGGAGCTCCGTGAAAGCAGGGTTAAAATGTGCTTTGTCTTTGTGCCTAGGTCAGGAATGGCAAAGAGGTTTCATTTCCTATGCCAAAGCTGAGAATTCTGTGCCAAGTCCAGGATCTTCAGAGAACTGCGCCTTAATCCATTAATGATTTCAGATATGGGTTCAGGATCAGAGAGCGATGGCAGCTTGCCATGTCTTCTTCATCTCTGCATTAGGCACTCATTCATTCATTATTCAGCAACCATTTACTGAGCCTCCAGCATGTGCCAAGTACCGTGCCAGGCGCTCAATAAATGTTTATTGAATAAATGTAGAATGGTTAAAGGCTTGCAACGCAACCAGCCTTTACCAGCAGTGATAAAGAGATGCGACTGGGGTTGGCTAGCCTTTTGAGAATTGTGTGCCTGTTACTCCTACTTAAAAGGTGCAGAAGTGTACTAGTTAACCCAAAGTCCTTGTAAACGCAATGCCAGATGTCAGTGATTTTAATATAAATACTGTTTGCTTTATAAGGATTTAACTTATTAGAGCACACTTCCATCTCACTTCATCTTTGCACGATTCCAACAAGAGTGAGAGGTCAAATGTTGTTACCTCTGTTGGACAGATGAGGTAATAGAGGTGCATATTTCTGGAATGATTAACAAAGCCAAGGCTGAAGCAAGAGTGGAAAACAGGTCTGACTTCCACTTCTAGCTCTTGGGATTATGGCAGAGGGGTTGACTTCTGTGATCAGACATCCAGGGCTGCTCTTAGGGCAGATGCCTCATTTTTCAGAGGGGTTTTCCCATGAAACCCCCATGGGTGACAGGCAGCATTTGGGGAGGGGGGTGGAAAGTGGGTAGGAGGAGGGAAGACACTATGGGCTCCCAGAGGCTTTGTGGACTCCCAAGTTATGATTCATGATTCTTTCTCTGTAGCTAATTTTTGTTAAGTATAAGAATTCCAGGAATCTTTCAGGACTTGGGGGAGACTGCTCTCTCCTGAAATATAAAACATCTGCTCTGGGTCTCATTGGAGCTCCACTGTCTGGGGGGAAAAACAAGGGAAAAGAGTTGATATGAAACAGACATTGTTTCAAACAATAAACCCCCCTTTTACTCATTAATGAGGAAATAAATTAGGGGACAGAGGTGTCAGACTTTTCAGTAGGCCTTTCTTAGCACTAATTTTTTTTTTTCTGAGAAAGTGAGACGTTCAGAGCCAGAGACCAAAGTCTCTAAGAACACAAAATTGAGGGGTTGATGGGATGTGGCCTTTCTTTATAACCCTGTCATACTTTAGCATGTTAGGCAGATTTTTTTTTTTTTTTGGATCAGTGCTTTCTTCCTGATAATCAGAGACATTATCCCTGAGGGGACAGAAGCTTGGCAGGACATGTATAAGGATCTACAAAAATGTGGAGGTAGATTCCACCTGCATCCTTCCTTTCCTTTTCCGTGCCCCCACCAAATTCCCTTTCTCTCCCTCTGTTCCTGAGATCTTCCCATCTACCACTTTCCTGGGTACTCTTGAGATTCTCAGTATCTGCTAGAATCTGCTAGAATCTCAGTATCTGCTCAGGATTTACCTGAAGAGCAACACCACATGGCTTACATGAAACCACTTTTCTGTTGAGTTTGGTAAGAACCTTAGACTTGGGGGAGAGAAAAGGAAGGCAAGCAAGTTTCAGGGGTGAAGACTGCTCTGATTTTGCCGATCACTGTATTCCCATCACCTAAGCCAGTTGGTAAAGCGTCTGCCTACAATGCAGGAGACCTGGGTTTGATCCCTGGGTTGGGAAGATCTCCTGGAGAAGGAAATGGCAACCCACTCCAGTATTCTTGCCTGGAAAATCCCACGGACGGAGGAGCCTGGTAGGCTACAGTCCATGGGGTCGCAAAGAGTCGGACACGACTGAGCCACTTCACTTTCACTAAGCCAGTGACTGGTGCATAGTCGGCTGTCCGTTTCTACTCAGTGAAATGTGTCAAATAATTTAATTGGGGAATATGGCAAAAGAAGCAGAGGAAGTTAGTGTATGGGCATCTTCAGCAGAGAAGGAAATCTCATGGGGGTGCCTGCTCCACCAAAGGGCTGGTGCAAGTTCACGGACGCCCTCTGTCCAAAGCCCCCACCTTCTGTGTCTCTGCAGCTCTTTTGTCCCGTCAGGTTCTGTTCTGAGGCGAGTGGTGGCTGCCACCTCAGCTGCCTCCCCTGCCCCCATGTGTCTCCGCTTGCCGTCAGCCAGCAAGCCTTAATGCATCACACTCTGGCGCCAATAACAGTCTCCCCGCTGAAAAAAGAAAGAGACTTGAGGGACTGGAATTGTGAGGGAAATGCAAGCTCTGTGCTTGGAGGGTGGTCCGGGGCCCCTCCCCCTTCTCCTCTTTGAACCAGAGAAGGGGCTGGTTCCAGGCTCAGTGGGAAAGCTCTTTCGAAGGGCGATGCACTTGGGCCACGGGGCACCATTTCACTTTAGTTGAGGGGGTGCCTGTTGTGTTCCAAAGAAAATGGGGTGGGGTTAACATAAAAGCAGAGTTTAGCAATCGGGAACCCAGTGGTCCCAGTGGCCTGATTTTTTAATTGATGATGAATTAAGCCCACAAGGCACTGGGGGTGGGTGGGGAGGACTTTTGTAAGAGGTTAAATTCCTGCTACAGTGATGATAGGATTAGAAACAATTTGGTGGAAGCAAGCAGAAAACCAGCAGAAATACAAGTGATCGGTTGGGCGCCGTGTCCTCGCGTTCTCTGGTTCACCGGTGGCCCGTAGGCCTGTTGTCCTGGACGACCACAGCCTTCTGCCGCGGGGAGCACATTTGCATGCTTCCCTGTGCTTCCAGGCTGAGCTGGGAAGAAAGGAAAGAGAAAATCAAATGAAATGTTCAACCAGCAGAATTCTGTCTCCACTCAGGCTGGCTTACATTTGTCTCGCTTTCTATTTTCTGAGCTCTCTCTCACCATAAATCCTTTGCTTCTTTTATCCATTAAAATGTTTTTAATCTTTGTGCCAACACTTTGTCTTTTGGCTGGTTCTGTGTCTGTCTCAGCTCTATTATCCTCCCCACATTCTTTTTTTTGTCTCTTTATTGTCTCCTGATCTGAACCCCAGTCCTTCACTTTGAAATGCCTTTTTTTCCTTTTTCACATTTCAGGATTTCTTGCTTTATGATTGGATATTCACTTGTCCCTTCTTGGGGTCAGTATTTTTTCTCTAACTTGTGGCCATATCCACATTTTTGTGTTACTTTTGTGGACACACACTCATTGGGACTCTGTTTCCCCTGGGTTGTCTGTTAAAGAGATGTGAGTCCCGCACTCCCCTCCCCCCACCAAAAAAAAAAGCGGCCCCTGGACTTCTCTATCTTACCTAAATGCTTCTTTGCTTTGGGGCATAGGAATAAAACTTACTAAGCTCATCCACCATAAGAAAGGAGGGCGACACACCGCATGGGAAGTGGGGCCAGCCCCGTTTTGGAGGGAGTCTGCCTGATTTCTTGGGAGATAGGGAACGGGGCTCTGCACGGCCTCCCACTTACATTTCTTGTATCTCACTTTACCTCTAGCCAGAGGAGGGCTGACAGCCTACAACAATGGCCTTCTTTCTTCTCTCAGGGCCTGTGTTTTGATAGTGTCAGGTTACACCCCAGCCTCCCTTTGGCCCATTTATAAACTTGACACGGGCAACATGATGTAATGTTATTTTTCAGGATCTCAATGAGGGAATTTTTTGCCCCAGGTCAGAAGAGTGCTGGTTGATTTTTGCTGAAATGATCCGTGGCATGCTCTAATATATGGGCTCCCAGATCAAGAAGGTGGAGGTAGGAGAGAGAGCAGGGTCTGCACTGGGGTTGGTAGTGAGGAGTACGACCTTTTGTGTGTGTGTGTCTTCCACTTCCGGGTGCCTGAGCCAACCTTTTGCTACTGGGCAGTGCTCCTGTGGCAAGAAGCCTGGCAGCTGCCCCTTTCAGAGCCGTCTTGCTGAGAGCCATCGTTGTCTTGATCTCCAGTGCGTTGCCACTGGGTGGCTGCAGTGGCTGAGCCTGCACTAGAAAGTGACAGTAGGGAGGAAGCAGGACCTTGGGGGACTTCCATGTAACTGAGTTTGTCTTGAGTTCAGCTGCCTCTCGCAACCCTGGTTCCTCTGCTGGGCTTGGGCTGGTGTTGTTCGGCGTGGCTGGGAGCTTGGAAACGGAGGCTGACAGAGAGCTGATGGGCCTCTGGGCCCCTTGTACTCCTTCCCCTTAAGCCTTGACTGTGGTCTTTTTGTGGACACTACCTGTATCTTAACATTTTCAGAATTGTCCCATTTCTATGTTTATATTTACTTGCTGGGAGCACTGCCCTACGCCATGCTCCCAGTGCAGACCACCTGTGTCCCCCTCTACCTTCCCCTCTCACCTTCTGGAGATGAGCATGTTACCAGTGCCTCATGAGAGGTGGTCAAGCACTGCAGTTAAGAGCAATGGAGTTACACTCCAACTCTACTTTCCAATCCTGGCCGTGGTATTAATTGGCGTATTAACCTTGAACAAGTTAGTTGAACTCTGCCTCCGAGTGCCCGATCTGTTAAATGGGAGGAATGACAGATCAATGGTTACTGAGCAGATTAAATGAGTCAATATACTGCTTAGAACTGTCCTCAGTTCAGTTCAGTTCAGTTCAGTCGCTCAGTCGTGTCCGACTCTTTGCGACCCCATGAATTGCAGCACGCCAGGCCTCCCTGTCCATCACCAACTCCCGGAGTTCACTCAGACTCGCGTCCATCGAGTCAGTGATGCCATCCAGCCATCTCATCCTCGGTCGTCCCCTTCTCCTCCTGCCCCCAATCCCTCCCAGCATCAAAGTCTTTTCCAATGAGTCAACTCTTCACATGAGGTGGCCAAAGTACTGGAGTTTCAGCGAAGTTCGGCGACTCTATGGTGGGCTTAATGGCGACGCCCTCCAAGAGGGCTTATGCCGTTCCCAGGTCTGCTGCACCCAGAGCCCCTGCCCCTGCAGTGGCCACTGCTAACCCGTACCTCCACAGGAGACACTCAAACACTCAAAGGCAGGTCTGGCTCAGTCTCTGCTGGCGTGCACAAGGTTATTGTTTGAGCCCTCCGAGCATCTCTGGCGGGTATGGGGTTTGATTCTAAACGCTATTTCACCTCTCCTACCATCTTGCTGGGGTTTCTGCTTTGCCTTTGGATGTGGGGTATCTTTTTTTGGTGGGATCCAACATTTTCCTGTCAATGGTTGTTCAGCAACGAGTTGTAATTTTGGAGTTCTCACAGGAGAAGGTGAGTGCATGTCCTACTCTGCCATCTTGGGTGTTATTTAACTTCTTTGCAGAATACATATATAACTTATATGCAGAGTACATGTATAAGTTAAATAAGTAGAGTACATCATGCGGAATGCTGAGCTGGATGAAGCACAAGCTGGAATCAAGATTGCTGCAAGAAGTATCAATAATCTCAGATATGCAGACGACAGCACTCTTATGGAAGAAAGTGAAGAACTAAAGGGCCTCTTGTTGAAAGTGAAAGAGGAGAGTAAAAAAGTTGGCTTAAAACTCAGCATTCAGAAAACTAAGATCATGGCACCTGGTCCCATCACTTCATAGCAAATAGATGCAGAAACAATGAAAACAGTGACAGACTTTATTTTGGGGGGCTCCAAAATCACTGCAGATGGTGACTGCAGCCATGAAATTAAAAGACGTTTGTTCCTTGGAAGAAAAGCTATGACCAACCTAGACAGCATATTAAAAAGCAGAGACATTACTTTGCCAAGAAAGGTCCATCTAGTCAAAGCTAGGTTTTTTCCAGTAGTCATGTATGGATGTGAGAGTTGGACTATAAAGAAAGCTGAGAACCAAAGAGTTGATGCTTTTGAACTGTGGTGTTGGAGAGGACTCTTGAGAGGCCCTTGGACTGCGAGGAGATCAAACCAGCCCATCCTGAAGGAAATCAGTCCTGAATATTCATTGGAAGGACTGATGCTGAAGCTGAGACCAATACTCCGGCCACCTGCTGCAAAGAACCGACTCATTAGAAAAGACCCTGATGCTGGGCAGGATTGAAGGCAGGAAGAGAAGGGGACAACATAGTATGAGATGGTTGGATGGCATCACCGATTCGATGGACATGAGTTTGAGCAAGCTGTGGAAGTTGGTGATGGACAGGGCAGCCTGGCATGCTGCAGTCCATGCAGTCGCAAAGAATCAGACATGACTGAGCGACTGAACTGAACTGAGAACTGTCCTTGGCATGTAGGGACCACTGTAGGAGAATTTAAAAATTCCTTCTAGAAATAATTTTGACAGATTACAACTAGATTAATATTTTCTGTACCTAAGTTTCTCTTTCTGTGTCTTAAAGGTTGAAGTGGCTCATGTTCAGGCCTTATGTTCCAGTGTTTGACCCTGAATGCCTTGTCACCATCCCATAGACAAGCCATCCCAGGCTGTCGCCTAGACATTTATGCTGAGAGCCACATTGGACTGCCAAGAAATGCATCTTATCCCAGCGGCACTGAACTGTCACTGTTCTCAGAACAGGTCCCACTCCTTGTGACTCTCAGCGGCTGCACTGTGTCCTCTGCCTTGTATGCCTTCCCTGCATTCCACACCACCTGGCAAACTTTTCTCCCTCCTCCAAGGACCAGCACCATTATCAGAGGTGCTGGAAAGCACTTCTTGCCTTCCCCAGCCTTCTCCTGGGAGTCCTCGCAGCCAGTGTGGGGGTTGGGGGGGTGGTCACTATGCCCCTGTCCTGCTCTGTGCGTGTGTGTAGGTGGGAGCCCCTGAGGTCTCCCAGACCAGCTCCAGCAGTCATATCAATGTCTGCTAGATAGTTAATGCTCCATATCTTAATAAAACAAACAAGGATTTTGTGATAATAACATTATACATTCCTTTGTCTCACCTGCAGGTTTGGTGAGGGCAGAAGCAAAGAAATCAAAGTGCATGTTAGGGTCAGTCTGAGGTGGGATGTCTCCAGAGCATGGGCTGTTTACTGAGGGGCTGCAGCCGGAGTGCCCCTTGGGGTTCTTTCTCTTCTCCTGGAGCCTAGGGTGGTGCTCCCATGGGGTACCCAGAACCTGGGAAGACCTGGCATGGCCTCATGGCCTTGCTAGAGGTAAACTCCATCAACTCCCAGGGCTGCCTTTCCTAGAATATTTCTGTGGGGTGTCTAAAGGCAGGAGGAGGGGCGGAGCATAGGATTGAAGAAACCAAACACAATTCTTTGCCCACCCTTGGAAGCAAGATGTAATTCTGTTCTTCTGTACATGCTGCTGCTGCCGCTAAGTCGCTTCAGTTGTGTCCGACTGTGCGATCCCATAGACGGCAGTCCACCAGGCTCCCCCCTGCCCCTCAGTCTTTGGGATTCTCCAGGCAAGAACACTAGAGTGGGTTGCCATTTCCTTCTCCAATGCATGAAAGTGAAAAGTGAAAGTGACATCGCTCAGTCGCGTCTGACTCTCAGTGACCCCATGGACTGCAGCCCACCAGGCTCCTCTGTCCATGGGATCATCCAGGCAAGAGTACTGAAGTGGGGTGCCACTCACTGCCTTCTCCGTCTTCTGTACATAGGGGCCTCCAAAAATTGGGCCTTCCCTCTGTGTGCAAGGACAGGAAAAGAGAATGGAGAGAAATTTAGAGAATGCATGAGTAAAGTGATGCAAAGAGTGATGAAGTGACTTGACCACGGACACGGACATATTTTACGATGAAGGCCTGGTCTCCAGATCCAGCACCTAACCATGCTGCCTTCTGAATGCTAGGTCCACACAGCCGAGTCAGCCCCTCGAAGCCTGTCTTGTCTTCTGTTGCTCGTTTCTTGTCTGACTTTTTTCTCTCGACTCCCCTCTCCCTCCCTCCTTCCTCATTCTCTCTGTGTCTGTTGACTTGTTACTCTGACAACATTCCTGTCTAGGCCATTGATTTTTGCCGATGGATTGACGAAGGGTCACTTCTTCCACTTGGCTCTGTCTTCATTTTTACCCTCTAAAATATAGCCCCCTCATAAAGATAGGGGCTTCCCACACAACTTGCAGGTCTAAATTGGGCCTTAATATAATGCATATGGTAATGATAAACAGGTTCGGTAGGGCATGACCTGTTGGCGGCTTAGGCTGGCGCTCCTGGGCATGTCAGTTGAACTCTGTAAGCCTGTTCAACTTTTCCCTTTATTGTAGGAGAGTGAGGACTCCTCAAAACTATGTATTTCCCAGGTAGTCAAAGGAAGTTTATACACATAATTTCTGCATGTAGTAACCGTGTATGAAAATGAAAGAGTTGAGTTGAAACTCACTTATTTTCTTATTAACTATCTTTGGGTTATCCTGTGACTACTTTGCTTCTATTTCTACTTCTGGTTGGAATAATCTTCTAAATAATCACAAGGCATTAAAAAAGAAAACGTATTTTTTTCTCCACATCATATTTTGTCTGCACTGATACACAGAGCATTTATTTTTCTGGAGTAATTTTTCCTTCTTTCAGGCAAATGACTCTGTAAAGGTGGCATATTGCTTATTTTATATGGTGTGGATTCCCCACAGATGACAAGTGCTCAAATGCCAACCTTCGAAATGTTAGGTACCAGATTGACCTTTCGTGATCAATTTGTTTTTATCCAGCTTTATTAACAGTCGACCACCACTCCATTGATTGGATCGACAAGGTGGTGATGTGGGGCAGTCTCTAGACGTAGCCAGGGTCACCAGACTGACTTTTGTTTGGTTTTTGTTTTCTGGACAAGGACTCTGTTAGTTGGAACAGCATTTAATTGTACCCACTGCAACTGCATAAAACCCGCGAGACAGTTACAAATGACCTGTCAGAAGAGGGGAGAAGTGAAGTGGGAGAATGAGCGGGAGGGAGGGCCTGCAGGCCTTGTGGGAACAACCACAACACCCTCCTGATGTTGAGATTTGGCTTCCCGGGGCTGGAAATGCCTGGAAAGGTCTCAGGGCTTAAGAGCCAGGAGGCTGGGGAGGCCGAGGGTTATTGTACTTGGTGACTGAGTTGACTTCCAGGTGGGCACCGTGGAGACCTTTCTCACTGGAGTCTTCTGAGATGTGTCTTATGGAATACGGTTTTGTGAACTGCGGGATGGGGCTGGGAAGGCTGTCTTACTCTCTTTCTATATTTGGCCTCCAGAGCGGCTGCTCTGTCCCTCCCAGTAAACTTTCCAGTGGCTTCTCTCCAAACGTGGGGTGATTCAGTGTGTGAACACGCCCAGGCTGGTCCTTGGCGGTGTCGCCAGGGCTTAGTTGAGAGGCTTGCTGCTGTGGGCCTTGCCTCTGGAGTCCACGTGTTCATGCTCTGAGCCTCCTGCTGTCCCTCTGCCCTCCAGAACTCCCTCCCAACTTTTTCCTTCCTCCGACTCCTCTGATGTGTGGTAGGGAACTCCATTTACACATCTATATTGGTGGGAAAGTCTAGGCTAGGGCAAATAATAATACCTTGCAATTACTTAGCGTTCTATTGGGTGTATCTCCCTTGAGAAATATATTCCTGGGAGTATACCTGGAGAGTGAGTTTCAGTTAGCTGAATCATATTTTATGGCTTCTTAAGTTATTAATTTAAAAATCTGTTCTCAAGGACAAAACCCTGACCAAGGCTGTCTCAACCACACACTGAAATGCTCAGCGAAGGTTTAAGAGGCATGTTTGCTGATAAATTACAAGGTGAAAACACTTTATGTAATGGAGAAACAAAAATCCCAAATTGCATTTTCTTAGTGCTTACTTGAGAGAGAGCTGCATTTTCTGAGATTATTTAGTGCTTTTGAGAGTAGTAAGAGTAGCTAATATTTAATGATATTTCTTGTGTGCTAGGTACAGTGGTAAATCCATCTACAGATCATTTTGCATAATCCTCCTAATAATCCTTTGAGGAATGGAATATATTTATCCTAATTTACAGATTTTGAGACCAGATTCAAATAAGTGAAATAATTTGCTCAGGGTCATACAGCTGTTAAATGGTAGAACTGGAATTTGAACCCACCTGGAGTCCAGTTCCAGAGGTCAGATCATATTACCCCCTGGTTGTTTCTTTTCCTGTTATGAGTGAAATAGCATACTTTCATCTCAAAAAAATATTATTTAAGAATTCCTTAAGTTTATATGCTAAAGCCCATAGGCCATATGTTGGTGCCTTTAAACTTTTATTTCCCTGAGAGATTATAACCAAGGCTAATGACGGACTGGTCAGCTTAGTTGGTTAGAGCTAATGGGGCCAAGGTGACAAGATTCAACCCCCATATGAGTCTGTTAACTGGTCTAAGTTTCATGGCCGTGGAATTAACCTTTCACCTGGGCCAGCTGCCTCACAAATGAAGGTTGTTCATCTAAGAGAATAAGAAGGAAATTGTGGATAAAAGAGTAGAAACCACTTGACTAGCCACCTAAGACTATGACTGGTCATTCAAGAATCTTGTCTTTCCAGTTTGGAACTAGGTATTATTACCATCTTTTTTTTTTTTTTTTAAATCAATTCAAACAGCGTTTCTTATTGTGCCCCATGGAGCTAATACTTGTAATGTGTGTTGGAAATCATCCAGAGGGGTGTGTACAGTATAGTGAGGTTGCTTTTCAGAATTTATTTGAGCTGGGGACATTCTCCCTGGATTGGGATTCTTAGAAATAGCCTTTAGAAAACATTGTCTTAAAGTGGGTTTACTCTCTTGTTTTGTTTATTTTAGATCCCTGTGGCAGTGATGTCTCTCCACATCAGAGGAGAGCCAATTACAGTTGAAAAGATCAGTTTCCACCTTCCCCAAGCTTCTGGGTCTGTGTGGATCTCCTTTTAGCAGGTTACAGCTTTGCCCCTGAAGTGCATCTGTATCTCTTGTCTCGTTTCTTCTTGCCTGCATGCATTGTGTACCTGGAATTCTGCTGCTGACCGCACCGCATACACCACAGCAGCGATACAGCAGGGACTAGAACCCTGATCTCCGACTCTGGCCCATTTCTCTTTCCAACAGCCTATGCTGCCTCCCAGTGGACAGAGCATTTGCAGGGAGCAGAGATGTTCATACTTGATTCTTCTCTTGAAAAAGAATTGCTTAGTAACCTAGCATTTCTTGGACCGCTCTTGCTTTAGTTTGTAATGTAGCATTGTCTTAACTCTCTGTGCTAGACTGAAAACTCCCCTTTATCACTTCCCCCACTCCCAAATTAGCAGTATTATTAATAAACACTAGAAAGCATTCCTTAAAAGTTCTAAGAACAGATTCGAAATTGACTTTCTATTGGGAGAATAACCGTCACGTTAGAGGAACTCATGAGGTGATCAGCGCCAGCTCCTAACCTTCTCCTGGGGATGCTGAAGCGCAGTGAATCTTGTCAAAGGGGCCCTGCTACTCAGTGCTCACTTTCATTTCTCTCTGTTTAACTGTTCAGCTCCAGTGGCAATTTTGGTGGGCTGATAATTTGGAAAATTAGAGAAAGATAAGTTTTATTTTACTTAAAAAGTTAAGTCTAAGTGAGTAATTGCGAGGCTCTATCCCTCAGTCATATTTAGATGCTATTCCTGAAGAATAGTAGGGCTGCCAAAATCAGTAGGGTTTTTACCAAGCTCTGCTTCGGTAATCCTATCACTTGCCTGAAGAATTCATTATGCTGAAATAAACACATTAGGAACTCTGTGGTCTTTTACATCTCTAATATTTATGAAGTACTGAGGCTCCCAGCCAGCAATAGGGATGCAGGTAATTCCCAGCAATCAGTTAAATAGACGTTGGTTGATTTGGATTGCAAAATATAGGTACTTGGTTAGTCCCATATATGGACATGCATTGTTCTTCCGTCATTCAAAAGCTACCTAATTATGAATATCGAAGCATAGTGTTCTGGCTTTTAACATGAGGCACTTACCTTTTAATTGGCCACAGCTTTGTTTTTAGCTGGGCTGTATCTCCACTGAGAGTCAAATGAAATGGGGAGATAATCAGCCAGTGAGCAGAGAAAGGGGTAAAATGATCATGGATTTATAAGTGGCAGCAGGAAAAGTTAGGGTTAGGCTAGAGGGAGAGAAACAAAAGACAGAAACTCCCGGGACACCAGCTCCCTTTGCTGCCACACTGCCAGGCACACCTCTTTTGCAAGCACCTTTTAATTTCCCTCTTTGGCTTTCAGGTGGGACATATGGACACTTTTGAGCTGACATCTACCAGCTTGATCACAAGCTTGACTCTTCCCTACCCTTAAACTCTGAGCCAAGCAGAGGGTGGGGCCTTGGATCCTCACTGCACAAACTTGGCAGGGAAAAAAAGACCGTTAAGTGAAGGCTAATTGGAAGCTGCCCCAAACTGCACTCTGTTGGAGCTATTTACAATATCTTTCAAGCAGCGACTTAGTAGATTATTCAGTTAAGGGGCTGTGGGTTTAGGAGGGTCCTCAAGGGGAGGAAATTGACCTGAAGGACCAGCTGGCTTGGACATAGCAGTGGATGCTTTCTCAAACTCTTGAAATATTAACTCCTCCATGATCTTAATCCTTGGCATACAGCCTTAAATGATTCCCCTTACAGCAAGAGCAGGACACATCTTCTGGGTCATGTGTCTCTTTATAGTCCAATGAAAGCCATGGCCCTCCTCCCAGAAAATCGACTTACATACACACACACACACACACATATATATGTATATATATATATATTTTTTTTTTTTCCCATGTGATTTGAAGAAGCTAAGGAACCCTTGAAAGACCATCCGTGGATCTTCTAATTTTGTCAGTTTAAGAAAATCCTGCTTTAGATGGAGAGATAAGACCAGGAAGTTTGCTAGACTGTGCGGATGTAATAGTGTGGTTACCAAGCACACCTCAGTGAAAGCTCTGCTGAAATGTGGCTTTTTGGAGTATTCTGTTAGCTATTTCTCCCCTCTGGCTTCATGATGATCATAGTAAGTTTTATTTATGTGATTTTGTAGTTTACAGAGTGCTTTTTAACAGCCCATTTAGCTCTCACCACAATCCTGCCAGGTATGTGGATATTGTTTTCCCTATCACTAATTGCTTTCTCTGATACAGGTCCCAGTTCGTCCCAGTTCTCCCTGAGGCTCCCTCCCACCCAAGTATGTGTTTGGTTGATGGAAAGCAAGAGGGGTTGGGTGGGGGGAGGGGCATCTACCATGAGCACCACGCAGAGAAATGAAGGTGGAACCATTGACTTGGCTCAGAGATGAGGTGCCTTCTCTCCATGAACTTCTGGTATGAAGATGAGGACAGAGGAACTATTTTTTCTTTATCATGGCCACATGTCACCAAGGCTGATTTTATTGATTTTGAATTTGTGATAACTATTGCAGAGACGTGGCTGAAGTTCACTTTTGAATCAGTGATAAAGCTGGCCCATCAAATACATATTGTAAAGATCTAGGCAAACTTTTATAGAAAATCATAGACTGCCTTAAAAAAAACATTTGTATTCAAGTAATTAAAAAACACCTGTTTGTATTTAAACATCTGAGAAACAGATCTATTTATTTTCATTTTACTGACACAAGTCTCATAAGTCACTATTTAGAGGCTCTGTTATGTTAGTGGAATTCTAGCTAATTCTAATTATTGTAGGCATGCAGAAATGATAGCATTTTTCTTTTTAAAAAATAGTCCTTATCATTTTATGCTCTATTACCAGTTTACATGCTTGCCTGTGCTTGTGCATATGTTTATGTTTATTTATTTTTTTCCTTCCATACAGTTCCCCTGAGAAGAAGTAAGGACTTGTCCACAACTGTACCCCCATAGCCTAAAACCAGGGGCGGTGCGGAGTAGACTATTCAATGCGTGATTGGATTTGTAATTATCGACTTCAGATTTGGGGAGGAAATCCTGGGAAATTTTTTTCTTCCAATTCATCTTTTCCGGTTTTTCAAGTGTCCTCTTTTTGTGTTTTGCTTTCTTTTTCTTTTATAGTCACAGAGGGAGAATTTGGTTTTCAAAACCTGTTATGGACATTTGCCTGGCTGCTAAAGATGTGGGAGAACATTGCAGAGGACAGCCTGGAGGGACGAGTGGGCTCTGGGCCTTGGGGTGCTGACTGGCTTAATACCCGTTCTCTAGAGTCAGTTTTAGGTCAGAGGCTCTGCCCGAGTTAGCCATTCCACAAGCAACAAAGGACTTTTGAATAGAAGTAATCATGAATTTGGAATTCCTTTTGTTGTACATTCCATCTATTTGGCCATAATTAAGAATCTTTTACACCCAAAGTGCATATTTGGCCAGTGGAGGTTTTTAACAGCTCCGTTGAGAAAAGGATGGATGGGCATACCTAATCAGAAAGGGTTTTGTGGCTCTGGAATGCAAGAATTACAGAGCTCACAGAAGATTACTCCTGTAGAATGTTTGAACAGGCATTTGGCTAGATGTTTTCTACCATTTTATTTCTGTCTTCTTTAAAAATGGAATAAATTAAAGCAAGGGCTTCCCTGGTGGCTCAGATGGTAAAAAAATCTGCCTGCAGTGCAAGAGGCCTGGGTTCAATCCCTGGGTTGGAAGATGCCCTGGAGAAGGGAATGGCCACCCACTCCAGTATTGTTGCCTGGAGAATTCCATGGACAGAGGAGCCTTGACAGGCTATAGTGCGTGGGGTTGCAAAGAATCAGACATGACTGAGCAACTAACACACACACACACACACACACACACACACAGATTAAAGCAAAAGGCCCCCATCATTCATATCAAATGTAGTCTATAAGATCAACTAACTTTTATTATCCCTTCCCAGCTCAGATGGTAAAGAATCCTCCTGCGACGTGGGAGGCCCGGGTTTGCTCCCTGGGTCAGGAAGCTCCCTGGAGAAGGGAATGACAGCCCACTCCAGTATTCTTGCCTGGAGAATTGCATGGACAGAGGAGCTTGGTGGGCTATAGTCCGTGGGGTTGCAAAGAATCAGACGTGACTGAGTGACATAGTTGCTACACTAAGTGTGTCCTGGTTGTTTAGCCATACCAAGTCATGCAATCATTGAGACCCTATTAAGGCCACTCATTCAGATGTCAATTAGTCTGTCTTCTGTTTAGGTATCTTCTGAGCTTACCCAGTCTCTTTTCTCCTGTGGCAGTGACTTTAATATTTGTAAATGCTGAGTTAGGTGCTTCTTTAAATGGTCTTAGAAGGCAGGGTTGCGATGGAAATGATCCCGGCGGAGGAAAAGGCATCCTACTGGGAAAAGGTGGTTTAAAACAGTGGGTTGTCAGACATCTTGATTTCTGTTCCCGTTGTTGCTTCTGTTGAATTCATTCCGGAAAAGCCATTGTGACCCACCCCCTCTCTTTGCTGAACTGCCAGTGCTTTGGGGAGTTTCAGTTTATCTGTGTGAAATCTCAGACTTGGAGATACTAGCCCAGAGAGTCTTCTGTACTAGACATGGATGGGACTTCGACTTCCCAAGATCCTGACTGGTTTTTCCATATAGTCGTGAGCAGAGGAGTGAGAGTCGCTCGGTTGTTTCTGAAGTTGTCCTTCTCTGCCCTCGGCCTGTGACCACAGTGTACTCATGTGGACCAAGCTTTTCTTTGTTCAGGACGAATTAGGCACTTGGTTTGCACATGCTCTTAGCTCCTCTCTCCAAATTCCTTCTCATTCTCTACCCAGCATGTGCTTATCGCTTTCCTAAACCAAGGTCTTGATTCTGTCTTTGTTCTGTGAGTCCTAACATTCAGAAACATTTTCATCATCTCAGACTGTTTGAGATGACTGTCCGTGTCTGGCACGTGGCTGGCGTGGGCTCACACACATGCTGACACACCCTCCTCTTACAGACACAGTTACCATGCTTTAAATACTCTCCTTCTTCTCTCTTTTGCACGTAGCATGCCTGTCATCTGCGGAGGTAAGACCTGCCCCATTACACACAAGATGGTTGTCACTAACGCAGTGGGCACGGATAGATAGAGACATCTAGCAGGGTGTTAATAAAGGTCCCGGTGAGGAATAGAGAAATGTCGCCCCCAGGTCATTCTTATAGACTGCCTGCAGTTTGCAGTAACCAGGGCTGGTGAGGAGGTGGCAGAGGAATGGGGGAAGCAGGTGCACCCCTGTGTTAAGTCAGAGGAAAGGCGATTTCTGTAGTTGGTTTCCTTTCTGTCTAGGAAATTTTAAAAGCTTCTTCTGCGCAGGCAGATTAAGAGCCTTGCCAGCTTTCAATTCCCTCCAAGCTGGGAAGGGTGCATTAAATCTCATCTTCTTGCCAAACAGCCATCTAAATGCCAAACCCATCGAGTTTCTGAGGCTTTCTTGAGGGTGTGCTTCTCTGCCTCCCCCTCTTTGCCTTTGTCCGTGTCTCCGTCCTCGTCTTGGTGGCTTGGCATCGGCGCCTGGACAGTCCCCGCTTCTGTGTGTCTAGGTTCTTGCTGAGGCTGCCTTGTGCCTTTCATTACCACGCTAACAAACTCGAGTCGTGCCTAACGAGGACGCCTCATACGTTATGCTAATGATCAAGAGACATGTTAATGATATTTTAGAAGCCTAATTAGTGGAATATATAACTATATGCAATTTGGTAATGGACTGTGACAACAAGTTGTTAAAAGGGGGCTTGACAAATCCAGTTGCATGTGGCCTCAGACAAACAGGAGCTGAGAATGGATGAGTGGGAATTGGAAAGGGAGGTGGAGGGAAGGAGGTGTGTCCTAGGGGTAGGAATGCCTATGTCCATTTATGGGGAGGTCAGTCTTTTATGGATTATTGCTTTCCTATCATCCTTCCACGATTTCCGAAAACCTTAGGGCTAACTGGATAGAAAGAATTCTTTGTTAATGTTTCTTAAGCAGTTGCTACTCTGGTTATTGATCATACGCATGATCTTTGTTAGAAATGTTATTTTGATTATGTTATTCTTTGCAATACTCTTGCTTAGCATTTGTAATAGGAAATGTATATACAGTAGATAGAAGATCAGATCTTGTACCAAAGAGAAATTTTATTGTGTTGTAAACTAGCAATCAAGACTATATAAACTGGGAAATTATCTGTATTGTGTCTATCAACATTTTGATGGTGTTGGTAGGAGTAAAACGAGGAGGTGTGTGTAAAATCGTTCAGCTGTTTGAATGTCATTTTCTCTCAATGAAAGAATTGGTTCGAGGCATATATTTCTTCATTTGGAATCTTCTCTCCTCTAGTACAGTGATTCCCATTTTTTGGGCCATGGACCCTGGGGAAGCCATGAAGTTTTCGAAAAGGTTTGGAAAATCCTTAGATACACCAGGCATTGTCTATAAACAGAACAATGTCATGTGCTTACACGCAGATGTATGAGATGCTATTGGGGTTAATAAAATACATGTTCATGTAAGAAAGCGCTTTTCAGTCCCTATTGGCTTTTCGTCATGTGCATCTTTTGTCCAGCTTTTGAAGCTAAAATTAGAATGACTGGCTTGTAGTGGTCCTTACAATTTTTTGGCATGAAAAAGTCACAAAGGTTGGGAACTGTTGCATAGCCTGTTATCATCAAGTGTTAGTAGCTCGTTTGTGTCTGACTCTTTGTGGCCCCATGGACTATCCCACCAGGCTCCTCTGTCCATGGGATTCTCCAGGCAAGAATACTGGAGTAGGTCACCATTCCCTTCTCCAGGGGAGCTTCCCAACCCAGGGATCAAATCTGGTTCACCTGCATTGCAGGCAGATTCTTTACCATCTGAGCCCTCAGGAAAGCAAAGCTGCTTATAAAAATTTTAGCAAATAGCCTTCACTTTTGGCAACTGTTTTATCTAGAAAGTGTATTTGTGAAAATTACCTAAGTATTGTCTGTTTCTCCAGCGACTCTTATTATAAATTTGGAAGTAGAAGCCAGGCGGGCTGCAGCCCATGGAGTTGCGAAGAGCTGGGCGTGACTGCGCACACGTGCAGTGGTTCCATAGGGTAGAAAGGTCCCCACAGTCAGAACTGAGTGATTTTCCTGCAGAACATGTTCTGCCACAACTTGCAACATAGATTTTTTTTCCTGTATATACATTTATTCATTTTTGAAGTGTAGTTGATTTACAGTATCAGTTTCAGGTGTGTGTGTGCCCAGTTGCGTCCAATTCTTTGTGACCCCATGGACGGTAGCCCACCAGGCTTCTCTGTCTGTGGAATTCTCCAGGCAAGAGTACTGGAGTTGGTTCCCATTTCCTCCTCCAGAGGATCTTCCTGACCCACGTATCAAACCATATCTCCTGCTTTGGCAGCGGTTTCTTTACCGCTCGTGCCACTATGGCACAGCAGTTCAGTTCATACCTGGTAATGCACTTCAGATGCTCTTCCTTTCCCTTAGAGGTTATTGCAAAATATTGAGTATATTATACAATAAGCCCTTAATGGTTATCTAGCTTATGTATAGTAATGTGTGTATGTTAATCCGAACCTCCTAATTTATTCACTCCCTCACCCTTTTTCCCTTTTGGTAACACACACATACACACACACACACACACACACACACACACACTTCATTGAATGTATACCAACAATGGAATATTACTAAGTCATCAAAAAGAAATATTGCCATGTACAACAACATGGATGGATCTAGAGGTTATTATACTAAGTGAAGTAAGTCAGACAGATAAACATATGATAAAACTTATATGTAGAATCTGAAAAGAAAAAAAAAAAGATACTGTTTACAGAAGAATCCAAACAAACTTCTTGGCCAACCCAGTATTTCCAAAACAGAGACTCACATAGTTGCTTGAGCACAGCAGGGTACACTTGGCGCTAGCTTATGGGAACCTCAGTTCTAAACACTTGTTCTCATTTATTTTTTGGTCTAGAACAAAAATGCCTAGGAGAGCTAGGTTTGCGATATCCCACTTCATCACCAGGGAAAGCTTTTAGAAGCATGCATTCAGTGTAAACTTGTCTCAAGTTTGTAACTTCTTGATGGAAAAAGACAGTTATAGATGCAAAGAAACTTAGTGTTTTGGGCACCAAGTCTGTACTCTGGAAATGTGTTTTCTCAGGTTATTGGCCATGAGGTGGGTTTGTAGTTTTTCACTGGCCATTCTTCCAAAGGCAGTATGCCCTATTACTGTTGAGGAATGTGGAAGGGGATAGATTTCTTTGTTTGGGTTTTATTATTTACTGAGCACTACCTCTGTTAGATGTTACTCACTGGCTCAAGCTTCATAGTATAACCTTCCTCTTTGTTGGTTCTCGGACATGGGCCCGGGGACAGAATGGCTTCCCGTAGTGATGCTTATATTAAAATTTGAGGTTGTCTCCCTTTGGCTTACCCTTTGCTACCTAAAGGATTGATTGTGAAAATAAAGAAGGAAAAATGTATCGCTGCACTTAATAGATTGTGCCCTTTTGACATGGAGACATTTAGTTTTCTAAATTTAGGCACTGCCCATCCCTGTGCTTGTGATCAATGCTTGCTGGTGAGAGAACTTGTCTTTTAAGGGACATAGTGGTTAGTGGTTGTCTTTCGAGAATTGTGCTGAGAAGACCTCCCTGGAATTCCCTTTTGAATTCAGTGAGTCAAAAAGACTGTGGTTATCAGACCAAGTGAAGTAAGCCAGACGAAGACAGATACCACGTGGTGTCATTTATACGCTGAATCCGAAAAAAAAATGATACAGATGAACTTTTTTACAAAACAGAAAAAGACCCACAGACATAGAAAAGATATGGTTACCAAAGGGGAAAGGGGAAGGGGGAAGGGGGAAACAAGGAGTTTGGACTTAAAGCATACATGTTACTATGTATAAAACAGATAATCAACAAGGACCTACTGTATAGAACAGGGAACTATGCTCAACATTTTGTAATAACCTATAAGGTAAAAGAATCTGAAAAAAGTATATGTAATTGAATTACTGTGCTATATATCTGAAACTAATACAACATGATAAATCAACTAAAATTTTTTTCAATTAAAAAAAAGCAAATTGTTGTGGACAAAAAAAATCTAAAAATGCTGTGTGGTTTTGGTGCTCTGAGAAACTTGTGTTCTTTCTCCTCTTGTGTGCTGTCTTCTCTCCCTCTTTGACTGTAGCCAGCATTGAGACGTCAGAGATACAGATTCCCAGCTTTGAGGCCTTGAGTGTAGTCCCTGCTTTCTGTATGTAAGGTTCAGCCTTGTACATTCCACCACTTCAGCATCCCTGCATTTCAGCTGAGCATCATTCTGTTCTTTCTCTTTTTCTATTTCCTCTATATTTTTATTGATAAACCACTAGAGGAAGATTATGCATGAACTCAGAATTCTGTTATTACATCTGATGTTTGCTTCCAGTTAAAAATGAGGACGAATTTTGAGGAGGGAGGCAGAAAGGGAAAAAAAAGTTTATAAGTGAGCCGGTGGCAAAAGCACATTCATTGTCAGTGTCTTTCTCACTGAGTCGTTTGAAGCTGGGAAATTAGCAGCCGCTTTGAAGCTCAGAAGATCTTTCATCTTTGTGTGTGTGAGTGTATGTGTGTGTGTGTGTTAATATTAAGCTGAGATTCTTTTTCTTGCCACTTATTTGGTTTTTCTGCTAATAATGAAATTATAATGAGATCCCTGATGGGATTAAAAAAAAGAAAGAAAAAACACCTCACATGAATTATCCTGTTTCCCCCTCACCCGCCTTCTGCCTTTCTGTAAAAATCTATTCTGCATAATAGGCCTTTGTCTCTGGATTTGAAACAGAATTGAAGAAGGCCAGGAGTCGGAAGTGCCCCCATTGTTCCTTTGGGGGCTAGGATGCAAAGTTCTGTTGAGCAGGGAATGCTCTCTTTTCTTCCATCTCCCAGTCCTGTTTCTCCCTGGACCCCGTCACCCCCATCCTCCAATTGCCCGCCTCCCGCATGCTGACTTTGAGTGGGGAAGAGCTGAGGGCAAGTATCGGGTGTTTTTGCAGGCCAAATGTTTGGTTTCTTTGAGGGCTACATACTCCCTCTCCCCTTTATAGCTTTAAGCATTCATAACTTGGTCTTTTATAAAGGCACCAAATATCTGTCTTGGTTGGCAGAAACTGGGTGTTTTGAAACCCTGGGAAAACTTGCTCAGGATGGTTTTGTGGTAGCAGGTTTCCCTTCCATCACCTCGCATTCCTGTCCCCTTGCCCTTTTATCAGTAGGGCTTTGGTAAATGCCCCTGATGAAAGAGGCCTCATTGCTCTGGCTGAGAGTTCCTTGTCCAGGCCTGGGTTTCTCCACGTGGGTGAGTAGATGGAATCCTTGGTGGAATAAATCTCTATACAGGCTGTTCAAGACGGATGCACAGTTTTCTAATTTCAGAATTTCTCTCTGTAGAAAAGGCAATGTTGTGGTTGATTCCAATGAACAGTTTAAGCCTTGGCAACTCTCAGAAAATTCTTCCCTAATTCTGCTTCAGTGTTTTGTCTGAAGTCAGGGATAGCCAGCTGCTGTGTTGGTCTTAGTACTCTAGAAGAATGAGGTGTGAAAAACGAGGGGGGGATGAGGATGCCTTGTCTCCCTCTGTGGCTTGGTCAAAGGCTATTTCCTGAATATATTCCATGTCTAGGTTTCTTTCTGATCAACGCTAATAACCAGTTTCAGGACCTCACTCCCATTCATGTCTGTAGGTTCCCCCTCTCTTTCTTCCTTCTCACCATTAAACAGGTATAATAAAGCGGGGGAATCTTTACAGTTGGTGATTTTATATCATAGATCAAAGATCAAAGCAGAGGAATACACAGCAACCGTAAAATTAACTGCTTTTTCAATTTTACAATGCTTTCAGTGATAGAGAATCTTATAAATTTAATATTAATTAAACACTTAGCTTTTAACCTCCTCCTGCATCTACTTTTGGCTAGTGGCTGGGAAAAATTAATTGGGCATCTTAAATCTTGTGTTACTCACGCTTTGACAGGAGGGGTTTCAAAAGCACTTATAACTTTAGCAGAATGCACTTTGGAGCATTTGTCCTTCCACTCACCTAATTGAAAATGCCTTCCCCCCCCCACTTAAGGTAAAATGAACCATTTGCTAATTTTCTTTTTTTAAAGAGATATAACTTATAGTCTCCTTTCATAGCCCGAGCTTTAACTCAGCCTCTTGGCACCTTTAACACTTCACAAAATGGAAGCCGTTGAACTTCCATTATTATAAACGTCTTTTTGATTTTGGATTGTGTTGGGACACACGTGTGGCTGGTAGTTGCTTGTCCTGATCATCGTGTCACCTGCAGCCTCTGGGTATTCAGTTTGGCGAGAGTTGCCTCCTGCTTCAGAGAGCATGGCTTACCTTGGCAGTGCTGAGCCCACATGGTGACCCCAATGGAACTCGAGAATGGACCCCTGGTAACAGGACAGGAGAGTCAGAATGGCAGAGAAAGGAAATACTGTTCTGCCTGAAGGACGGCCCAGTGTGCTGGACAAGATATTTTGAGAGTGCTCCGCTTGATTGGTCATGATTCCTGAACTACTGAAGGGACTGAACTTGGCCTTTAGTTAGGGGATGGGTGTTAGTCTGTCTATACTGGCCAGGCGAGTATCCGTGTCTGTGCTTTAGAAATGGCTCAGTAGAAATAATAATAGGGCTTCGCAGGTGGTACCGTGATAAAGAGTCCGCCTGCCAATGCAAGAGATGCAAGAAATGTGAGTTTGGTCCCTGGGTCAGGAAGATCCCTGGAGTAGGAAATGGCAACCCACTTCAGTATTCTTGCCTGGAAAATTCCATGGAGAGAGGAGCCTGATGGGCTGCAGTCTGTGGGGTCACAAAGAATTGGACATGACTGAGCATAACACAGAGATAATAATACCAATCTATTGCATCTTTATAATATTTTTTTCTCCAGTGAGCATGGCATACTTTCATCCATATGATCTTGTTTTTAATCATGTATCACTGCAAAATACTTAGAGGTGGCCTCTGCATTTAAGCAAGCTGGTTTCCTGCTGGGGCCATGCATTTGAAACTGGTGGCCTGGAGTCACAGCAAATGGAGCATGGGCTCCAAGAAGGCATCTTTCTGTCCTTGTTTTAGTTTCAGGTGACTGAGAAGTAGTACCTTAATTGCTTTTGGGGATGTCTGTTCTTAACACAGTGCGCAGTGGAAATCCTCAGGGTTATGTGCACCTCACCTTGAAAAAAAATTCATAGAAAACTAAATTTGGGAGAAAAGAAATGAAAGGAGTCATTTACTTTACAAAAATATTTTTTAAAGTCCTCTCTAAAATTGTTCACTACAGGTTTGCTTTAAATGGCTAAGTCTTCTAGTCCTATAGTCTTCTAATAAGACTCTAAATCTATTTATGGCCTGTGCTTCAGGAGCATATTTCTGAGGGTAATGTAACGGACATAGACTCAGAACATAGTGAGTGAGTCTATCTTCAGTGCAGAAGATAGACTGAGCTGCAATGGTTCTTGCTCTTCAAGTCCCGAACAGTCACTTTGACAGTCCCTGATGGCAGTAGGAAAATGGTTAATCCAGCTGTGAAATAATAAATTAGTGTGGAGTCACTACTAGAACTGAGATTCCTAGCTTTATGCACCTGGTTGGTCTTACTCCCTGTGAAACCATCACTGTTCCTTTTCATTGCAGCTGAGCTTTCTGAACCTTTTAAGAACTGAATTGGTGGGATGTGGAATTTGATAGCCGATAAATTAAGGATATTGGTAAATTTAACGACTCTATTAGAAGATGGCATTTCCAGAATCAGAGCAACATTTGCTTGTGTGTTTGTGAGTGTATCTGCAGAAATCCTTTATATATGTATCACTGTGTTTTTCTATCTATCTAAAGCTATATGATATGTGGGGTGCTATAAAATTTTTATAGCCTTAGTTTGGGTTGACCGCCTTATTACTCACGAGTGAGCTATACAGGTCTTCCTTAACAAGTGGCAATAAAGGCTTTACAGCACCCCTTACACCATCACATATTTTTGTTTAGGCCACATATTGTCTTTTTCTTTTTAAGCCTCCCTTTGCTCATGTCCCTCTCAAGTACCTTTGTTGCCATGGCAACAGTTCCATCATGGCTTAGGGTGGAGCAGACTGACAATGCTCCTGCAAGCTTCTTGAAGTCGTTGCTTGTTTGGGTTGACCTCCAACATGCTGCCGGGGCCAGGGCTGGGGCCCTTAGCCTGGTCATCGGTGTCACTTTTTTTCTCTTTAGTATCTGTAGCTTTGCTTATTTGACTGCTGTGGCTGTTCCTACGTTAATCATTCTGCATGTCTTCATGGACTTGTCCTCTAAGGAATGTGAAGAAGCTGGCACTCATTTTCCAAAAATCAAAAGTTAACATTGAACATTTTGAGTTAAACTTGGATCTGTGTTAAGTGGCTGGCTACTTAGGAAATACTGAGGCCAGACGGAAGGAGGAAAGGAGCCCTCTGCTTATCAAAGTTGTCTTCTGAGTTCCTCCCAGGCACCGTTTCTGCAAGTTACCACATGCCTTTTTAGGTCCTCCATCTTTCTCTTTAAGGTTGTCCACTTCCACCAGATTTTCCCATTCCTTGACTCATGGACTGTTAGTGTTGGATAGGAGTCATAGAACTGAGTCCAGCCCACTCATTGCATTTATAGGAAACTGAGGTGCAAAGGGCCATGTGGTTTGTTGAGGTCACTTAGCATGTAGGAAACTTGCCCAACTGGGATGAACACCTCTGTCTCCTGGTCCTCAGCTGCACTTCATCTTTGCCACGATTACTTGATTCTTTAAAATAGAAATTATTCAGAAGGTTTTACGGTCAGGCCAAGTTTCCCATCAAGCCACCTCAGCATTTCTGTTAAATGTGGTGGTAGCTGTAGTAGCGAGATCATTTGGCAGAAGTAGACAGGTGGTGAGGCTATGCCTCAAAATCTCTCAATTCTTTTCCCAGTGAGAAGGTTGGCTTGCCAACTCCTTGATAGAAGGTAGTAGTTCCTGTAATCTGTTATCTCAGCCACATTTGGGATGCTTGTATGTATGACTCCATCTATTTATATATTTTATATGGGCAATATTTTGACTGTTTCTTTTTTGAAAGACAGTGTGAATGAGTATGCCAAAAATCACAGATGATATGAAAAACGCTATCAAAAAAACCCCCACTTTCTCAGGAAGGTGAATAAAACAACCCTAGAACAATGTGCAGTTTGTTCTGATGTCCTTTTGTGAAGTCATTAGGAAAGCTAGTGCTTGTGATCAGCATGGGGTGATTCTGGACATCAGTGACTCTGATTAGGGAAAAGATTTCAGATCTGAGAGTCTTGGCAAAGAAAGCAGGATTTGTTGAATCCATTCTTGGATGACGTGAAGAAGGATCCTGAATATATTTTTCTTTTCTGCATTTCTTAAGTTTGAGGTATTTTATAGGCCTGGGGTAAGGGGCATTTTAGGAGAAAGGTCTCTTTTAGATCTTCTGGGTTTTCTGACCTATAGGCGTGTGTGTGTGTGTGTGTGTGTTAGTGACTCAGTTGTGTCAGTCTTTGCTATCCTATGGACGTATAGCCCAGGCTCCTCTGACCATGGAGTTCTCCAGAATACTGGAGTGGGTTGCCATTCCCTTCTCCAGGGGATCTTCCTGACCCAGGAACTGAACCCATGTCTCCTGCATTGCAGACAGATTCTTTGCCCTCTGAGCCACCATGTGGGCATGGTGCTCATGTATTTGAATAGGCAGTTTTTATATATAGGTCGCCCATGATAATTAGTGATTTTCCATTGATCCATCTGTCAATCAAGTGACACTGTAATGTTCCATGTGATAACGTTTTTCTGTTTCCCAAAAACCAGGGAAAAGAGAAAGCAGATGAAATGAAATTATCTGTATAAAGCACATTGAATGATCCTGAAAGGGTTATTGTTTCTGTTTAACAGATGAGGAAACTGAGCCCCAGAGAGAATAAATAAAGTGTCTAATCTCCTAAGACTAATAAGTGACAAAACTGAGATTTCTCAGATACAAACCTACAAAACTGTTCCTCTTGGTCACACTGTCCCATTAGATACTTGGCAGTTACTCTCTTGCAGTCTTTGGATCCTTTCCTTCTATCATGTGCTGAATTCCTTCCTCCACAACTCATAGTAAAACAAGAATGGCAAGCATTTGGCATCATCACACAAAAGCCAGGGAGTCTCACCTTCCTATAAAGACACCTTGTCTGCTCTAGCAGGTTTCCAGGTAGTTTGATGTCACTGACAGAGTGGATTATGAAATAGCAGCACGTGGGCTCCATCCGGGAGATGTAGGAATCTGACAGAAATTGATGGGTGGGGAGGGAAAGAAGGAAGAAGCAAATATATTAAACCCAGAGTTGCTTATTCTTTTTCTTTCAGATTAATGTATATAGCTGTTACCACACTTTTTAAAAAAATATAACTCTTAAAAGCCTCCCTCTGACTTAAGTGCTAGATGAAAGTTCTGGTTAAAATAAAGCAAGTAGTTTTATAAACCTAGTGGCAGAGAGAGTTTTTTTCCTGCAGTTTTCAGAGTACTTTATGAACAAACTTAAATGTCTTTAGATGTAAACAATGTAGAGAAGCTAGAAACTATAGCTCTCAGATTCATGGAATAAAAGCATGGGGGCGGAGGAGGGGAACAAAAAAATTGAATAAAAGGAGAGTAAACGCTATCACTCTGTGCTGACCCTTTTACTGAGATAAGGGGCAAAGCATAAATATTCCACACAGAGAGTGACAAGTCCACTTACTTAATTCATTATTTATTTTACTTATTGGAGAAGCTGCTTAGCCTCTGGGCATATTTACAAGTGTGATAGAGAAAAGACAGACTCTGCCATTACTGTTTACAGTCCACAATAGATAATATATAAACAGGACATATTGTCTTTGTAGACAGACACTTGCATCAGATACACTTTGAACACACAAGAGAAAAGCGATTAAGATGCATATGAAATCACTGAGATAAATCAGTATTCATAGCCAATGAAGGGAAATAATACAAATCAAGGAATTGGAAGTATATTTGATTCCACATTTGACTGTTTTTGCAGTTCAAAACAGGATTTTGGAAGCCAGTGTGACTGCAGTAGAGTCAGGAACCAGGCGATCAGTGCTGTGACTTGCTTGTTCCATAAGCAGAGCCTGGGCAACACTCAATAACCCCCTCACCTTCATGGACCATCAGCCGGAGAGAGGCAAATTAGGGAAGTGGCATAAGCCACAAATCACAGGCTGTTGTGAGATTCAGTCTGACCCTTAGCATCATTTTATCTGAGTCCTCTTGGATTTAATGGGATTCCCTTCACACTACCCCTCTCTCTGGACAAATACTAATATGGTTATCACCGTGATTACTTGGGGCTGACCTAATACCCTTCTGCCCTGAAACCATAGGACCTTGCCGTGACCTCGGCATCAGTGGTCCTGGCAGCACCTCATTGACTCGGCAGAACCAGAGTTGAAGTTACAAAGAAGGGAGGTATCCTTTAGTGCCCCCCACTGCCCTCACCCCCTTCATTATGCTCTTTCTTTTCATTATGCTCTTTCTTCCCTCTAGGATGCTACCCATTCCTCCCAAGGAATTAAAAGCTCAGATATCCTGATTGCAGAGGGAGGTAGGGAAGAAGTCAGGCTCGGCTGTGAGAACAGTGAGACCTGGTGTACCTGTCCTGACGTTCGTAGCACACCTTTTCTCCTGCTGAACATGGGAGGGAGAGAAAAGCCAAACTCTGTGACCTTGAGTGTATATATAGGTTTTCATAATCCATAAATAATTTCGGGAATGAGAGATATCCTGTTAGTGTAGAATAGGCAGAATGCCCACTAGGTATTCGACACTGCTCCAGACCTGTGTTTAAGCTTTTTTCTCAATTTATTGCCCTATATCAACTACCACAGCCCACTTACAGCAAGACCTTTCTGATGATGGAGAGACTGGGGAGAATCTGTGGCCTGGATGCATTAGATCCGTATGGTGTGTATGGTGTAGACAACAAGCAACCTGGACTCACTGCTGCTCTCCACAAGCACGACGGTTATGGAAGGGGAGAAATGGAAGCACAGAACGGTGTTATTTGGGTGACTGAGAATAACCTAAAAAGTGGGATATTGATTTTATGGTGTTTGGACCTTCAACCTGCTCATATAGATCTAGAAGAAACCTTAGAAATGCCCAACCACTTTGTTTTACAGAGGAGAGAGCCCAAGGTGGATATTAACCCGCTTGAGTTCATACACGTAGTGGGGTAGCTAGACTCCGAACCAGTTTCCTGAGTGCATATCCACTGTACCACACCCTGTATGTGGAATGTCCTCAAATGAATGGTGTTGAATGACTTTTTATTGTTTGTCTCAGTCATCTCCTTTTCTTTTTTATGTTATTAATTATCACATCATCTTCTATTATTAATATTTTCATTGCCAGGCCCATTTTGCTCTTATTCAAGGGTCCCAACATGGACTGTGTCTTATATCTGGTAGAATTTGAATGGAATTGGTGGAGGACATGATCATGTGCTAGGTAAGAGCCTGGCTCTGGACTCTTGACGGCTAGGGTTTGAACCCCAGCTCTGCCATTTATGTGCTAGGTGACTTGGACATATTACTTAACCTCTCTTTGCTTCAGTATCTATTTGATAGGAAGGATAACAGTGGTATCTGTTTCATAGATATTGTTCTCATAGTCAATATTCCTAAAGCCATTGAAACAGCACCTGGTTCGTGTTAAGCCTCGTAGGACTGTATTTATTTTCATCATCTCCAGCACTGGCCTCGAGCTACCTAGAAGGTTATATCATTTAATCTCCCGTTTAACCGAGGAAGGAACACGTTTGCCGGCTCACCACAGCCTGTGCCAGCTTTGTCTTCTGGACCCGTACACAATACGTCTGTTCTTTCTTCTGCTTTGGAGACAGCTTCTAAGTTGCTCACTGAGTATTCCTTCTGCTTTCTTAGAACCTATAGTTGTAGATTTCAGGGCGATTCGACCAAAGGCTCCGTCAGGGATGTTGTGGCCACGTGTCACCCAAGAGGCTGAGGTCGGTGCGGCTGGTTTGCAGCAAGACCTGGCCTGGTTCCACACCTGCTGGGGTATCCCTTGGACTGATGATTCTACTAAGGCACTGGTGCAAGCGAGTGCTGTAAAGAAATAAAATTTACCATTTCCCCTCTTCCTTTGTGATGCCTTAAACATAGTGGCATTTCATAAAGGATTCGAAGAGAGAGTGCTTTTTGAACTTGACGGCGCTTCGCGTCTGTTTGTTCTTCCCTTCCTCATGATGCCCATCGGGTTCTGTTTCTGGAACACCAATTGCCCACGTTTGTTGTAGTGTCTGTTGGATGACTGTCCACTCAAAAAGGGACGTGTCAGCTTCCTACTAACGTAACTACCGCCATCCTAGGGGCACAAACTTCCTTTCCATGCAGCCCTAGAGGGGAAGGTCAGGACTCTGTTGGATATTGTTTAGGGTCCTTTTCCAGGTATGTGTTTTTGGGGAGAACAAAACCTGTTAGTTGTTTCCTAGCCGGTCAGGTCTTGGAAAGGCCCAAACACTGAGTGTGTTCCATGCACCTTGTTGAACTTTGTTCTGCCTGGGTCTGTCGCCTGGCCCCCCAGCCTCCTCACGGCCTCATAAGTGACAAGACGCTGCGGTATCTGTCTTTAGAGACGGCAGCTCTGAACAGGAGTTAGCTCAGGGGCTGCAAATATGCTAGCCTCCTTTCTTTCCCCTTCGAGGAGGCAGAGATGCATCTGAGAGAAGGTGGAAGTGTGTGGGGGGGGAAGGGGGAGTGAGAGCGAGGCTGGGGGTGGGGAGGAAAGGAGGAACAACTGTAAAAAATGTTAATTTATTAATCACTGAATATATAGCAGTTCATCTGAAATGCTGTTGCTATGCCAACACCCTGGGAGTTTATTTTCTTAATCCAAGAGAGGAGCTCTCAGTCCCCTGCTCCCCTGCTGTGTCATTTGAATTTGCTGCTGCCACCGCTGCCATCCCGGTATCTGTTTTAAAAAGTGCTGGGGGGGTGGAGGTGTGGGGGAAGGGGGGAGTGTGTGGAGGGGAACTGGGCTGAACCACCAAAGCAGTCATATGCAAAGCAGCAAGAGGCCTTTCTCCGTACGACTTAGTAAAAATGACACAAATTAATATACTCTACTTAAACCAGACCAAGATTAATGGTTCTCTTTCAGTGCAGCTTAGCCCAACTGTCACTCGACAGGCGTTTGTCGGACAAAATCAACACTAATCAACATTTATTCGTCTCTTGCCCTTGGGTCTGAGGCGCGCGAGCGGGCTGCACCGTCCTCCCGCGCGGCTCGCCACGCTTTTCACCCTCCATCCAGCTGCTCCATACATCACCCTTCCTCCTGGTGCCGCTCCTCGGACGGATCCACACACTCAGCTATCAGGGTACATTAGGGGCATGATAGATTTTCTGTTTTAATTTACATCTATTATATTACAACATAACAGATTTTGATTCAGGCGAGACCAGTGTCTCCTATAGCCAGACTCCTTGGGAGGATTTCTGCATTAACTTATTAAGGTTCGTTAGGATGCTGCTTCAAATAGGCTCCTTCTCTCTCTTTCCCCGCCCCCCTTTCTCTCTAACATGCTCAGTAAAGATGTCTGGGTGCACCTTATTCACAAGCACAGCTCATTCTTTTCAGACTTGGCTTCCTGCACTGGGTCACATGAGGCTGGCTGGGTTCCTCCCTTACTTTCTGATTGGACTTTGATCAGCCAACAGTGGGAGCTGTGAGCTCCTTTCCGTGCTCGGGTTAATGGGCTCTGACAAATCTGGTGGCCTGGAGTCACTGGGCACCCCCTCCCAGGCTTCAGTCTTAGCCCCTAACATCTTTTTTTTTTTTTTAATCTCTTTTTCCTTTTGATCTCAGTTACAGTTATATTTTATTTTTACTGAAACACAGGCCTATAGAGACGGGGGGAAAAAGCAAACAAAATTGGTTGAGCTAACTAAGAAAAGGTAGCTGCAAGGGTGGCTGAAGGAGTGGATCTGAGTGACTGCTTGCCTTTCTCTGTGACCATCTTGGAAACATCTCATTTCAGCTTGGAACACCAGGGATGAGGCCAGCTTGTTTCGAGCTGGTGTGTGGGATCTTACATTTATAGTTCCCTTGTAGAATTCCTTTCCACCTCATTTATGAAATCGGGTTTTTATTTTCATCCTCTCTCCTCTTCCTTTCACGAGTGCTGTAGCGTTGAGGACCTCTTTTATTTGGTGATCCAGGGTTCCACCATGATTTTGTGGTCAGACTAGAATGTTTTATGGCTGTTGACTAAGGCCACACTCAGCTCTAGCTATTGAGTCACCTGTTTGCTGGCTGTCGAGAAGAGAACAGAAATCCTCCCATCTGGTTGGGTCCTTTCACCCTGGTTACTTTCTGTGTGGACACCATGGCTTTGTCAGACGTCCAGGAAGGACTGTGGCTTTCTTCTCACATTGGCTGTAACGCTAGATCCTGGGCCGCTTAGAAGGCACAAGTGTTTTCTGCCAAGCCATTGATTCTGAACTGTGGTAAGGTTCCTTTTGTGGTCACAAATGCAGAGAAACCAGGGGCTGAGTTGGAAATGTGTGGTTTGTGTGTATTTGAGTGTGGCTGCCGAAGTGTACGATGTGTTGGGAGGAGAGCTTAGCGCTTTCATTTTGGTTTCTTATTACGTAGCAATAAAGTAAATGACGCTTAGTGTAACTTCGCACATAGAGAACTGTAGCTCAATTTGAGAAACGAAACTCCACCCACAGGAGTACTCAGTATCTTGAACTTGGGAAATGGACCTTGTTAATTTTAATGATGGGAAAAATTCTCTAGCAGGGACTGAGATGATGATGAAATACCAATAGGGTTATCACTTTGGATGATCTCACTGAATTCGGAGTAGAATCAGAATGATGCTTGGAGAATTTTCTAAAATCCTGGAAACAGATGTAGAAGGGAATACATATGCCCCCGATGGTATTAAGAGATGGATTGCCTGGTGGGCATAGCAGAACTTGTTTTCATTCTTCCCAAAGGGGCTGTTAGAAAAGTTAACACATTTAAAAGTTGAGTGAAAATAAAACTGAAAGAAAAATATACACGAGCGTGATTCTTGTGTGAGTCTAGCTTGAAAACAATGAAGCTGGGACGATAGGGGCTGTAGCCGAGGGCTGCTGAGTTCAAGTGCATGCTGGGACACCAACTTCCAGTGGGATTTGGCGCATCTGTTTCTTTATCACCCAAAGACAGGAAGTGGGCTAAGGGCGTCCTGTTATACGGTGGGCAGCTATTTGGCTTGAACAATAAGTTCATGATTTTGGCTTTGCTGTTGGGGAGCTGACAGATTGTGACCAATGAGGTTAGGATGACTGTCGGACAATTTTGCCCTCAGTTAGCACAGGCTTGCCAAGTTCCCCTGGCATTGGGCAGGGATCACAGAAAGAAACATCGCCATTTAAGGTATTTGGCTCTTTTGCCTTATCCCAGTCCTCTACACAGGCGATCCTGGGAAAAGATCTTTATTCTACCAGTGAGTTTTTGGTATGGAGCATACAGCTCAGACTTTTCTTCTCCAAAAGTGTGAGCCTGCTGACTCAAGCTCCTTTCCCATCTCTCTGGCATGTCACTGCATTCAGTATAAGATCTGTGCAGCCATCAGGCACAAATTCATGAGTCACTAAAGGGACGCATTTTGATTGAATGGGGCCATCTTGCTCTAAGGGTATCTTGTGGATACCTGGATATCTGTGGAATGTTGCAGGGGACCCATTCAGGATTCTAAGGTCCTTGAATTTCAGTCCTTTTCTCTGAAAGCTGTAAGACAACAGTTCAAGGCACTTGTGCCACTGCGATGACTGTGTGTGTATGTCATGGGAAATGCTGGTTGCCAAGCAGCAGGGAATGGACATAACTGTGCTGCCTAGCAACAGCGGCAACAGCGTGGTCACTTGCGCAGATTTCTGCGCCTGGAAATTAGAGATGGCTTCCACGGGTCACACTTTGCCCTGGCCACAGTCAGATGTAGGAAAACATAGTGAATGAGGGTGGATAAATATACAGATATGCGCTTTAAAATGGTTCCTTTCCAAACTCTCTCAGGCCAAGCATTGATTTTTGTGCAGTATTCCTCAGTTTCCCCTTTGGAGATACTGTGTACAGCTGGACCTGTGGGTTGATGGCTGAGCCAGAAGAGGGGTTCCAGGAAGGTACTGGCCTTCTCTGGTGCTGCCTGTTCTGAGTCTCGTGGGGCCTTTACTCTGGAGAGCGTGTGTGAATATAATATAAAACAGTCAATTTTCTGATAAAGACATACACACACAGTCAGAGCCCATGTGAAAGAAAGACAGGAGGAGCAGAGCGTGACCACCTATTGTTCTTTGGGGTCCGAGGAACAAAGCGGTCGGGAGAGAGAAAGGCAGGCGAGCTTTGGCCCTGCTGACTTGCCCTTTCTCCCAGCTCTGACCGGCACCTCGCGCACGGCGCTCCTCAGTGAGGTCACCTGCTCAGGGTCGATGCTGAAGGGGCTTCTTGCCTGAGGCCTCCTGGGTCAGAGTTGTGTGTATGGAGCACTGGGAGTGTTTGGAGCTGAATTCTGAAGGAAAGTATTATCTGGCAGCAAGAGAAAGAGTGTGAGCATACCATCCCCTACCCCTCCTGGTGTGAGTCGGTCCTGCCAGTCCAGCTCCTGCCACGGGAGTTGAGTGGCAGCCAAGTGCAGGCTTGGCATCAGAGGACCCTGGTTCAGTTGTTAATGTCCCTACCTGCCAGCGGTGTGGCTTTATGCAGCCACTTGTCCCTCCTGAATCTTTGTGTTTCTGTCTGGAAAGGGTAATGTCGATATCTGCCTCTTAGGGTGACTTTGAAGGTTCAGAAAGGCACAAGTGTGTTGGCACATCTGACCTGTGGCGCGAATAAAGGGCTTCGTGCTGTAAACCTCCTCCTAGTGGCTCCAGAGCAGGAAGTGAGAAGGTCAAGGGAAGCCCTGTAGCCTGCCTGCTTAGCACAAACTTGTTGATTTTCTCCCCAGTCTTAGCCTTCTGAATGAAGAGCTGCTATGTCCCTCTTTTGAGGTTAGAGAGGATGAGAGACCCCTCCTCTTTTGAGGTTTGACTTGGTTCCTAGCGAGCCTGGAGGGCACTTAGGAATTTTTGGTAATTTCTTAGATAGTCCTTACAGGGTTAGTGAGGATGGTTGGCTCCCATTTCAGCGATGATGAGACAGCCATACAGAACAGTGAGATTGTCTGTTTGGGATTCTAGAGACCACTGATTCCAAGATGGGATCGAAATCCCAGGGCCTGATGGAATAAGTGAAGCCCCTGGCAGAGTCAGAGGGGATAGGGTAGCGCAGGAAGTCCCATAAGTCAGAGGGGCTAGGAGCTGCCAACACTTGGATTTTAGATTTCAGGATTGCCAGGTCAGCACGCCCTCTAGATGGACCGCAGCATGGCTTTTGAAAGCCTAGCTGAGCTGGGTTGGAGTCGGGCCTGTGTCTTCTCTGTTGTGTTTAGATTTGTGTGTCCGCTAGTCTTCAGAGGGGCAAAGGGGTTCCTGTGAGGAAGCTTCAGCTTCTCACCTTTCCTTTCATGGAAGTCCTGCTGAAGACTCTCATTCTCAGTTTCCCAAGCAAGGATGGTGATCGGAGTCAGATAAGTCCAGCGTTGGTAATTACCAGCTTGGACTGCTCTGAAAGTGCTCCATTCGGGATGGTTCCATGTCCTCCACAGGTCCTTGGAAACGTGGATCTCAGGGTTGCCTGGATGTCTGTGGAATGTTGCATCATACCACCACGAGGGACAGTTTGTACTTCTTCTTCATTAGTTCCTTGTGTCTTAAAGCAAACACAGGCACAGTGTTCTGGATTGACCACTGTTTTTTTTTGTTGTTGTTTTTGTTTTTTAAGTGTTTATTTGTTTATTTGGTAGCATCAGGCCTAAGTTGTTTCTCTCTAGTGGCACGCAGGTTAGTTGCCCTGCAGCATGTGGGATCTTAGTTTCCTGACCAGGGATTGACCCCAAGTCCCGTGCATTTCAAGGCAGCTTTTTTAACACTAGGCCACCAGGGAAGTCCCTGACAACTGTTAATAGCTTCACTTCTTTGTCAAAGGTGGGGCTTGGTCTCTCAGAACCCTTTTGGCTCTGGCATTTAGAACCTCTTCGTGATACAGGCATCCTCAGCCATTTCTGTGCACGGAGAGATTGCCTCTCAAAAATTTTCCCTTGGAGCAGCCACTGGTGGACTGTGAGCAGAAGGTGGATAGCAGTGTGGTTCTAGAATTCCATGCCACCTGTTCTTTGCGCTGCGTCCTGAGCTGCCTCTGACAGTCACATTTCATGGCCCTGGGCCACAGCTGACTCATGATACTCATCTGAGTGTTTTTCTTTGGGGTTGGGGGCAGGGAGGAAGGCGAGAGAATAGAGGAGAGGAGAGACGTGGGTGGGACCATTGCCCCTGCAGTTCACTGTTAACGGGGTACAGCAGCTCCTGCTGTGTTACCCAGAAGACTTGCTCAGGCCATGGGGACACCCAGTGACCTGATCTAGACCAGTAAAGCAGTTTCGGCCTTTTCTTGGCCAGGCGTGCTTCCCCAGCTGCCCTCCTGTAGGGCTGCATGTGGAAATGACCTGTCTTCTTGTGCCCTGGCTTCACGTGGTTCTCTGCGTGCGAGTCTAGCAGAGCTCTTGGTTACCACCGAAGGCAGCTTCTGGGGCAACCTGGGCCCCAGCCTGTCTCAGGGCTGTCCCCTCAGCTGTTTCTCAGGGAGGTATGAAAAACTGCTTCCAGGTCTTGTGTCTTCTTTCTTTCTGTGCATTTTAATCATTTCAGCTCTTACTCTACATCAGAGAAGAGGGTGAGGAAGATTTTATTGTCTGCTGAGTTTCGGCCCTCTCCGGTGGTGCCGGCCTGTGTTGTGCATCCTTCCCACAACAAATGGCACGTATTGTGTTTGGTTTTGCGTGGTCATAGTGACTTCTGGTATTCAGCTAGGACCCTTCCTTTAAGGAAGTTAGAACACTTGATGGATTTTAGGCCTTTGATTTTCATGAATTCTCCTGGAAACCTGAGGTCCAGTGAGATATGGCAACCTTGATTAGTTCTATAACACGGAGGCTGCTCTTTTGGATGTCTCGTCTCCCTCGTGTACCCTCCCCCATTTTCTCCCTCTCTTCCTCTGTCTCACTTTGTTAGAAAATCGAATGTTTACGTTCACGATATTCTATTTTCTTACCGTAAGTCCTGTCTCTAATACTGTTCATTACTCTCATGCCTATTTTTTGGAACTCAGGTGTATTTCTGCGTTTCTGTCATCATCTTCCTGCGAAAGTATACATGAGAAGTTGGTAGTAACCCCATTTCAGAACTGAAGGAACTTAGTACAGGCTTATCCTGTCTAGTGGAGACTGAGTCCCAGTGTGTGGAAGTGTCTTGCCAAGGGGGAAGTGAAAGTGAAAGCCACTCGCTCGTGTCCGACTCTGTGCAACCCCATGGACCATACAGTCTATGGGATTCTCCAGGCCAGAATACTGCAGTGGGTAGCTGCTCCCTTCTCCAGTGAATCTTCCCAACCCAGGCATTGAACCCAGGTCTCCCACATTGCAGGCAGATTCTTTACCGCCAGGGAAGCCCTGCCAAGGGGATGTGACTCTTAATAAGAAAGGGAACTAAAAATAGACTTCAGACGTTTCACCTGGCTCTCATCTATATCATTCCTCAGCTTGGTCCTGGTTAGGACATGCAGGGCATCGATCTGTTTTCATCTGGAGAATTACCACCCAAGTGTGTCCCAGTGGTTGATTAGGGGGTGAAATCCCGTGGAAGTGATGTTGAAACTCTAAACATGGGGAAGTTGCTACAGTCCTGAGGATTAACATTGCAGTATAACCTTGTCTTGTAAAGTCTTTATAGAGAGGAGGTATTCAGATTTACGAATTTGAGTAGGTGTTTTTATCACAGATAACACAGTTCTTCATTCTCAGCAAGGATGCAGTGAACATGAGCTGCTTGCCTTAGAAAGCAATACACATCATGAGATGCTGAAAGGAAGCAATATAACAAAAACCATCTGCCCTCAAGGAGCTCATAGTCTAGTCATGGAGAAAGGACAGAATACTGGATGTCTGTCCTTTGCTTTGACAGGTGTCACTGTGATGATTTGAAGGCAGCCAGCTACCTCTTGTTCTTTTACCCAGCCCAGCTGTTTCAGATGAAAGAAAAGGATAGAGAGGCGGGCTTCTGCTGTGACGGAGGTGATGTTCTATTTTAAGATAAAGTATGGAAGCAACTGATTGATGGATTATAAACTGGGAGGTCCAGGCTAAAGCTTCATTCTAGGGGCATCAGTATATTTCACTGGGAGCCTCCTGGGCATTAATTCTGCCGTTAATTTTGTTATTAGAGACTTAGCCAAACAAAGGGAGGTGGCGAAGCTTGAGGCTGGTTTAACCTTGATGAAACAGTGATTTCACCAAGGATGATGTTCCCCCATCTATCTTCATCCATCAAGGCACTGCTGAAATATGCTAATGAAGCCCAGAGATAGAAGCCCAGAGCAGTTAAATGGGGCGTTGCAGACGCTCTCCCTACCCTTGTGACAGGGCGATGCCACTTACTGTCCAGATTTAGTGCATGGAGACGAGCAGCGCTGGCGTGGTCTCGTGGTTGAAGACAGAGTATTGGTGGAGGGGCCGCTTAGCAGAAATGAAGAGCAAGATTCGGAGATGCACGCTCCGGAATCGATGGAAAAGTGCGGGTTGTGGCGAAGGGGACATTTTCTTTTCTTCTGTTTGTCGCACCTTCTAGCTAATCCATAGTGCAGATGGGGAAGCGTTTTTGTTTGAAGTTCCGGCATGCGACCTCCCACCTTGTGCCACAGCAATGTATCTGTCACCACGCTAGTTCATATCACTGCGCTTCTTTCCAGTGACTAAAAATGAGCTAATACCTTTTTTCTACCAAATTAGTTTAAGTAGCTTAATCTAATTCATTGCTTATAAACACCCTTGAAGAAGTGAAATTATAGCATTTATTTTACAGAGGAGGTTTGAGAGATTAAATTCATGTCCAAATCACATAGCTAGTAAGTGAGATGTTTGGGATTCGAACACATGTCCATCTAACTCTGAAGCCCTTACCTCTGTGATCTGATGACTCTTATGCAGGGTGTATCAGGGAATCCTTGCTAACTCTTGTGGGTAGCTTGGCTCACTTATATATTTACATATTCTTTGAGTTCACTGTATCTTTATTATTCTCTTTATAGTTCTTTCTTTCCTAAATAGACCGTAAGCTCTCTGAGGCCAGGGCCAGGATCCTCAGTCTAGTGCCCCAAACACTGGACATTTTGATTAATAATGCACCTGTCTACTGTTGATACCCCTAGCTTTCATGTAGAGGGCTTAATTTGTCACTGAGCTTTTAGTTGATGGTGGAATAAAGCTGGCCAGCTGCTTTCTGGTTTTCATACTTTGGATAAACACCATGGAGGTTTGTATCTGTCTTTACAAACTTGACAAGAATCACAGTAAAATTTCTTGGTAAATCCACTTCTGTCTCCTCCTGGCTTTATCCTGTCCAGCCCATATCAGACCACACAGAGGAAAAAAGGAAATAACAGTCAAGTTTCATTATTACTCAGTAAATGGCATCCTCAGGCCAGTCTCTTCTAGGAGCTGTGTGCAAAATGGTGCTGATCCTAGACGGTTAAGGTAGCAGCCCATCTTCCTTCCCAGGATGCTAATCCTGAACTATAGGTGGTCCTAGAAATTAGGTAAAAGAATCCCCAAATCTAACAATGAATTATCAGCTACCCTGCCACCTTTACACACACACACACACACACACAGATGGTGGAAAGCAGAAGCAAAAAAAAAGAGAAAAGAAAGATAGATTTTTTGGGGAAAAAAAAAAGAATTTTAAAATAAGATAGATGCTCAGTAACATTATTCCCTGAAATAAATTGTGCTAGAGTAAAAGCTCCATCTTGGCTTTGAGATCTGCTCTGCCATTTATCAAGCCAGCTCTGAACTTAGGGGACTCTCGGCTGTTATTAAAGAGTTAAACACCAAAGGCCTGGAGCTTCCAGGATGTCGTGTGGGTCAGTGGATGTTGCCAAAAGGTAACATCAGCCAGTGGAGTCAGTTGGGCTCCCCGTCTGGCAGATCTGTCTTTCTCAGCTGCTCCTCCTCCACTTTCTAGGCTTGGAGTTCACATACAGTAAATCTTTCTCTTAATAAAGCCGTTTTTCAAATCTGACTTTGGACTAGGGACTGCTTTTTCTCCAAATGCAACAGCTGTTAAACACGGCGCACTGGGCACAGTGTCTATCTCTTTGTTTAGTTTGGGGTTTTCATATGAGCAGAACCCTAACGGAGTGGGAGGATGCTATCGATTTCTTTCTACCCCTGAGTCAGGCACTGGGGTTGGAAAGAAGGCCTCCAGCCTCGAATGGCCTCCGGGCTCCGTGGACTACTCGCCCTTGAAGCCTATTGTCCCCTAATAACCAGTGCAGGGTGCCCCCTCCTCTGGGCAGGATAGAATTGTGGAACTCAAGGTGTCAGCCAGCAGAAGCCAGACCTCTTGGCCCCTATCTGTCCCGGTTATGCGGGGAAAGGCATTTTTGCCCCCGTGCTCTCTTGTCCTTCTGTCACTGTCTCTGTCCCCAGTGCACTGGGGAGCGTTAACTCCCTGCAGGGGAAGAAAGTTCACAAAAGAAATGAATTATGCATATGGAATTCATTTCCTTGATGAATAGGGAATCTGAACAAACTCCATGGCTGCTTGATTTTAAGGCAGAGGAGAAGGGCGGGGGAGGGTTAAAGCAGTTTGAAGGGGGCGATTGAAAAGAATCTGGAGCAAGAGGTAGAAGAAAAACCATGGCAGAAGGACTTGGGTTTGAAACGTTAAGGACAAAATAAGTGGCCCTTTGAAAACTGTTCATGGCCCATTCATTATTCTTGCCAACACATACACACCAGTACCTTCCTCACTCCCAGTGACTGCGGATTTGTCAGCAGAGAAACTGAAGGTGCTGGTAAGATACTACTGGGGAGATGTGACACCACCATCATGACCAGACTTGCTGAATTAAATGTTTTACAGTGGTTTCTGGCACATTTCAGTACAGTTTAACAATTGGCACCTGGAATTTTGAGGCAGAAGTTTTGTAATGGGTAAAGCACTGCGTTTAGAAGTAGAATTCCTGGATCCAAGGTCAAGGACAAACAGACTGTATGCCCTTGGGCAAGTCACAGCCTTTCTCAGCCTCAGCCGTCTCATCTGTAAATGGGGAACATGGCATCTGCCTAGTGGAGATCAGAGGGTGAAATGAAGGAAAGATGGAATGAGGAGGATTTCCCTGCTTGTGTTTTGACAAGTAACCCCAAATACAGATCTGAAGAGATTTTATTTTTCTATCTCTGCCTCCTTTCCTTGACAGCCTTAGAGATGTTTAGATCTAGTCCTTGAGCAAGCCAGGCTTCCTTTGGAGCAGAATAAAGGAGACAGTGATTTGGAAGCATATAGTGGGTAAAGAAATAATTAAGCAGATAAGCAAAGAAACAAAAATTCTTTGTAATCTTGACTTCCTCTGTGTTAGGGAAATCACTTAAAATAATCAGTGTTTATTTCTGGCAAATTTAGCCACTGAACCAGTAGTTGTAACTGCATACCTAGTTTGATAGGGACGCTTGTCATTGACAGCCACATAAATGAAGGAATCTACCTGAGGGTGGTTTGTAGTTTTTTTTCTTTCTTTTGGGTAGAAATGACTACCAGGAAGAGGCAGCCTCTCTTGACTGCCAAAAGCCTGTGGATGCTTCCAGGTAGGAAGTGTGACCGTACTGACTTCCTTGCTTTGGATTGTTCTCCATTATGATTTCCCCTGTGGCTCAGCTGGGAAAGAACCCGCCTGCAATGTGGGACACCTGGATTCAGTCCCCGGGTTGGGAGGATCCCCTAGAGAAGGGAAAGGCTACCCACTCCAGGATTCTGGCCTGGGTTCACAAAGAGTCGGACACGACTGAGCAACTTTCACTTTCACATGCCTTCCTCCTGAATGGAAAGAGTGTGCGGGGCTCCTGAGTCTTCAGGGGAGATAACAGACTCCCAGGCATGTATGCACGTATGAAGAAGAGGAGGAAATCCTGGGAGGAAAGAGATTTTTTTTCTCGTTTTGGCCATGGCATGTAGAATGCGGGATCCTGGTTCCCTGACCAAGGATCGGATCTGTGACCCCCCGTGCTGGGCGCACGGAGTCCTAACTGTTGGACTGTCAGGAAAGTCCGAGAGATTTTTTTGATAATCTTGGGAGACTTGAGTGCCTTCTCAGGATTGAGTAGATTGAGTAGGTCTCACCTGACACAGTTCTTTATTTTTCTTACAACCTAATTGCAACGCATACTTTTCACATACTCTTTTCACAGTGGTGTGCTTGTTTTACAACAAACGCCTTCTCTTGTTTTTTGGGGACTGAGGATGTGTAGGCTAGTGAAATTGTATCCTTTGTGCTGTCCATCACGAACAGGCAAGACAACCTCATGTCCTGTGGTGAGGAAATTTTCCATCTACCCCTCATAGGATCCTGACAATGGATGAAGGTGCCCTACGGCAGCCCTTCTGGGAGCAGCAGGGAGTGAGTGAGCCTCTGGGACTCTGGACCAAACCCCAACTTCAACTCTTGCACGTCTGTATCATGGCTTTCATTTGTTTGACTTTAGGGGTGAGAGTCGGTTTCTAAGAAATATTTGAAACTCAGTGGTGCAGAGAACAGACCAATACCTAGTATGAATTATTTATTTGTTTATTAAGATTTTCATGGTAACTTTTCTTTTCAAGCTCCAGGCACTGTATGGAACACTTCAAACTGGAAGCATTTAGCACTAAAGACTGAAAACAAGGCCAGCAGGGGAGGAAATTCTGGGAAGGATGGGACAAGAAAGGAGAACAGAAGAGAGAGTGGGGGCAGGCAGTTCAGGCCTCAGAACTTGAGCCAAAGGAAGTAGGTTCTAGAGACCAGGGATCTGTGGGGAGGAAGCCAGCTTTGCCTGTAAACGTCATTGTGTTATTAGCGGAAGTTGCTTCACCTTCCCAAGCTCCTCCCCAAGATGGGGGTGACCTAGTTGACCTCCCTTGTCCCTCTCAGGTGTGGCTTTCACAGAGGCTGAGAAGCTTACCTTTTTTGGTGTTCAGGCCTAAGACTCCTGCCACATCATTATGGTCATAAAAAATGTGCTTTTAATGTTATGCATAAACCTTTTAATAACAAGTATATTTGGTACAGAGTGGCTTTCAATCCTGGTTGCCCATTAAAATCACTTGGGGAACTGTTAGAAACTACCAGCAATACCTGGGCTTTACCCAGAAACCATGAAATCAGAAATTCTGGGGCCTAGTGCTGAGCATTAATTCTTATTTTTTTCAAAGCATCCCAACCTTTAGTATTATGCACATAGAGGCTTCTCTAGTGACTCAGACTGTAAAGAATCTGTCTGCAATGCAGGAGACCCAGAAATTCAGTCACTGGGTCAGGAAGATCCTCTGGAGAAGGAAATGGCTACCCACTCCAATATTCTTGCCTGGAGAATTCCATGGACAGAGGAACCTGGTGGGCTACAGTCCATGGGGTTGCAAAGAGTCTAACACGACAAGAGTGATTAACACTTTCACTTTCGCCAAGATTGTAGAATATTGCTGTGGGGACTTGGGGAAGAGTGGTGATTGGAGAAGTGAGGTTAAGAGGTTGAAGATGCCTAAAGAAGAATAAGGAAGGCCTTATAACTGATTTTAAGTGCTAACCATGGGGGAAGAGAATTTCTCATGGCAGCTCACTCCAGTATTCTTACTGGGGAAGGCCCATAGACAGAGATATACTATGTAGGTATACTATGTATAGGGTTTCCCACATGGCTCAGTGATAAAAGAACCCACCTGACAAGCAGGAGAGTTGGGTTTGATCTCTGGGTCAGGAAGATCCCATGAAGAAGAAAATGACAACCCACTCCAGTATTACTGCCTGGGAAATCACATGGACAGGGGAGCCTGGTGGGCTGCTAGGGAATTGGGCTTCCCTTGTGGCTCACCTGGTAAAGAATCTGCCTACAATGCAAGAGATGTGAGTTCGATCCTTCAGTCAGGAGGATCCCCTGGAGAAGGGAATGGCTACCCACTCTAGCCTTCTTGCCTGGAGAATTCCATGGACAGAGGAGCCTGGCAAACTACAGTCCATGGGGTCACAAAGAGTCAGACATGACTAGGTAACTAACATTTTCACATTTTTCGCTTTTTTGATGTTTATAAGCTATGGATTATTCTGGTAGTGTGTGTACTATTTTGGGCTTGTGCAGCTCATTTTTCACATACTTCAAGGCAGGGAAACTTCAGAACTGTCGCAGCAACTTCTTTGGACACGGTTGCAGCGATCTGGTTCACTTTGAAAGAGTTTCTGCCACATGCCAGGCACTGCTAGGCGTGTAATACTTACCGTCTTTAAATTGAATGTAGCACAGATGTTGGTGTTATACTAATCTTCATTTTGCAGAAGGGGAAATGAAGGGCCACTGAGGCTAAATCCCAGACTTGTAACTAGTGGAGAAAGGGTATCAAACCTGTCTCTCTCTCTCTTTCCAAAGCCATCCCCCTCTTTCTGCTGTGCTCCCTGCCTCTCGGGGACCACACAGGAGTTGTTTGTCAACTGCCCCGTCTTGCTGGGAAGGCTTTCTTCTTTCAGATAAGTAAGAAAATGTGAGGGGAGTAATTAACTTCTGTAGGGGGGATCTTTGAGATGGGGAGAGGCCATGTAGGGTCACGAAAATGTACAAATGAAAAGGGCCTTCTGATCTCAGGGCAAGCTTGAAATTACAGCTGGGCCAAAAGACATAAAACTGTGGGCCAGTTCAGATGTGAATCAATCGTATGGGGAACATGCTTCTTGTTTAGGGGCTGTTCTGTGGTGTCCTTGATGTAACTTGAGGATACTGCTTCTCTTGATTCAGCATGGTGGCCTGTGTGCTGTTCCCTTTGTGTTCACCACGGATTCCGGGCTCCCCTTCAGGTGGTCCATGCTAGATGAGATAACGCTGGCCTTCAGGTCTCGCTCAGCCCTTTCCTTGAGCTTTACTCTTAATCGCCCCATTTACGCCTTCCAGAAGAAATGAACCGTGTGTCTGCTTCCCTTAACAAAATGTTCTATACTCATATTTTTGAGCATAAAGCAAAATTAGTCTCTTAAAAGTAAAATGCTTTTAAAGCACCGTTATTAATGGATTGCTTCCCTTCAGGGATGGGAATGCTTCATATAGGGTGCTAACTCATTTATTTCCATGTCATCCAGGGGAAAAAGGCCTGAACCATTTCTGATGAGGAAACTAAGGCCTCGTCATTGTTGAGTGTAGGTAAAACTTCTATTGTGTCTCTCTAGACCTTAAACCCAGGACACATCTGACAAAATTGTCCCCCATTTTGTGACACCTCAAACCCATTCTTTTCTCCAATATTTGGAACAACTAGGCAATTTTCTGATATTGATTGTTCATGCCCTTGGTTGGAGCCATGGCTGCTTAACTCCCTAGTTCATGCCCACCACGTTAAAGTGTAGAGCTTGCACTCCTCTTCCTTGGCTTCCCACATCTTCCACATCCCTGTAGCAGAATCTGCAGCAGACTAGCGTATTAATTTTTTTGGAGGCCTCTACCTGCCTGGCCTGGTGTGAGACAGGGCACACTTAGATTCACATAGCTTCAAAGGACTGTGCTGGGTCTATTCTAAGTCTGAATTCTGTCATTGATCCAGCCTTCATAAACTTTCTTTTGAATGCTAATTAATAAAAGTAATGGCCTTCTTTTCCCTTCTCATAATAATATTGCCAGCTTTCAGAGTTCTCTGAAAACCTTGAGATGTCCATGGCCAAAGAAAATAGGGATGTTTGGCTTCAAAGTGTGGGCTTTGGCTTACATACATACTGTCTCCGAGAAAGGCTGAAAAGAAATATTGGAAGGTTTTCCAGGGAAGGGTTTGCAGGAAGTGATCCAGTCTGGTTGTGTGGGTCTGCTGATGACATTGGGGAAAATGGAACCCTCCTGATACCAGCCCTGGGCTTCACGCAGGGGCCAGCCATAGCAGTCTGTTCTTTTTGGAGATGAGGAACACCTTTCTCTTAGGCAAATCCAGGAAAGAGAGGCTCTCTCTTTGGTCCTGTGGATATAGGATTATTCTCTTGGAAGAGAAGTCTTAGTTTGACTATAGCCGGTTCATTCCTTCTGTGTTGTGTGCAAAAGGGAAGGTCATCATAGTCCCTAAGCCCTGCCTTGTCGGTTAACTCTCTTGACACCTGGTAACTGGGAGCAGGGCCCTCGCTGCTCTTCCTAAAAGTGTCCACATGGAGGGCTTTTCCCAGTCTGGCTGTGCTCTTGCTGCTGTGCTCCGTGGCCGAGTACACGCTGCCTAAATTTTCTTTGTCAACACCTCCCTGCCCTTCAAAAAAAACATGCAGAGAAGCCAGCATTTCTATTTCTTCTCCGTCACCAATGCTTCCTCTCTCTCTTCCTTTCCTCCTTCCATGCCCCTTTAGTAACAGCAAGTGATGGAGTTACAGTGGTAGAAGGGGTGGGGGGAGGATGCTAACTCAGGAGAGAATCAGCCAAGAGAGCTTGGGGTGGGGAGGAGGAAGGCAGGAAGGCTCCAAGCATCACGCAGCCTGTGCCCACCCCCAGCCTCCTTGTGCCTGCTGTCTCCGAGGGAGGGGGATAAATTTGGTTTGCGCCAACATTAAACTGATAAATGAAATTTGTATGTTAAAACAATGGTAATTTCATTGTGTTTTCTCTCCTCCTTTCCCATCCACACTTCCACGTCACCCCACCTCTTCCTCACTCTTCAGCTTTGGGTAAGGGGGGCAGTGGTGGGGAGGGGGGCTTTGCAAGCTGTCGGTTTGCATTGTGCGGACGGGGAAAGGTCTCTACCTGGCTCATTTTGTCCCCTTTGCTCGGGCTGTCACTGCTGACAGTCCTCATGTTTATTTCATCTCGCGTGGTGGCTGTCTCGTTTCCCTACCCTCCGATGTCATTAACGCACAGAGAGCGGGCCCTGTAGTGTTGAGCCTAATGAATTCCGCTGTGGCTGCTCTGCTCCCCACCTCGTTACCAAAGCTCAAGGTGTCAAATTAAACCCAGCCTGGAGAGAAAGAGAAAGTGTGGGCGAGAATGGAGAGCCAGGGAAGAGGGAGGGCATAAACAACTGTCCAGAAAAGAGCAGACTGGGGAGTGGGACACAGGGGAGTGCCACCGATAGGTGAGTTCCTGTGACCAAGTCCACTCTGAGCAAGGTGACAGCCAAGACTCTCAGCAGGACCGAATGACCTCTTCCTCCTGGTGTGGGGTTTTGCACCTTGGCCTTGGATTACAGTTTGTCGCCTTTTTCTCATTGCCTGGTTGATTGATCCTCCTAGTTTATGTAGATCGGGCACCTTGCAAAGCAGATGGAGTAGCTAGAGCAATGGAGAGCAGATAGAGCTTATGGAAGCGTGTGTGTGTATGTTCCCTTGTGTAAGGAAAAGTGGAGGCCATGTGCTGAGTGGCCTGAGTAGCTGCAGAATCCCATGCTTCAAAATGGGAGAAAGATAAAATCGTCGCATAAATGAACATTATCCCAGTGGGGGATACTCTTTCCTGACCCCTACCCTAATCTGGGGAATCATAATCTCTTCTGTTTATCAGATGATACTATTTACAAAGCCGTTTTCTGTATGGTGTTGGTATTTATCTTTGGTGTATTTTGTTTGGAATGACGATGAATAAGATTTTCCCATTTTGCAGGTGGGGAAAATGTGGAGCGGAGATATGTTAAGATGATAGAGCTAGAAGGTGAGAGGACTGGGGTTATATTTCAGGTCTTCTGTTTCCAGAATTCAGTGTTCTCTCCCTTGTACTTGCTAGACTGAGCCAGAGGTGGGAGGAGATTGATGATGAGTAATCTTGTGAATTTTAAAACTTGAGGTAAATTTACAAATAGTAAATGGACAGATCTTAAGTATACACTTTGATGTGTTCGCACAGGTGAGTATACCCATGTAACCAGTGCCCCAGTTAAGATCTAGACTGTTTCCATCACCCTGAAAGTTTCTTCTGACCCTTTTTACCTCAAGTCATCACTTTCCCCTCCCTCACTTCTCACCCCCAACACCCATTATTCTAATTTTTTTCATCCTATGCTAATTTTGCCAGTTCTTAACACTTTAAATGAGTAGAATGATGCAGTATGTGTACTTTGGGGCCTGGCTATTACTCATCATCATATTTTTTTGTGTGAGATTTATACATATTGCTGCTTGTATCAGTAGTCTGTTTCCTTTTAATGCCAAGTGGGTAGTCCATTATATAAATGTATCACAATATATTTATTCAGTCTCCCTTGTGATTTTTCTCCAAGGAAAAAAAATCTTTGAAATTAATTTGATACTTGCTGCTACTGCTACTGCTAAGTCGCTTCAGTTGTGTCCGACTCTTAATGACCCCATGGACTGCAGCCTACCATGCTCCTCCATCCATGGGATTTTCCAGGCAAGAGTACTATTTGATACTTAGGATATTCAAAATATTCAAAAATATTTTGGAGCACATGGTGGTCCAGTTAACCTGAGTCTCCTGGATTCAATGAGAGGACCAGGGTGCCAGGCAAGAGGTAGGGAGAGCTGAAGCCAGGGTGAACAAAGGCTTTATGGACAAACTTCTCAGACCTTGCCCCACAAATTGGTGCTTTAAATGGTTTGGGACTTACTTTTCTCTTTGCTTAGGGTTCGTTCTCTGGTTCCTTGTCCTTTGCTATTCATGACAATAAGTATGATGATGGAGCAGCATTTTCCTTCTTCCTTGAGGTTTTGTCATTCTGTGTTGATAATTTGACTTTAAAACTCTGCTCCTCTCCAGATTAACATGCAACTTTATTTTTGAGAAATGCCACCATTATTTTCTAAATAGTAGAGAATAATTCAAGGATATGAAAAGATTGAAACTAGAAATCTCTGGCAGATATTCTATAAACACAATGAATAGTGAGGTGTCTAACTATATATAGTAGCATCATTTCGTAGATGGGGACAATGTGGAGAACTCTGCAAACAGGTTGTTTGCTAACTTATAATAGCAGGGACATTCAGGTTCCCTGACATACAGCCTATTGCTTTTACCTTAAACCAAGCAGGCAGGATGTGTGTGTGTTTCCAGGGGCCCTGAGAATTGACAGAAAAGAGGCCCAGGCTTTGGTGCTCTGGTTAAGTTGACATCATGGCAAGACATTGGTTCTCGGGTCTCTTTGATTTAAAATTTGTTATGTAATATGATTATGTCCTCAATGATGGTTGTTTTCATTAAATCCACAGCTTCAGTCAGGCTAAGAAGATGCAGGATTCAGAAGGGTTTGTAAAGATGGGGATGAGAAAGCAAGAAATACAGAATTTAAATTCTCCTTGCCTTTTAACTTTCCCTAGTGATGTTTATACTTCCCCAAGGGTCCAGATGGGGAGAGAATGGTCTGAGAGTATTTCTGGGGCAGCACATCAGTGTCCTGTTTTCTTCTCCACTCTGCTCTAAAAGTCACAAAAAGAGAATTATGTGGCACTATGAGGCCTATTTAGGAAAGACTCAGTTGCCATTGGTCAGTGGAAGAACCGAGGCAGTTAACTGAATCTCAAGCATTCATATATTCATTTAGCAGCATTTATTGAACTGGGGATGAGAAATAGTCAGTCCTTGCCTTCAAGGAGTTCACGGCTGGGAAACAGTGGGTGGTGTGTATTATCATTGGGATGAGGGCAGAGCATGATGGTAAATGGAAGATGGGCCTTGGACATGGCTTGCTTGGGTCAGCGATGGCTCCCTGGAGAGGAAGCCCCAGGGGAAGAACTGACTTTAGGGGAATGAGCCAAAAGGAGTTACTCTTCAGTACGTCCCTCTCCCCATCTCCAGCAGCTTCCTTGAGTACTTATCTTTTTCAGGGCACCATGTTACAGGGTGTCCTGGCTTCTAAAGTACAAAAGTCCAATGTTGAATAAATAGAGATGGATGAGGCACATGGGCATTGGAACTGCTCTTAACCTCCCCCCAAATGAGCCACTCCTGGTGATGTCCCAGTGGGACGGTCAGGACAATGCCAATATTTCGGATAACGATCGGTGAATTTTCTTTTGTGATCTGTCTGATCTGGTTTTTGTGTTTGCTGATCTGGAGCTCCAGTTAACCTCCTTGACTGGGGTCATGAGTTTCTGTTTTGTTTGTAACAGGCTTTAGATTTACAAAACACTGTAAACAGTTGTGTGGCGTAGTTGCTCTAAACCTTACTGAATAGGCTTTTACATGGCATGGATATGCTAGTTCTCCAATAAAACTATGCACTGTTAATAAGGACTTGATGAAGATTCTGTGTGATAAATGAGGGTGTGACAGCCTTTGGAGTCAGTAGATTTTGTGCAACAAGGACGTGATGCAAATATTCACCATTATACTGTACACCTCTTTGACTGCCGTGGTAGAGAGTGGAGTTAATGTGGTATAGACATTATATTTTAAGAGAGTGAAAATAAGACATTCTCATTATTTGATTAATGAGCAGAGAGTGGGCTTCTTAATATAATGACAAACCCTTGGAATCTGTCGGTTTAATTCCTCAGTGGTAAGAAATGTCATATATGTTTTGGTCTAGTATATAAATAATGTAACTCTGGTCACATGGCTGAACCAGTATGGAAGCTGAGGAATGGAGTAGTAAAAGTGAGTATGTCCTGATGAAATCTCAGTCACAGTTGACTCACTGCTAGGAGCAGGGATCTTTTTCAAATCAATAATAATTCAGAAGGCAAATGCTTAGTGTGTCTCTTGGAAATTTTTCCCCCAGCCATCTTCGAATGGATCTAGTCCATATTTTATAGAGTCAGAAAATTTTAAATAATAATAGAATTCACCTCATCTAAGTTCATTTATGGAGAAGGCAATGGCACCCCACTCTAGTACTCTTGCCTGGAAAATCCCATGGACGGAGGAGCCTGGTAGGCTGTGGTCCATGGGGTCGCTAAGAGTCAGACACGACTGAGTGACTTCACTTTCACTTTTCACTTTCATGCACTGGAGAAGGAAATGGCAACCCGCTTTGGTGTTCTTGCCTGGAGAATCCCAGGGATGGTGGAGCCTGATGGGCTGCCGTCTGTGGGGTCGCACAGAGTCGGACACGACTGAAGCGACTTAGCAGCAGCAAGTTCATTTAGATCAGCAAACTGGTCATGCTGCACATTTTCACTTCCTTGAAACTAAATTATGAGAAATACTTCTTCATAGCATTTCAACACTAAGCAGATTCCCAAATCTGTGTAGGACCACAACACATCTATTCCCTTCATTTTAGATAAATTATAAGGAGAAAGCTGTCTGGAATTTGATGGAAACATGGCATGCCATTTGATGCCACTGGAGGATTTGCTGTGTCAATTTGAGTGATGGATGCTGAGGAATGAAGGAAAAAACTCTTTACAATGTGAAATAGAAAATTAAAGGACAATAAAATGTTAAAAAGTGTGGGGAATTCTTATAACATGACTAATTGTGTCTGAGGTGGTGAATATCAGTTCTGCATCTTGAATCCTCAAGTTATATAAATGGTACATATTGTACTATCATATTAGCTTATATATGTTGCCTATAATATATGATTATACTCTGTCAAAAATAGGTGATGTGATTTTTCATCCCCTGGTGAGCTTGATGTCCAAATGAGTTTAGGAATGGGTTAACTGTGGATTATATATGTATGACACCAAGCCTGTGTTAAGAATGAAAAAAAAAATCTCATTTGTAGGATGGTGGACTAAAGCAATGATATTAAGACAACATATTCTAGTCCAAATAAGTAAATGATCTGTTGTTTGGTAAACAAAACAGTGGAGTGTATTGGTACTGTTTTCCATAGGGTGGAAAAGTAACAAGAACATACAGAGAAATGATAAAAGCTATTTGACTTCAAGAAACAAGCTTCTGAAAGACTTGGTGACTGCGGGTCATAAGAACACTTACTTCAGTGACTGATATTTCTACCTGCTCCAGTTAAGCATTTTAAGGATGTAGGAGATGGATCAGGCTTTGGTATCTGTTGGGAAGGTGGGGACATCTGCTGTCTTTCAGGGAATCAGGAGACGGTTATCTCAACAGGAGACAATAATAATATGGTAAACCAAACCTCATATTATCATGATGTACTAAAACTGGATTAATCGAAGCAATAAAATCAAAATAACAGTAAGTGCTTATGCAGTGTAAGTAAGATTTACTTCAAGGCAGAAATAAAGCAATGACTTCACAGTCTTAGTATATTTGATGATACCTGTTCTCTGAGGGCAGAAACTAGACACAAAATCCATACAAGATGTTAACAACTTTAGCTGGTCCTGAACTGTGGAATGTGGGATGTAGGAGCATTTACATCACACCTCCCTGTTCAGCATGAGGAGTGTGCCCGGTATGTCTGTTTTGTGCTGCTCAAGTCAAAAGGAGGCTCGCTTTTACTTTGATGGGGCGCTTGAGGAAAGAGATACTCCTTTTCCTTCCCCTGTTAGATTTGTTGTCTTACTGTCTTTCATTGACTCACTCTGATCTGTGTGGCTTTATCGACTGCCGTGGTTAAGCCCATGCAACCTGCATGCTGTGCGGGAAAGAAAGGTGATGGACAGATAGTCCCAGGGTTACACAAACTCCGGTGCCCTTCCCTTCCTGACCTGTCATCCCACCCTTCCGGTGGCTTTGGGGATGCCCACCTGCTAAGGCACCCCTGCAGAGGCGCCCCTAGCAGCTTCAGTGGCGGTTGGCATTTGTGCTCTGCTGTCAGACACATTCTAGGGCAGAAGGGAGCAGGTGACAGGTGAGAGGTGGATTCGGAGACCTAAAAATTCAGAGGGTGGTGGTCCCCTTTTCTCTTAAACACAGTGGCATTCAGAATTTGTGGTATTTCTCAAATAATAGAGAAGAAAAATCAAGAACAAAAGGAGAACTGGTGGGGACAAAGAAAAGAAAGACCAATCGACCTTATAACCCACTCTAATCCTGTAGCCATGATTTAGCTGATTGTAAAAGTGACCCTGTGCCCAAAGGCCAGGAAAGTGAACGAGTCGTTTCTAAAGGTTCTCGTCAGCCTGGTGTGTATAGAGCAACCAGTTGAAAACTGCATTTTATCTGCTGTGGTTTTAAAGGTTTCTGGGAATTCCTGTCTTGCCTTTCTAAGAATGACCAAAACAAGTACAGATAATCGCTAGGGCTGAAATACTGGAGATCTGTTAATATAGATAATTGCTGTGACAGTTCCTCAACATTCACAGCAGTGGAACTACGGTTTTGGCTCTGGACAGCAGCTTGAATGTGTTTGACACTCTAGGCGTGTGGATGCAGTATGGTGTCACGGAAATAACACTGGCTTTTAGAGTCAAATCTGAGTTTTACACTCCAGTTCTGCTACGTTTCTGCATACATGGACCCACTTTATGACCTTGGACAGAATACTTAGCCTCTGCAACCTCAGATTATTGATCAGTAAAATGGGGATTTTAAAAGCTACCTGATAACAATAATAGCCAGTATTCTTGCCTATATACTAGGTATTTGTTATAATCACTTTACCTATATTATTTGTTTGAATGCTCATTACATCCTTTCAGGGTAGAGGCTCTTACTATGCTCATTGTATTGCTGAGGAAACAAAGGAGGCAGAGGCTGAATAACCTGTCAAGTGCACACAGTTACTAAGTAGCAAAAGACGCTGATTTCCAGAACTCTGGCCTTCAGCATCAACTTTACAATTGCCTCATCACAGTCTTTCGGCGGACCAGTGGCAATCATACTTAGCACTTGTGTTGTGCAGTGCCTGGTGGATAGGAGGCGCTTAGAAAGTGTGGCTTCCATCCCCACGCCTCCATCCCTCCCTATGACCAGCTTGATACCAACACAGTGTGGAAATATTTCTTTCCCCTGATAGTTGGAAATTAGGTGTGCTATTTCTAGCTCTAGAAGCCACATCCCAGGGATATGTCCAGACTTGAAGCTACACATTGATTCATATCATCTCGTTTGGAGGCAAGTGAAGGTCTTGTTGAAATATGATTGGAAATTCTGTGTCCACAGGTCTTTTCGCTTTGAATTCTAAGCCTGGAACATGCCTTTCTCTGCCACCTCCTCCTTAGGAATATAGCCCTCCTCCCTTGATTTTAATGCCTGAGTTCTCTGAGAACCGCAACTCTATACTTTCCTTGAATACCCAAAGCACATTATACAGGAGGGAAAGTATACTGTATATTTTATTTCTATTCTGTCACACTCCTTGCTGAACAAAGAGGACTCTTGTGAGTGACTAAAGGGAAGTTGGGGTTTGTACCGAGAAAGCAGGAGCTGAATCTGAGAAGAGTGTCCTCTTGCCGTTGAGGTTCTTTTGCAGAACCTGCACACTTCTCAGACACCTTCCTTTTACCCAGGAACAGGGTCACAAGCACTTACACTTGGCTGATTGGAACCATGTGCTACAGACAGTACCGCCGAGGTAGCAGCAGAACTGGGGGTGGTGGCGGTGGCTGGTCTGTGTCCAGAGTCAGCCGCACAGTGCCTGTCTCCTAGCTGACGTCCCGTGGCAGCGCTTTGGCTGTGGTCTCAGCTGCCTGGGCTTATTTTTCCAAGGTTGGTTCCCCAGACTTCCTGTTGATTCTGTGCGGCACTGAGTATCTGTCCAATAAATTCCTTCCCTGAGTAGGTGAGCCAGAGTCCATTCCTCTTGTTTGCAGCCCAAAACGTTGACTGGTAGAAGAGGCTAGGGAGAATCACATGCTGTTCTGGTAGAAAATAAAGTGTATGCAAACTGGAGAAGGATTGTGCCTTGCTTTAATATTAAGGGAATGTTGTCTAAGCCTGAAATACTGGTTTAGTCTTTGACTGGAGGCCTTTGGGGACCTTACCTCCACAGGACACGCTGGGGCCTGGAGCCTCGGGGAACTTAACACTGGATTTGAAAGCGGCTGCCGGGAAACTGGGGCCTCTCAGTTGCAGCCGACACGGCAGGGCTGAGAGACTCAAAACACCTGGATGGTGACTTCCCTGGTGATCTAGTGTTTAAGAATCTGTCTTCCAAGCAGGGGACACAGGTCCGATCCCTGGTCAGGGAATAAGATCTCACATGGCGTGGTACAGCTGAGCCGGAGGGCTGAAACTATTGAACCCGCCTGCTGTGGAGACCGTGAGCCACAGGCAGAGAGTCTGCGCACCGCAGTGAAAGAGCCCACGTGCCACAACTAAGACCCGCTGCGGCCAAAAGTAAATAAATTAATTAATAAAGAAGACCGAACACCTGCCTGGGGAGATCGGCGCAAGGTCAGGGATACTTCAGAACTCTCCTCTTGGGATAAAGTGAAGGACTTTTGCCATCACATAAACTTCCTTTATATTAGCTTGTTGTTCCTGGGCACCCTATCAACTATGTAAAACCCCATTCAGTTGTAGGCAGTATCAGCAGAGGAAGAAGGAAGTGGTTTTGTGTAGAGGTCCCATTTAGTGGTTGTAGTGCTGCCTTCTGCCATCACTCTCTTTCCTTGGTTAACAAAACAGTGCTGCTTTTATGCATATTACCCTTGACTGCAGCATTCTCCCTCATCGTTGAGTTTCGAAAACCAAGCACAGGGTGATTTTTTTTTTTTGGTACAGTATTTCATTTCAGTTCTAACAATAATACAGATTGTGGTCTGTGCCTCTAAATAAATAATGCATCAGCTGTTGATACTACTAATTCCCTTTCAAGGATTTATATACTCCTTCCCACAAATTTCTATTCAGCACAAGGGTTACCTACCTTACCTGTGGAGCTGGGCACTTTGATTAATATCTGCAGTATACTTCTGCTGGGGGGAGACAGCCTGATAATTGCTGCATTCGAACAGCTGAGCACACTTGGAGGCAAACACACGGCTTGTTGCTGTGCCTGTTCACCTTGTTTAAGGCAACCCAGATTGGAAGTAGCCAAGAGAGGAAAACTCTTCTCTGTTTTTCTCTATAGCTACCAGCTCTTCCTCATAGGGCTCTACATTCTTCATCAATGGAACCCCCTACTGCCATTTTCTTATGCTTTACTTCTTTTTTTTTAATTTTTATTTTTACTTTATTTTACTTTACAATACTGTATTGGTTTTGCCATACATTGCCATGAATCCACCACGGGTGTACATGCATTCCCAAACATGAACCCCCCTCTCACCCCTCCCCCCCCATGCTTTACTTCTTCAGCATCTGTAGTAGTCAGAAAGCAAAGGAGGGCCAATGGTTGAGGATCTGTGATTGAAGACAGCAGAGCCCCTTGCTCCTGTGTGTCTGAAGGACATTCCGTCTATCGTGATGGGTAATAGTCCCAATGGTTCATGTCCAAGAAATACCCACAATTCAGAGAGAGAGCCCTGAGACTATTTCCTCAGTGTGGTCCAGGGGTCACTGGCAATTTCACTGTCAGCCAGTTTCTTGTATTGACCTTTGTAATTTTATTTTTTGTTATTAGTTAATGTGTACATAAGCATCATCACCTCATTGGATGTTCAAATCTAAGTAGCCTCAGCTTTTTTTTCATTTCATGTTTTCAAGCACGAGTGGTTAGGTTGGTTACAGAGTGAAAAACAAAAAGACCTGAAGACCTAAAAAATATACCCTCAATGAGAGCATCAACTGTCTGAATGGTTTCTAAGATACTGTCTAAATCTGATCAAATCAGTTCCTCCCAGACTTGGAGAATGAGCCTGCTTTTAATACTTGCTTACTCTGTTTTTGGAACTGTCATCTTGGCCAGAACTTCAAGCCATCTAGGAGACAGGGTTTAAGCAGAGTTCATAGGACCTTTATAGAGCACCATGAAGCCCTGGAAAGCCCTGGGTGCGTCCTGCTGCCTGTGTTGTCAATACTGAGTTTCCATGGTTAGTTACGGTGGTCTTGTGTCATGCATGATGGCTCAGGGCTGGAGGAGACATGTTTAATTCATTCCAGACAAGCCTGGAGCAGCCCTACACTCATGGGGTTTGGGAGTATGGACTTTGACCATCCCCTGGACCAGGGCCTCCTGCACAGCTGAGTTGGAAGTGGAATGCTTTTGGTCCACACTTAAATTGCACTGGCTTCTGTAATTGTCTGGAGTTTGGTTGCTTGGCAATTATGACCACTGTTTCTGCTCCCACAGTTACCTCCTTATGATGTGAAGATTGTTATTCTGTGTTACACATGCACACGGTACAGATACACTGATTTCCTTTGGGTAGTAGAGGGTTAATGTGCAGGACTCTGATTAGAAGTAGTTTTTCTTCCTCCTGAATTAGAACTATCCTTTTATTATTGTGTTATTACAAACAACTACATCTCTAAAACACAAATGTTTTAAAGTTGACTATGATATCATAGAAATGCATGGGTGCTAACATAAGCACAGCTTGTGAAAATATGTCGTGCCTAGCTTTGTAAGTTTCAGATGTTTTCCAGAAGCCACAGCCTTAGTGTATGTCAGCCAAAGGGATGACTTCAGCAAAATCTAAAGTTTTTTTTTTTTTTCCTGGAGATCTTTTATCTTGAGATTTGAACAGAGCAGAAGGTATCTTAGTGGGGCTCCTCTCCCCATGGGTACAACATGACCTTGTGTAATAATATGTTATTGTTCATGAAACATGGAGCCTGTTTGACATTTTGTGCTTTGGGCTCTGACCCGTAGCTTGCCTGATCTAGGCTCTGCAAGTGAAGATACTTATCATTGACACGCTGTGTGTTCTTTAGAGTAAAGCTATATCAAAGATACTTACATTTAATGAGATGATTGCACCTGTCTGTCATTGCAATTAAAACATTTATGAGATCATCAAACACCTTTTTGAGTGCTCTGCAATGTATTGCTCTTGGTATGATATCCTATCCATCATAGTCCTATGCAAATAATTACGTTAAGGAAGTATGGTGAAGTGTGTTGGCACCTTAAGTAAAATACCAATTGCCAGGTAAGTTTGGGGTGAACTCCAGGCCACCTTTCATACCAGAGCTATGACTAATCAGATGATGTGTAAGTTAATTGCTCTTCCCAGAAGCCAAGTGTTGAAAGTTAGGTTGTGGTCCTGTGTGTGGGAATCCGAGCACCTGCTGAATGATGCCTGATGGTTTTGTCAAAGGGTTTCCAACAGTCTCCCCATTCGTGACAGAAAAACCCTGAAAGAGCAAAAGGCTGTGTTGTGAATGGGAAACTAGCAGCCGCTTTGCCCGTGGTGAACGTTATGAATTACTTAATGTTAATCCATGTAACAGGGAAGTGGCTACATGGCAAAGAGGACACAGATGTCTCAGCTGAAACAGATGAACTGAGGTCATGGAGTTTAGAAGGTCCAGCTTTCCCTTATTCTCACATAATGAAGTCTTTCCTTTGTAATATGAGCTGATGTTCACCAGCTGGGGACCTTGTCCAGCTGTCTTGACCTTTTGAAACTGTTTATCTTCCTGTGTGAAGATGGGGGAGATTTTTAGTGGGGGGATGTTCCCTCTGGTTCGATACCGAAGCTGCTTCTGATGACAGGTGGCAGCAGTGGTAACTACAGCGGTCATGGTACCAGCATAGTTTGTTAAGGTTTAGAGCTTGAACCTTCATTGTGAGAGGCAGGTCCTGACATCAGGCTGCATTGTTCTGGTGCTTTGTGGGACAGAGACTTGGAATTTGTGTTGTGGTATCTTAGAAAATTTCTGAGACCTTTGTCACGAGTGGGGGAGGAGGAGGATGGTGAACCTTCCCCACGGGTGTTTCAGCCCTGTAATGAAGTCCATGAGTAGTTTACTTTTAAAATTCTTGTCTAACTGGGCAGAAAGAATTGTTGATCTCTTTTATATTGACGGTACAGCTGTATTGGTCAAAAGTTTTGGTTGCAATAGAAGTCATACACTGGCTGCTCTCAGCAGAGTAAAAATTGTATTAAAAGATATTTTATTTTTTATTTTTTGGTTCTGAGAGTTCCTTTTATTTATAAAATATTTTACTTTTGTAGATATTAATCTGACTATATTAGTAATCACTTTATTTTTAAAAAATTTTTTTTTAGTTTTTTATTTTTAAAATTTTAAAATCTTTAATTCTTACATGCGTTCCCAAACATGAACCCCCTCCCACCTCCCTCCCCATAACATCTCTCTGGGTCATCCCCATGCACCAGCCCCAAGCATGCTGCATCCTGCGTCAGACATAGACTGGCGATTCAATTCTTACATGATAGTATACATGTTAGAATGTCATTCTCCCAAATCATCCCACCCTCTCCCTCTCCTAATAGTTAAAAATGCGTGGGGCACTAGTTGGCTCACAGAATGTCTGGAGAGCCTGGCAGCCTTTGTCTCTGCTATTGGCAGTCGGGACACTTGTACCTAAGGCCAGTGGTTCAGCCACTTCCGCCCCTAAAGAACCACATGCTTCAACCCCATGGTTACCAAAAGGTCACATCCTCTGAATGCAACTGCTGCTCTTCCAAATCTGAGTCTCATGAGTCTTCTGCAAATATGGAACCCATTTTATCTGCCTGTACCTAGTTACAAGGGACTGTGCAGTATTAAGTCTTATGGTTTGATCTTGGCGAGATGGGACTCATAGGAAATTATCTGGATTGTAAGATCTCAAAAACATCAGGAATCCAAATAACTTAGGGTTTCAGAATCCTCAGCTTGGGGCAGCTCCAGGAGACAGTGGCACCTGAGACCAGCTGGAGTCGAGGAGCATGAGTGTGATTCCTGGGTGCTGTTTGCTGTTCCTGTGGATGCCTCTCCTCCCAGAGGAGGCCCCCATTTGTCATCATCTTGAGGTGTGTGTCTAACTTAGTGGCACTCTGCTGGGGCTTTCTCAACTGCCATGTGGCAGTTCAGCTCTTCCCAGCAGCTTCGGAAGCTGGATGGAAAGAAGGCTCTGTTCATTTCTGCATTCAGTGGACACTTTATGAATGCTAAAAGGCATAAGTCCATGATTATCAATATTCTTATTTGATGCTTTTGTATAAATATGCCTAGGGTTTCAATGATTCAGTGATATATTTAGCTAATGCTTATGTTGTTCTAATGTACTAGTGTGCTCGTTTCTCAGTGTAGTCTGAGAAAGAAAAATGAAATAATGATGGCTGCTCTAAGAAGCCTGATAACAGATTCTGGCTGATGGGACAGATATTCTGCAGCTTGATAAGCTCAGGAGAACTGTGGGACTTTTGTTATTGCCATTCTAGTAATGGAAATGTCCCTAGACTAGCTTCAAAGACCACCAGTAAGTAATGCTAGGAGAGGAGGTGAAGTAGACATGAAGGATGAAGAATGGGAATGAGAAGATTCCTAAGAGTCACTGGATATTAAAATTGAGGGATTTCAGGCTAAAGTCCTGGCATTTGCTCTCCTCTCCCTCCCCCCTGCGAAAGCAATACATAATAATTTAATAATTGCTGCCCTTTTTTTTCTAAACAAACCTTTTGAAAATGACTTGTGAACAAAAAAAGTGGGGAGGGGTGAGCATCGGCCTTGGGGACTTGAGAGTTGAAATGAAGCTTGCAGGCATCATTGTAGTTGAATCTGAATAGAGACTCTAGGGAGCCCTGATCCCTGGTGGATGTCTTTATCCTGCCCCTCAATCTGAGCCCATGTGCCCACGGTGTCCCACCCAGAGACCCTGTCATACTGACCTCAGCTGGACCACGAGATGGGACCCCTGCTGACCAAGACTGGCTAATGGTAGGGCTGGGAACCTGAACAATTGCTACCTTTTATTGAGTCCTGATTATGTGCTGAGACTATCTGATTTTATTTTCATAGAACTCAACATAGGACAGCATTAATTCCCTTTATTTCAGTCGAATGAACTGATTAGAGGTTTTATGTAACTGGTTTTGTCATGCATTTTGTCGCAGGTAGAGCTGAGATTTGAATCTGGCTTTGGTACTAGGCTACACCTTAAGAAGAGAGGATGGTATTATGTTTGTCTTGGGATGGTTCTACCCATGATAGTTAATCTTTTACAAATGTTGTGGCTCTTCCCATCCAGACTAACACTGCTTCTGAAGGCTTTTTCAGGCCCATGGTGCCATCTTTCATGAACCCCTGGCCTTCAGACCTTTCCTTTTTCTTACTGATCTCATTTTGATCATCCAGTGGGTTTGTGTATTTAGTTCTGATGTTTATGTGGCTGTGAGCTAAGGAAAAAGCAGTGCAATGTTTTAGCTAAGGTCCTTTCCTTATAGAAGTTTATAATCTGAAAAAAAATAAATATTGGCAAAGCAATAACTTTGAGGCTGATGGGACTACAGAGTACAGTGAAGCAGAGGGCATTTGGGCTAAGACAGGAGGCTTGGCTCATGGTCGTTGAGCTGTATTTCAGATCCTTTGGGTCACCCCTTCAGCCTGAGGATATCATATGGACATGACCTCTGTCATAATTTGATAAGTAGTTTTTTTGTTAAGCACAGTAGACCTTTGGTATTCAGTGATTTCGTATTTTTGTTTTTGACAATGAAAAAATGACCACTAATGTGTATGGTGCATAATCAGCTTTAATTTTGCTGATTTGAATGAATCATGCCCATTTGAATGGTTTATGCAAGACTCATTTAGCTGGTACAAGCACCTAGCCTCATCTCCATGGTTGGGATTCTCAGATATGGGGGTTCCCAGAGGTGTCCAGACAAGGCTTACGGTAAGTGCAGCTTATTCGCCCAGAATTTTGTTTCTAGGCCTGTCCTGGCCTCAGGTGGCCCAGACAGTGAGAGATGTGCGGCCAGCAGGCTCTCCTCCTGGCTGTGTACACCTGGCTACCCCACCCACCTTTGGGGGCATGTGGAGTAGTTTGCAGGTCTCTCCTTGACTGATAAGGCTTGTCTGTGGAAACAGTAACTGGTGTCCACTTCTACATGCTTTTCCTCGGTTCACCTCCTGTCTACTTACATTTTGGCCAAGAACTATGTCTCCCATCACCTGTTCCCAATAGTCAACCTTTGGCTACCTGGTCCTGAACTTGCCTTTGCAGGGCTCCGTGAAATCCAACACAAAGTCCCACCCCAGAGACACTTTTTTTCACTAGGAATCTTCTGTTGTTACCCTCAGCAGTTGGTAAAGGGGATTGGTGTACTGGGTCCCTTTTCATTTTTCCCCACCCAACCTGATTGTGTCTTGAGTTGGAGGGAGGTGGGGGCAGGCTTGACCTTGAGGCTCAGAAGAACTTCACTTCCGTGGCAACAATTGGACAAGTGTCTACAAATCCTCTCTTCCATGCCAGCATCCTCCTCCACTCAGCCCACCTCCACTGTGACTCACGATTGCCTGAGAGAGTGTGGTCTCCCAGCCAATGCCAAGCTGGGCTGGGTCCCAAGGTGATCTTTAGGTAGGTGTAGATAACAGGGAGACTCAGAGCCCTGCCAAAAGCACTTGGCCAAGGCCCCAAGATAATATTTGAAGTCCTTGTTGTAGAGAGCATCAAAGTATAATGGACTCTCCCCCTTTTGCTTTACCTTCCCCAGGCGCAGCCTATGCTTGACGTCTTTTTATCAGATGAGCTTGGCACTGCCAGGACGGGCTCCTCGCGCCAACGTGGCAGCAGCCACAGCCCCTCAGCTTGTTAGACTGAAAGAATGTGCCGTTTTAATTAATGATATGTAAATATCCTTGAATGGGCCACATTTGCATATTAAGAGAGATTTGCGGAATCTGCGGAGTAATATATTTTAATTAAGGATTAATTAAAAATAATGGGAATTTCATTTCGCCTGGCAGAATCCGTTTAGATTTTAGCACACGTCTGCTTGGGAGTCTGGTAGGAAGGCTCTGTGTTGCGATTCCTGCAGATGAGAGAGGCGCTCTTGTGTTTATCATCTTGGAACCCCATTCTGGGGAGCAAAGGGAATATAAAGGGGGGACATTTTTCCTCTTGCCTTCCCCAGCACCCACCCCTCTTCTTCCCTCCTTTTTGTGATTTTAGGGCTGTTTTGGTATTCTTTATGGTAAAGTAAGTAAATGGCTCTGAGACACGGAACACTAGTTGTGTTGGCAATTATGTTAATGGGATGCTATTAGGCTATGATTCTATATGAGCAATTGGGGAGAAGAAATGCCTTACTGAGAGAGAATGATACAACAGACGTCTGTCTTATTGATATAGCTCCAGTGGTGCTTTCTGCATAATTACACTCGGCCACTTTCTTTAGGTGGGGGAGAGGCCGCTGCGTTAGGGAGTTGGGAGCAAGGGATGGGGTTAAGGGGTGCCCCCTAAAGATGCAGAGGATGGTGGGGGTGCCAGGCAGACTCTCTTAGCAGATGTGGGTATTGCAGGTGAGCAGGACTTGTTTCACAGAAATCCTCGGATTCTCTTCCTTTTTTTTCTGCTCCCTGGGGAGAAGTAGTCTCAAGTATGGACTGAGGGCTAACTCCAGGCCTCCTTTTAGAGGCTGAATTCTCTAGAAGACACACACTGCAGCTTCTGTCTGTGGGCTACTGTCCTTTCCTGAGTTTACACTGCACATCCTCGTACATGTAGGGAATTCACTGTTGTACCCTCAGCCCAGGACACGCGTGCTCACAGCCTCCCAGCACTTCCTGGCTTTTGCGGTTGATTCAGCCACGTAGGAGCTTTTCCTGGATCCTTGAGGGCTGGCCCCTGCAACTCTTTCCTCCTCTCCCAGCTCTACAATTGCTGCTGGTATAGAGGTTGGGCTACCTGCTTACCTTTTTTGAGGCTGGAGAGAATTCCTCTTGCCCATTTGACTGCTTCAAGAGTATGAGGGTCTCTTGAAGTGGTGGGTAGTCAAGGGTCTCTTGAAGTGGTGGGTAGTCAAGAGAGGAAGCCAGACTCTGCCCTGGAGGACGGAGGCCCCAGGCTCCTAAGAGCTGCTACGACAGAGAAGGCTTATTTGGTTTTCTTCCCTTACCATAACACACCCTCTGGGAGATCCAGGGGAAATAGCCTCGGACCTCTTTGAGAGCTGATGGCCTGAGGCTTGCATCTTTAAAGCAAATTTCCTGATTATTTTGATGACTGCCGAGCAGAAATGCTGGGGAGGAACTTAGAGTGGGGGGCAGGGATCTAGCAATTATACTTCCACGCACAATCCCTTTCCAGGAGAATCCCCTGGTGGAAAATTTTCAGCACTTCCACTGGAAGCCTTAACTCAGTTTTCCACTTACTCTCATTAAAAAATATGTATGTCAGCTCTCTCCACCCCCTGCCTTCTCCCCCACCCCTGGGGTGACTCCTGGTAATTCCTGAATTTAGGGGAAATCCACCTATATGCGCTGATGGATGGCCTTTCCTTGTAGGCATCCTGACATCTCAATAGCCAGCTGACTGAAAGCGTTCGGGGTCAGAAAGATGGGGTTGAGCTGAATCTGTTGACACCACCCAGAGCAATGGGGCTTTCAGAGCGACAAGGCGACTGTGGGGCAGAAAAGTGGAGTAGGGAGCAGAGAGAGAGAGGGACCGAAGGTGGTCGGGTGAGGCGCCCTGTAGACCTAGGGAGACCGAGGGGACAGTGAACAAAGCCTGGGGGCGGGGGCGAGGAAGGAGCCTTCCCTTTCTGCCCGAGTCCACTCGCTTGTGTGCACTTTGCAAAGGCAGCGGTGCCGTATCTAATGCAAATGGAGAAAATGCAGTTTCTGGTAAGTGTTCCCTAATAAATAACATCAAGTCTTCTTCCCTATCAGCTGGTGACATCCCGCATTTCTCTTCCCAATGCGCCAGCCCAAGACATTTAATGATGTGGTGCTCCTTATGGGATGTGAGGTCCATGCTAATATCTCCACTCTCACAAAATGGTGGGAACAGATTCAGCCTGGCTCAATTATTCTGCACCGACAGGGAGCACCGAATAAATATATATACATTGCAAATACACATAGTCCTTTTTCTTTATGTATATATATATATATATACACACACACATATATATATGTATTATATATATATTTAAGTCAGTGAAGTTGCTCTTGCTTTTTCTCTTCGTTATGTAGAAATTTGTTGAAGGCTAGGTTTTGGTCGCTGGAGGATTTCATTAACGGAACGAAGTCAAAATAATCAATTTCAGATGTTCCCAGTGTTTGTGGTAATGGTCTCTCTAACAATTCTGGTGAGCTGGGTGAGCTGGAACCTTCCTTTAAATGGCTGAACGTTGACGTTCAGTACCAGCCAACTTTGAGAGCGCACGCACCCACACGCGTGCCCGCACCCGGGGCTGAGCGAGAGGGTTCTGTTCGTCACCGCTCTCTTCCCTCACTGTTTTACCACTTGCTTCATGTTTCATTTCCCCTGTCGTAACCCTTTCCCTCCATCAGTGCAGTGCGTGAAAGGCTGTTCTCTGTCCTTTGCTCTCTCCTCATAAGTCTGGGCCATTTCTGGGAACATGTGTGACAGGCTGAATTGTGTGTGTGTGTGTGTGTGAGTGGAGGGGGAGAGTAAGACGCTGGTGAAATCTGCATTCAAGTCAATAGAGAGCCTCGTCGTCAGAGTAAAGGTTTTCTGTGAGTGTGGGTGTCTGAATCCTGGTGTATATTATCCTGGCATCTCTACCAAGCCAACTGGGAGCTCATCAGAAAGTGCAGGCTTGCCCATATGCCTTACCTTTCCTTTCTTCCCTGGGCCCCTTGTACTTTCAAAGAATGAATAAATTAAATTGAAGGGAGTCCACCGTGGATTTTCCATTATTAATATGTCTCTTTTTATTTATTTTTCATGTATTTTTCTTACTCGGGCTGTTTTCCTTTCTTTTTTCCCCCCCTTTTCTTTTTCTCTTTGCTCTCATTCCCCTGTTGACACACCAAGTGTACAAGCTCTGTTCCCCCAAGCCTCCCCACCACACATGAACACGGCGCTTTCTCGGCAGCCTGTTTGTGACTCGACACAGACTCGAGCAGATGTAAACACACCAGAGAGGGCCACCGCATGTGTGAATTGTTTGTACTTTTTCCCTTTGATAAGCTGTCATCTGTGGGCACTGCTCAGGGATTTGATCCCACTGATCTTTCGACCCCGTGGAAGACAGTAAACACCCTCCCAGACCCCTTGCTCTGCCTCTGTGTCTGAACCTTTCACTCTCCTTTAATGAGAATTTCTCCTAATTATTTCAGTGGCTGCAGCAGAGGGACTGCAGTGTACTTAGATCTCGATACTGGGACGTGACTGTTATGCTGATAAAGGCGAGAGATCAATAATTTAGGCCCCAGCTTTAATGGCAAAGCTGAGAGCTTCAGTGTCTGCATTCAGGTTGAGTCTTAGAGGTTCTTAGCGTATTCATGATTTCCAGAGGATTGTCTCCCCTTTTTTTTAAGCTACAGCCGATCGGCATTCTTATAACCACTCCATTGTATTTGTAAGAAGATATCTGCCTCATTTCTTTGAACTTCTGTCTGTGTATCACGTAGATGTGCGGAGACACACCTGTGCCTCTTGTGTGTACATCTGCTTATTTGCAAATGTGTATATACACTGAAGCACATTCAGATTTTGATTTTTGTTCTTATCTGGGGAGGATCCTCAGTCATGTTGTTTTGGCTTTTGGGCAACCTGTGCTTTGTCTGTTCTGAATTCATCTGGTAGATGTGTGGGCTCTCCAAAGGCAGGGGTATGTCATCCCTTTTTTTTTTTTTTTTTTGTCATTTACTCTGTCTGCTTTGCCCCTCTGTCTTACAGCTACAGTTGTGCTCAATGGAAAGGGGCTACACCAAAGCACCGCACTCACGCACATGCGGACGTGGATGTATATGGAATACCTTTCTGAGTTCTTCAGTGTCATTTTCTGAGGAAATCCAGCAAACCTATCTGGGCTCCAGCAAATTTGTACACTACATTCCTGCTAAGCAGATAAATGCTGTGATATTATATTAAATTTGAAAAGCGAGGGTGGAAGCATTGTACAGTTAAGGGATTATCTTAGACAATTAGCCATATTCCTCACCTGCAATAATTTAAGACTGTAAATGCATGTTCAGTGCTGTCCCTGAAGGGTCAGAGTGGGGCAGGCAGAACCCCAGAGTCCAAGCTCCAAGATTTCTCTCTACTCTCGTCAGTCTTACTTTCTCTGAAATTTTTTCCTTCTGAAAAAGTAACTGACATTTTTAAGTTGCCTTAAGACACTAAACTCTTGTGATTCTGCTTATGTTTTGGCATTGTAAATTCAGTAGAAAGAGCATTGCTTTCCATTGTAAACTTCCCAGCGGGATGGAATTGTGTTAGGAAGGCGGTGGGATTTCACGCTAGGATCTCAGCAGGTGCAGCACCCAGCCGCTAGGGGGCAGAGCGACAGACTTGTGGTTCCGCAGGTCTATGGAGGAATGTCTTGCCCAGTGCAGCAAAAACAGAGTTATGGGGAAATTGGTAGCAAAAGTTCAGAGAGAGGCTTGAATAACTATCAGTGTTTTACACACTGGGAACCTGGGGCACAGAGACGAAGTGATGCTGAGCTGAAAACAAGACATGGGTCTGTGTAGTTTCCAACAATGAGACAGCTTCCCTATCCAGTTGACTTTTCGTGGGCAAGCTTACCTTTTAGTCATCAGTCACTGGTCAGTCCCATCTCTGTTCCTCTAGTTTGTTAAGGCTGGGACTTCGTAATTTCATGAGATGGCCCTGCTTTGTTTTGTCCCTAAAGCTTATTTCTAGAAGTAGATTTGCTTTCATGGTATCAAGTCTGGTTATCCTGGCGTCATGACATATACCTGAACAAGCAGGAATGCAAAGTTGAACTTGTGTCTAGCAAAGAACCTTAGCATTTTTTGTGTTTTCAAGACCTTTCTAGTGGATTCTGTGGCTGAGGTTTACAAATAGCTTTCTTCCTATGATCTTGACTTTGTTCTGCCAAGGTCATTCTTGCTTTGCTAAGTTGGGATGCTGCTTTTTGATAATTGCCACTAAACCCCTTTTTTGAGTTAAGAGGGGCAGGCTAGGGATTTGGAGTGATGCTATGAATCAAGGAGTTCTGAGAAAATTATAAATAGGCATGGAATGTCCTGGATAAATCTGTGGTGGAGGAATTAGTTCTGAACCACTAAGTACCATTAAGAATTTGATGCCAACTAAATAGGCAGAAATTTTTTCAGATGCTGCCAAAATTTAGAAACCACCCAGTGTGCCACAGCTTCAGGGAGCAAAATCATTAATTTTACCAAACTGGAGAAAAATGAAGAAATACTTAATAGGTCAGAATCCATCTGATCCCAGAGGCCACTGGTTTTGGGCTAACAGAGGCCAAAAGTGATACTGGGTGGTTGGTGAGAGGAAGAGAGCACAGGCTCACACATCTGAAACGGTCTTTAAACTTGATGAAATGATGTTTTGATTTCATGGTACTCAGGCAAGTAAACCCTTTCTTTGACATGGTGCTTCAAAGACTAAATATTTTCGCATCTACATTCTTATTAAAAGCAACCCTAGGAGCTTGGCCACGAAAATACAATTCACTGTTGTTGTTTTTTTTAAGATGAGGATACTGAGGTTTCAAGATCTGACGTGGCTTGTTTACAGTCACATAGCTGGTAGGTGGCAGAGCCAGAAGAACAATCTAAGTTGTAATTCTTGGTCCTGGACTGATAGGTGATGTCAACAGATCTCTCCCCTAGGAGTTTTAGTGGAAAAAAAATTGTACAACCGTTTCATCTATGGAAATGGGATAGAAATAATCGTTCCCTTCTGGGTCTTTTTTCCTACCTCTGGCATCTAGTCCTTAGCATTAAAGAAAATAGGAAATTTCTTTCTTTTACCATTCACTTAAGAGGTGTTATTAGTGATAATAGTCCTTGTTCTCTGCTGTCCTGGTGACTTCTTGGTGAAAACAGTGGTCTCTGCATGATGCAGCCACCACCCCAGGGTCCAGCACTGTTCAGACTGAGCCAGCCAAAACCAGGCCTGGCAAATGGATGGGGACTTTCCTTGTCAAGAAGGGAGCTCTTCTGATGTGTACCATGTGTCAGCTTGCCAGTGATTATGAGGAGTCCATGTACTTTCCTGGCTTTTCCTTTAATGTCCTCCCTTTGTATATGCAAGATCTTTTCCCGTGATATTGTTCATCTCATCATGAATGAACTCCAGGACCCCCGTGTGATGCTAAGGATTAAGTGCTGCCATCTTGGGTTATATTCCACTGAACTTGCTTGGGTGAAAACTTCTCAGGCAGATCCTGGTGGGGATTGGATGTAAGATTTCTATATTCCATCAGACTAGATATATTAGTCAGCTCAGGCTGCCATAACACAATCCGTAGCCTGATTGGCCTAAGCAGCAGACATTTACTGCTCACAGTTCAGGAGGCTGGGGCCTGAGATCAGGGTGCCAGCAGGTTTAGCTCTCAGTGAGGGCCTTCTTCCTGGCTTGGGGATGGCTACCTTCTCGTTGTAGCCTCACAAGGCAGAGAAAAGATGCTGTGATGTCTGTTCCTCTTCTTATAAAGGCATTAGTCCCATCGTTAGGGTGAGTCCTCATATTATCATTTGACCTAATCATCTCCTCTCTGCTTTTATATCTGTGCTGTGTTTGTCCAGCTTATTGCCTGGGCTTCCCCTTGCGATTCATTCCGTTTTCAGATCCCTTCCTGATAAGCAGAACCCTTGCATTAATGGAGTTTTGTAGTAGAAGTAGGATACTGCTGGCCCTAGACCAGCAGAGAATAAGTGTGAACTAGGATAAGAAGTTAAGATCATGTCCAAGTAGGGCAATGTGTCAAACCAAGAAGGCAAGGCACAGAGGCAGGGTTGTGTGTAAATGTGGAAACTAGCGCTCCCAGGCAAAGTAAGGTGGTTCTAAGGACACAAAGTTTCAAGCCATGGTGCCAGATTTATGTTCTAGCACGTTTTTGGTTCAGACACCAAGTCTTGAAATGGATTAGAATGAAGTATTTAGGAGGACAGCCTCTGACGTGGATTCAAAGCCTGTCCTTCAACTTGCTAGCTAAGTGATATTGAGGTTTTTAACTGTCACGAGTAATACACGTTAGCATTATTTTCTTCCAAGAACCCTGGCTGATTCACTCCCTAGCTGCCTAGAGTTTTTTTCTTTGGGAAAGCTTAAACCTTGACCCTTAAGCCAGGGGCTGAGTTTTGCCTTTAGGTGGACATGCTGCCCCACAGGGTCTGCCCTACCCATGACAGTGACTACTTGGGTGTTTCTTTTTTCCCTTTCCTTGCATAAGACTGTCATGTCAGGCTCATCTGATGACTGTGGCACCCATGTGGACACTTCAGTTCGGATTCTTGGCCTAATTTCTATCCCTTGTTCAACTGGTGAAAATGAAAGTTGCTCAGTCGTGTCCAGCTCTTTGCTATACAGTCCATGGAATTCTCCAGGCCAGAATACTGGAGTGGGTGGCTGTTCCCTTCTCCAGGGGATCTTCCCAAGCCAAACCCAGGTCTCCCACATTGAGGGCGGATTCTTTACCAACTTAGCCACCAGGGAAGTCCTGCTCAACTGGTAGGTACTGTTAAGATCTTAACATGAATAATAAGTCAAACCTCCATGGTTTATGGCAAGTAAGGATATATTCCACATATATACTGCTTTACAGTTTATAAAGTGCATATATTTGCACTCTTGACTCACAGTTTTTACGGTGCTATGGGGTCCATAAAAAGTGTGTAAGAACTGATACCTGCTTTTCAGGAGCATCTAGTGTTTGGGAGACTAAAGTATGAGCTTCAGATGATAATGTTCCATGAAGTTGTTTATTGGGTGTCACGGATTGAAAGTGCAGTGATATTTCAGAGAGAAAGTCAGGGGCTTGGGGTTCATGGTAAGCAGAGCTGGATTCATGGAGGTGAGGTAGAGGTGGGGTCAGGTAGCAGGAGGGAGGCACTTGAGGGATAAGGGGGGATGAACCAGTGCTAAGGAAATATGGAGCTGGGACTGCATTTGGCCTGGGGAGGAGGTGACGGGGAGGGAAATGGCCTGCCTCTTGCGCATAGAATTTGGGTGAAGAGTATCCATAGAGGAAGGTCTACTGTAGGCTGAATGGTTGTGTCTCCCCCATCAAATTCAAATGCTGAACCTAATCCCCATTGTGATGGTATTTGGAGGTGGCACATTTGGGAGAATACTAGGTCATGAGGGCAGAGCACTCAGGAATGGGTTTAGTACTCTTTTAAAAGGGGCCCAGAGGGCTCCCTCACCCCTCCTACCACATGAGGATACAGAAAAAAGGTCAACTGTGAACCAAGAAGTGCGCCCTCACCAGACGCCAAATCTGCCAGCACCCTAATCGTCAACTCCTCTAGCCTCCAGAACGGTGAGGAATTTCTCTTGTTTATAGACTGTTGGCTACCAGTCTGTGGTGTTTCTATGATAGCAGGCTAAATGGACTAAGATAGGATGAATAGGGTCAGGTTATGGAGATGAGGCAAAGTTTTAAGCAGGTCGTTCATGTATGTATTTTGTCATTTAAATTTCCAACAACCCTAGAGATTTAGTATTATTGGCCCCATTTTATAGAAAGTGTATCTGATAGTGTACATGTCCAGGTCAGTCTAAAGCCATGTTCTTTCCAGGTCAACATCATGCCTTGCATTCAAGGCAGGATTGTAAGATTGACATGGTTGGTAATGGAGAATCATGGCAAATTCCTAACAAAGTGTAAGTGAAAGGGGATTGTTCACTGCACATGCATTCATCTGCTTATGTAGGACAAGGAAATCATTTGGTGGAACATGTAGAGTGGTCAGAAGCCAAATTTTGGGACTTCCTTGGCAGTCCAGTGGTTGGGACTTGGCGCTTTGACTGCAGGCTCCCAAGTTCAGTCCCCGTTTGGGGAACTTAGGATCCCACAAGCCACACAGTGAGGCCGAAGGAAACAAAAGAGCAATCCTGAAAATCAGACCATGAACTTCACTCCCAGGATTTGCATCCTTTCTCTGTGTACTGGCAACGTCCAGCTCCTTTGTATCCACAGTTTTCTGTCTGTATCCCAGCCTGCATGAAAGGCATGATCCTTCATGGGTCTGTGTCTCTGCAATTTATGATGCTTTCAGATTACCAAACACAATTCATTTGGCAATGAAAGAAAATAGTTTTGTGCTATTGCCCTCCGTGTGTGGGAAATTGCATTTTTGATGAGCAAAGCTATTGGCCTTCTTCACATGACAGGTTGAGAACATGAACTGGAGGCCATGGCCTCAGGTGAAAAATCTCAGGAACCCAGTTCCTCATCTGCCGCAGTCTAGTGAGGGTGAAACAGCCCCCATCCCTGTGGTCCTTTGAGCTATGTTTGTAATCTGTTGGTTTTCATTAGCTAAGACATACACTCATAATTATTCCTGTAAAAGAACTCTTTATTAACGAAGATGCATCCCTGTGATACATTTTGTTGTCAGAAAGTTTCTCACCTACGATTGAAGTATGAGGCTTGGGGACGCATGCCAGTTTCTCCTTATCTCATGTGTGTGTGTGTGTGTGAGAGAGAGAGAGAGAGAGAGAGAGCGAGGCGTTGATGATGTGATCTTTCTTAACTCAAAATTTTTCAGGTGAAAAGAGTATTGAGCAGTTTTGTTGTCTGGTATTTGTTGGGAGTGGGGCAGAGGTGTTCAAAGGAGAAGAGACAGGAGCATGAGTTCTTGCTTAGTTCAATCCAGGGCATTCTTTCTCCCAGTCCCTGGGGAACCCTAGAAGTGAAACTTTTTTCTCAATTACCTCTAAGCTCACCAGTGGGAGATTTTTTTTTTTTTTTAATCTCCTAGAGATCATTTCCTCTTCCTCAACCTTTGCCACTACCTACACAATGCTAAAAAGACTAAATTTAAGGACACCATCGCCAGAAGCCCCTCTCTTGCCCACCATCTGCAGAGTAGTTTTATGGGCAACTGCTTTTTCCACTAAAGTCATTTGTTAATTAGGGCATGCTGTATTCCAGACTCCAGGGGACAGCTCTAAGTTAATTTTAATTTAGATTTATCTGAGATGGTAGAAAAGTCTTGTACACGGTGAGGAAACTGCCCTTACCTAGGCAGGAGGAGTTAAGAACGAAATCAAATTCTTCACATATCTGCTAATATTGAGACTGATGTTTTGAGAAATGGACTTGACAGTAAATATATATGTATATATATATAAACACTGATAGCTTTTCCTCCTACTCTTCATCCTCCCCCTAAAGGTTACATGGGTTTCCACACTCTTAATTAACCTCATCAAATAATTTGTTTACTAGGCTCAGCTTTTTATTCAGTTGACAAATGATCACCAGGCAGGAGATGATGGTGAGGAGATGGAAGAGGACTGGGAAACCCTGGCCAAACTTGGTTTGCACTTTGAAAGAGGTTTAAAACAAACAAACAGAAAGAGGTTCGTGAGACAATGAGGAAGACAGTCTGCTGCTGTGAACACTGGAGAGGTAGTTGGCATGATGTGCTGTGAGGAGTTAGGGACCTCAGGAGGAGACACGTAACTATAACATAATCAGAGTTATGATACAGGCTCCATTGAAAATTGGTGGTGGACACAGTATGTGTAATCGTCTGGGCTTTTACTGCAAGCAGCCAGCTCTCTTTTGGTCTTTTTATTTATAAAAAGATGAGATCATCGGATTGTCAAGCACAATTAAAAATTCCCAAATTACTAGATCTGAGACCTAATTTTTTTAAGAAAAAGTCAAAAGAAGTTATATTCATTTAATTGTAAGTAATTAAAAGGTAGAATTTTTAATGCTTTATAGTTATTTAACAAAAGTTATTCCAAAACAGGCCCTAACTTGTGAAGAGCACTGTAGGTTCCTATTAATATTTGTGCTCCGTTTGATCTTTGTAACAGCCCCTTGAAGGAGGTTCTCAGGACAAACACAGATTCAGCCTTATTCTAAAGATGGGAAATCTGACAGAGAAAGCAAGTTATGGGGTAAAATTCACAAATCATGTCTTCTTATTCCAAACGCCTGCTTTTTAAATCCAGTGATCTAGTCTTAGCTGGACCAGGGAGGTGTCATTGGAAATATCAGTGACCATGTGCAATCAATTGGTGGTTTCTTCTTAGTGAGAATGAACCCACAGAATGGAGCCGCTTCATTACTCTACCGCAGGTGGAACTGGCCCCTATACTGTGGGTTGGGTGGACCTTGATGGTTTAATAAAAGTAGAAAGAAAGCCTATTTCCAGGAAGATGGGTCCAATACGTCTTTCATAAAGAACTAGAAGTCAGTTACTAAAGCATTATATTTTAGAAGATCATAAAGCAAATGTTAATCATATTTATTTGCCTTTAAAAAAAAAAAAAGAAGCAAAGCCCTTGAGCTTGTTTCAGGAGTATCTGAGAGGACATTACAACATATGGAGGCTGAACAACACGCTGCTGAATAACAAACAAATCACAGAAGAAATCAAAAAGAAATCAAAATATGCATAGAAACGAATGAAAATGAAAAAACAACAACCGAAAACCTGTGGGACACTGTAAAAGCAGTGCTAAGGAGAAAGTTCATAGCAATACAATTTTAGAATTGTAGATTCAAAAGAAATTTAGTATTAAACTCCTACCACTACAATGATAGAACTGGCTAATGTCATCTGAATATTGTATAAATACTTCTAGAAATTGGTAGTGAGATCACAGCATTTTTCTACCTTAAAGGACCCTTCAAGGTAATTATTATTTAACAAAAAGGCTGTTATATACATGAAACAGGCTGTTTTTTTCTCTTGAGGAACTGAATCTGCCTTAGTGAAACTTTTCTCCCATCTATCTGAGGCCTCCCCTTGGACACAGTGTAAAGCAAATCCATTGCTCTTCTGCACAATGACTGCTCAAGTATTTGAAGACCATTATTATTATTTTTTCCATCAACTTTTCTTCCCTAGGCAGAACACTCTGAATTCTTTGAGTTTCTGTGTTATTTATACTTATTCTTAATGTATAACTGTACGGATATTTATAGAGCACCTACTGTGTGTGAGTCTGGCATTTCTAAATTTAAACCTTTTCCTTGCAGTAAATTGTGAAGGAAAAGAAAACCAGTTGTATTCTTTTTTGTTATGCTCAGGTAATAGAAAATGAAGTGTGTGTGTGTTTGCTTTACACACATGTGTATGGATAGATGTATATATGCACACACATCTATATATTGTACATATAAAATGCGGGGAATGAAACTGGAAAGGTAATAAACAAGTTGGAAGACTAATTGGACATTTAAAATAAATCTTTTTACTTTTGATGGTTTAAGAGAAGAATTATGGGGCTAATTATAGCTGCTTTTTAGAGATAGAGCTGTCCAAAGATGCACCGCAGCTGACTGGCAGTCCTAGATGCCTGTAAGGAGAGAAATGCAGTTTTAACAGCCTGCTGAGTTTTGTTCCAGACTAAGACATAGAAAGTAAATGAAAACCAAATTGCAAAAAGAAACAACATTAATTCAAATTCTGCTGTTGGCAAAGTTTTGATCTTCTGTCCCAGTAAAGTCCAATTTACCTTTGTCCTCAGTGGTAAAAATATTTACCAACTGATAAGTAAACTTGCTAAATAAATTAATAGTATAAAAAGACTTCAAGGGGATGTTCCAAGTATTCATGCAAGCAAACTAGTACTTTCTAGTATTTTTGTAGTATATAAGTACTCAATACAAATACATGATTATGTCTTGTTAAAGTATCATTTACATATAATGTAATATAATTATAAGCCTTTCTTATAGATTTATTAAAATAGATGAGATCTACCAAGGATATTATAGGCCCAATGGGAAGAATTAGAAAGAAATCATCCTATTTTTCAATAACATACCCTCTTAGAGAGCTGTCACTAATTCAGACAGGTCTTTCTTGTTATTCTAAGTTGGTGAGAAAATAGCATATAAATTGGATTTTGACCCGGGTTCAATCCCTGGGTTGGGAAGACCCCCTGAAGAAGGAAATGGCAACCCTCTCCAGTATTCTTGCCTGGCGAATCCCATGGACAGAGGAGCCTGGCGGGCTACAGTCCACAGGGTCACAAAGAGTCGGATACGATCACACACACACTCTTTTTGCAGGTATTTAGAAATAGGAGCAGTAGTTTTGGTATGGCTCTTCCTGGATGCACAGGAAGGACCTATTCATCCATCTATCTGCCTATCTGTCCTTCCGTTTGTTCATTGAATAAATACTTATTGAGCTAGATGCTAGGTGCTAGGCACTTGTAGATGCTAGGCACTTCTGCTGCCTAGCAGTAGAATAAATCAGTTAATCAAAACAGAGAACAAAGCCCCTTCTGACCTCAAAGAGCTCTTCTTTTAGGAATAATGATCATTAGTCACTAATTACTGTTTTTATCAACTATCAGCTCTACCTGTGAGCTGGGTATTTTCAACTTCAGTTCAGTTCAGTTGCTCAGTCGTGTCCAACTCTTTAGGTGACACCATGGACTGCAGCATGCCAGGCTTCCCTGTCCATCACCAACTTCTGAAGCTTGCTCAAACTCACGTCCATTGAGTCAGTGATACCATCCAACCATCTCATCCGCTGTTGTCCCCTTCTCCTCCTGCCTTCAATTTTTTCCAACTTCAGGGTCTTTTCCATTGAGTCAGTTCTTCGCATCAGGTGGCCAAAGTATTGGAGTTTCAGCTTCAGCATCAGTCCTTCCAATGAATATTCAGGACTGATTTCCTTTAGGATTGACTGGTTGGATCTCCTTGCAGTCCAAGGGACTCTCAAGAGTCTTCTCCAGCACCATAGTTCAAAAACATCAGTTCAACTTAAAAAATAAAAATAAAAAAACAAAAGAAACAAAAAACTAATCATGTGCTACAAGATTAACCCAGTTTCAGGTTCTTCTCTTTATTTTTTGCTTTCTATTAGATAGCCACCTCGTTCCTCAGGCTGCCAATGGAACTGGTGGCAGAGTCCTCTGGTGTAAGTGCTGGGAGTCTCGGCCATAACAGAATCCCTCATAGACTGAACTTGTCACTAGGAAACAACTTGAATAGGAAGGGGATTCTTCCCATTCCCGTTTTGCCTCCTCACGCCTTCCTTCCTTGAAGATAGGATAATTGCAAGGATGGACCATTTGACAGTAGTGGCAGGCACGTTTCTTCCTTCTATTTATTTTCCCCGCATGCCAGTCCTGCTGAGAACCCAGGCTGTGAATTTTTGATGTGGAGAGCTCTTCACTAAGCTTGTCCTTAAGAAGAGGATGAAGGGAAAGTGGTGGTTCTATAACCATCATCAAATTTTGGTTTAATGCTCAACATTGTCAGATGGGTGTCAGTAAGCCAATAAAAGCATACCTTTGCATGAGCCTCTGTTAGCCAATCACGGTAGCATTTGTGTTGTGGTATACATCTTCCCACATGTCATATCAGATGTCATCTCATTTGATCCCCATCAGGGTGCCCTAAGGCAGAAGATAGAGCCCTCCTTTACAGAAGAGGAAACCTAGGATTACAAGGAATTTGCCCCAGGTCAAATAGCAAATATCCAAACTAAGACTTTAACCCTGGCCTTGTGATTCCTAGACCAGTACTGCTTCTAACAGGCCACATGGCTCACTTTTAGTATCTTGACTTGCGGTGTTGGAGATACGCAGGGTTCATGTTGCTATTTTCCCTGTATTACAGAGTAAAGTCCTGAGACTTTGCCAGGGTTGAATAGGCAGTGGTAGAATTGAGATTTAAATCCAGACCATCTGAATCGAATCCTAGTCTTTCTGCTGTATCACTTTGCTGGCTGTAACACACACACACACACGTACACAGTGTGTGGATTAGATATAGGGTAAATTAGGTAAGGACTGCTAAACCTGGTCTGGAGACCTACTATGATGGGAAAATGTGCTTGTGCTTTTGATGTGTGCTTGAGTTGTTATACTGTGCATCCTGTTCTTCCTTTTAGTATCTGTGGGCTATCACTCTAAGCTTTATGATTATTCTTAAGATTTCTTTCCTTTTGTTTATGTACTGAACATCTAACAGCTAGAGTCACATTTAAAGCAGCCATGAAGATATCCTCGTGAATACTTCCAGCTTGAACGTACTGTTTGCTTTTTGTAGTTATATCTATAGATCTGTCTACCTATCTCTGGCAGAGAGTATTATCATCGTGTTTTCCCTGTTTCTTGATACTCTGTGAAAATATTGCAGAAATAAAAGAACTGTCTTTATTCTTTGATCTCTCTTATGCTTTATGAATTCTGAAAAATTGAGGGAGAACAAAGGAAATCTATGCTTTAGTGCTTGCCCTTAGTATTGAGAATCAGGTTTAAAAGATGCTTTAAAATTTTAGAAGCCAGAATGGGAAGACACTGGGAAGAAGGATCCCATGTGGTCAGGCAGACCAGGTATTTCTTTGACCCCAGCCTTTGGGTTGAGAGACAGGACTTCCCTGGTGGCTCAGACGGTAAAGCGTCTGCCTACAATGCCGGAGACCCAGGTTCAATCCCTGGGTTGGGAAGATCCCCTGGAGAAGGAAATGGCAATCCACTCCAGCACTCTTGCCTGAGAATTAGAGATAAATTCCTAGGACCAATTACTAATCAGGAACCTACGTCTCAGAGAGGTTAAGTAACTTCCTTAAGGAAACAGGACATTACGTGCTGTGACCAATACTGAAACCTAGCCTTCCAAATGCAGCATTTTAGCTCTGTTAAGAAAAGTCTAATGACCCAAAGCCTTAACAGAATCTTCCAGTGTTATTCAGACTTTTATGTAGCTCACTTTTTGAAGGCTTCCTGCTGTCACAGCTATCCTGGGAGATGGGAATGGCTTTTCCTAGATCTTTCTGCATTATTATTGTTGTTTTATTTTTAGTTCTATTTTCATGAAAAATGTACTTTTAGCCCAGGAAAGTAGCATAGCAGCAGTTTATCAGAGTGTTCCAGAACCGGTGGCGGGTAGTCCTTACCTCACCTACAAATCAAGGGTACCTTCATGGTTCCCACTCCAGTACTCTTGCCTGGAAAATCCCATGGATGGAGGAGCCTGGTAGGCTGCAGTCCATGGGGTTGCGAAGAGTCGGACACGACGGAGAGACTTCACTTTATTTTTCACTTTCATGCATCGAACCCACTCCAGTGTTCTTGCCTGGAGAATCCCAGGGACAGGGGAGCCTGGTGGGCTGCCGTCTATGGGGTCACACAGAGTTGGACACGACTGAAGTGACTTAGCTTAGCTTAGCTTCATGGTTCCTGGGGTAGAAGGAAAGCACAGTCAGCTTGCCCGCAGTGGACAGCTAAAGTCGGAGGTCACTTGTCCTCTGCCTGGTCCCATGCTCCACTCTTCCTCCTAGCTCTTCAAGCCCTGACATAGTGCATGAAATAATTCTGTTTCCTCTGCAAATAGAAGGAGGTTCTGGAGACAGTGGGAGAATGAATATTCATTGAACACTCGCTCTGTATAAGGAGCAATGTCAGGACTCTGATGAACATTTTCTCAATAACTGCAGTGGTTCCATGAGTTTGGTGTCATCTCCATTTTTCAGATGGGGAAACTGGGAGCAGAGTAGCATTTCCAAAGTGGCACAGGTAGTGTGAGGGGAAACTTGGACAGGAGCCCCGACCTGTATGGTCCTGAAGCCTGCGTGCACTCTGTCTACATGGGGTGCCCTCCCTCCTGCTGGAGAAAGGCACAGACCCTGGCTTTCTTGCAATTTTCTGGATGAAGACCATTAAGTGCCAGTCGCCTATGGATAGTGTCACAGAGCACAGCGCCACCCAGAGGGAAGAGCCTGGCTGGACTTAGGAGTTAGTCAGGCCTGGGTTTGAGTCTTACGTTAGCCATTTAGTATTGATAGCTTCAGCATATTGCTTACCTGCTGTGGACCTTCATTGCTGCTGCTGCTGCTAAGTTGCTTCAGTCGTGTCCGACTCTGTGCGACCCCATAGACGGCAGCCCACCAGGCTCCCCCGTCCCTGGGATTCTCCAGGCAAGAACACTGGAGTGGGTTGCCATTTCCTTCTCCAATTCGCCCGTGAAAGTGAAAGTGAAGTCGCTCAGTCATGTCCGACTCCTAGCGACCCCATGAACTGCAGCCTACCAGGCTCCTCCATCCATGGGATTTTCCAGGCAAGAGTACCGGAGTGGGGTGCCATTGCCTTCTCCGGTGGACCTTCATTAACTCACCTCTAAAAAGGAAAGCTACCTACAGGGCCAGGAATCTGTGAGGATTAGACAAGAGGGTATATGCACAAGGCCTAACTTGGAAGGTGTTCACTAACTGATGCTCTTTATTTTATGGTGATTACCATTCTACTTTTTTTTTTTTTTTCCTTTAGATGAAAGTGTTAGATCACCTGGAACCTACAAGGGTGCGCTGACTTCTCTAGTTTGTCACATCTGTCTGGTCTGACTCTTGGGAAGCTTTGCTGGTCCATCTGATGGGAGTCGTGCAGGGTGAGAAGTAGGGTCAGCTGCAGCATAGGTAGCATCAGGAACTGCTGGACCACAAGACCTCTCCTCGGCTGCTCCAGAATGATTAGAAGGAGGTGTGCATTAAGGTATTACAAGGCAGAAAGAAATTGGGGGACTGAGAGTAGCAACCAACCAGGCTGTTATTATTTGTAGGGCCAGGGGAGTGGGATGGGGGCCAGGGGTCATGCCTCCGTGGATTCACAGAGGCGAGTCAGTGAGAGCGACAAGGTTTCTATTTACTTTCCCTGGTCCGCTGGGGGCAAGTCAGGAACATTCTCCACCTTGGTTAAGCTTGTTTGATAAATGAGGGATGCGTTGATCATTGTTAATGGTAGGATGCAGAAGTGGTCTTCAGACTGTTTGACACCAGCCAGGGTGGCATGGTCACCAGCTGGGGAGAGTGGGCAAGGGTCACAGTGCTGGAGCAGGATCCTCAAGACAGGGCTCACTTCTGTGTGCTGGCCAGTAACGCTCAGCTGCTGGGGCCTCGGAAAAGCACAGGAGAGACACTGGGGCAAAAAGAGTGTGTCACTTGGAGGCAGAGAGGTTGGTTAAGGCACAGCGTTTGTCAACTGGTGGAGGAATGTCTCAGGATTTGAACCAGTGGTCCACATGTACTGGTATCTACCATGTACCAGTCCAGCTTGTGTGATCACAGGGATTTTCAGTGTGCATTTGAATAAAGCCCCCAAACGTGCAAGGCTTGAAGAGCATTTTGTATGTCTCATTGGCAGTATTTCACCGGTGAAATATTTCCTTGGTGAAATTGTCTAGTAACCATCACCAGCACTGGTACTCCGTCCTGGGTTCTTTTTAGGGATCTGTATTTGGAGAAAGTGTGGACTTAGCACTCACTTAAGGAAGAGTAACTTCGATAAGGGCCAGGTCAGTGTCCTTTCTCATGACTGGTTTCTTATTTTGCAGATCTCCCTAACTCCCTAGCTGTGTCCTCCCGTAGGCACCTGTTTGAGACCCTGTGTGTCACGTTACTCCAATAGGAGCCCTTTGGGACTACCATGGTGCTTTCTGGGGACTAGTCTTTGTGGCAGAGGCCCTTGCTGGGGGAATGCGTGGCTCTCCCAGCTCTTCCTTACTCATTGCAGGGCCCATGTCATCCTTTCATCTTCCTTTTCTCAGAGTTAGTCAGGGTGATGTCTTTGAAACATATGTACATCTACCTTTAGATAGTTTATCGTTTGCTGAAAATAACCCTTCAGACAGACTTGAGAGTAGTTTTCCAGCTTATTTAAAAGGTTTCTTTATATCAGTGAAGTATTTGCTAGTGGCTCCTATAAATAGATTCTCTGGTGTATTTGAGAGTGTATACATTAACAGCTTGAAAGAGAGGTTTGGTGCATTGCTAAAGAACTTTTAAAGTTGCAAATTCAATCAGAAATAGAGATACATATGAATAATACTCTGATTATCTGTTTAGTCTTCTAACTTTGCCAAACTCATCCACACATTTTCTCCTGTGGTACGGGAGGTTTCCATCTCCGATTCTTTGCAGATGGAAAGGCTGTCACATACATTTCTAATGGGTAGTGGGGTGGCTGGAAGGTGTTACCAGGAGTCCCTCCAGTTGCACTTCTTGCAGCTATTTTAAGGTCTTCGTCCAATGACACATGGTCCTATCTCCATGCTCCCATTTGTCCTTCAGTATTTACCTTTCTGGATTACGAGGCTTTGCTCTTCTCCATAAAATGGTTGGCATCCTCAGATTTAGGCCAAGAAAAAGTAGACGTCAATTTCCATTCTAGACTGCTGTTAGCACACAGATTTTCGTGAAGATAGCAGTAGTGCAGTCTGGATCTTCACTGAAGGAGTGGCCCTTCGTGTCGCCATCGGACCGAGGAATGGTGGGTAAACAGTTTCCTCTGAGAAGAGCCAGCCTGTTGGGGGGTGGAGCCGCGCCTTCTGCTGGCGCCCAGGGCCGCTCTGAGAGCCAGCGACCTTCCTTTGGGGCTCCTGATATCGAGCTGGGGAATGAGTAATTGGGGCTCGCCAAAGTGTTTAAACACCAGAATTGAAATTAATGTCCCCTCATTGCCAGCTACGCTGACAATACATTACAGCAAACACCTTCCCAAAGTGAAATGAATGTTTGTTTATCCTCATGAAATATACATCAAAACATGTTGGTGGAAGAAGCCCTAATGAGAGGGAAGGGTCCAGGTTTCCTGTTAATTCCAGGAGAGAGCGTTAACTGAGGTGAAGGTTTCTTTTTTCTTCCTTTCTTTTCCTTTCTTTCTTTGCTTTTTTTTTTTTTTAAAGAATAACCTGTCCACAGCTGTGTATCTAGGACATTAATATGGGTTTAATGAAAACTCCAGTTGATCTGTCCAAAGATATTGATGAGCATTGCCCAGCCGTATTAATCATCTCCTTGAGGGAGGAAATGAAGGGAATGGGCGAGCAGGTTTCTGTCAGATGCCAATCCAAATGAAGAGGTGTAAAAAAAGAAATTTTTTTTTTGAACTCTCCACAGCTACATCTATTTCCCAGGACATAGGTTGGGCCAGCAGGGAATGAGAAGGGCCCATGACAACACAGGAAATTCTGAGGCACATTTAACGTTAAATCATTACGCTTCTGCCAATAAATCCATTACTGTTAATTATATTGAGATGGCCAGCGATCCGCTGATAGTATTACTTCATTGATTTTCGTTCGATGTGGATCGAGGTTCTGGCTTTCATCTCTTTGGTGATTTTATTCTTTCGTTTCTTCCTCCCTCTCCTCATCTTCTCCCCCTGCTCTCCACACCCACCCCTCCCCTCCCGCCTTCCCCCTGGAGTTTCTGCAGTAATGCAGTTCGCCTCTCGCTGGCGATACAGTTCTCTCCCTAAGTGCCAAATGTTTCTTGATAGGAACAAGCTACATTTCTTTATGGCTTATGGCAAACTGCCTTGATTACTTCTACTGCTGTACCCATTATGTGAATTAAATATGTATTCAGTTGCATGCTGCTTGCAATGTTATTGCAGGGTGACATATGGTACTGACTCAATTAGAATGAAACTAGCATTAGATAACCCTTCTGATTACATGAATCCTGACCGGCTCCTCCTCGGCCTCCCCTCTGTGCTCGCGCGCTCTCTCCAGTGCAGGTTTGCATTATCAGTTCTCATCTCTACCACGCTGGATGCTGGCTGGGGGTTGGGAAGGGGGTTGGCTGTGGGTTTCTGGGAAAGAAGGCATCTCAGACAGACAGAAAGACAATAAAGGGGCTGGTGGGGAAGGAATATAAAGGACTTTATGCTTGCCTTTGGAATTAACCTTTAATGTTATATTTTTTTGGAAGTGGTTGTCAGGCCTGCTGTGAGAAGAGGCCAGAAAGGTCTCTCTAAGGTTAGAAGATCAGAAAAGGAAAGAAAAAGAAAGACTGTGAAGTGACTGCTGTGTGTGTGATGAGTTGGTCCTTACATTGAAATCTTTAATTTAAAAAATAACACCTTTTTTCTCATATCTCATACTTATTCTAACACCAGTGATTCATTTTGTTTTTATAGCACACCTGGATTCAACATTAACCCATTTGATTCCCATCAGCATCTGATATTACAGTTGGGCAGGAATTGTTGCCCCCATTTTACAGATGAAGCAGGGGAGACATAGGCCACATTACATTGTAGTTCAAAGTCACAAAGTCACAGGATGGCAAAATGAGAAGGAATGCTTAAGAATGCAGAAGGTTCTGAAGGGCAGCTCAAGGATGTGCTAAAAACTGAGAATTTTTAGATCTTACAAAGGAAGTACTTTGACTCTCTGGGCAGGGACAATTCCTGGAAATTCTTGTCCCAACACATGCAATTCACCAGAGAGCAGCTGGCATATAACATTTCCTTCTGAAGAGTAACTTCTTTCCTTGATCATTTTCACCACCTTTTAAACTGTTCTAAGCTACCTTCCTTTTGCTTTTCCTGCTCTATCACTTCTACTTGCCAAGTAAGAGCCTGGAGAGCGTTTGCTTACTCTCCTGTAGCCACACCTGGCTGGGCAGTCTCCCAGTCCGGAGCCTACGCCAGGGCCTGCAGGCCATGTTGGATTTTCTCAGGGTCTGATAGGAAGGCTGCTGGACCCAAGGCTGCCTGCGTAACTGTTGTAGCACCACCCAATAGGACTTCTGACCCGTGACCGTCTCAAGTCTGCAGGTCTGTTTGAACGTCTGTTGTGTGTATTTCTGTGCATGTATGCTTGTTGCTTCAGTCATGTCTGATACGCTTTGTGACCTTATGAACTGCAGCCCGCCAGTCCCCTCAGTCCATGGGGTTCTCCAGGCAAGAGTACTGGAGTGGGTTGCTGTATCCTCCTCCAGAGGGTCTTCCCAGTCCAGAGATCAAACCTGTTCCTCCTGCACAGGGTTCTTTTACCACTGAGCCACCAGGGAAGCCCCCAGATGTGTTCGTGTGCACCACACCATATGCTGGGAGAAATATTAAAAATGTATAGTGTATATGGTCACTGGCCTTATACAGCTCATAGCCAGGCAGAAAAAAATAGCATGAGGGTCAGGGTAACTATAAATGAGAATGATGTGAACCAAAGGTTCCATAGATGCACTTACTAACTTTAGCTGGAATGTCTAGAATGAAGCTTATGCTTAGCCCAGTACCTTGAGTATAGCGGGCATTCAGCAAATGATGAATGGATGCATAAATGAACGAATGAATGAGAGAGATCAGTGTGCTCATGGTAATAATGAGGCAGGTTTTTGTGCAGGAGGATGGGGCCGCTTATAGATAACACAACCACCCATCCCATCCTGCCCCCCTAGCCTGCTTTCCCGTTACAGTAATGATCACTAACTGATAGAGCACTTTACCCTGAAAATAGCCTTTCAAAAAGCTCTAAAAAGATACACATACACAAAGGAATAAACATAGTTGCCCGTGGAGACTCAGAGTGAGGTAAGGGATGGAGAGAATGGAGGCAAAGTAGAGACCAAGACTCAGCAGTGAATGGGAATCATAATGTGTTCACTGTGGACGTGATTTTATATCGTAGAGAGATACCTACTTAAAAATAAGATTAAAGTAAAAAAACTTTCCAGGAAGCATTAACTTACCTAATTTTCACAGCAACCATGTGTGTATAGGGGAATATTTGTATTATGTTCTAATTTATATAAGGAAACCAAGGCACAGAGAGGTTAGGTAACTTACCGAAAGCTGTGAAGTTAGTAAGTTGTAGCGTGAAGGCTAAATCGAGATGCATTCTTTCCACCATAGCATGTGGCATCTGCGAGCTTTGTCCCAGCTGTGCCAGGGGGTGCCTCTGTGTTGGGATCCTCCCTGGACCTCTGTTGGACACTGTAACGGTGTGTGTACTGAGGTCTCAGCAGAAGGGGAGAAGTGGTCGGGCTAGAGGCCCTCCCCACTGCCCCTGAAGCCTGGCGGATTTATATTCCCAGTAAGATCTGACTGGTGCTATAAGAAGAGGGGTCTCTGCACCGGCCCTGGAGTTCAGGCTCACTCTGTGGGATGGAAGGCAGCATGGTAGCTTGAGCCTGCTCCTTTGGGTGGGCCAGCCATTCTCTGGGCGCCTTGGAGGAACCTAGAAGGAGCTGAGGACAAGTCTGGCACAGAGAAATGCCAAAAATTGCTAGTCTCATAAACTTAGTAAAGTACAGCATATGCTTTTGAGGGTAAAGTGCAGCCTTTGTGTGGCATCCTTCAGGTAGATGTGTCCTTTACTCTGTAGATGGTTACAGTGCCTAAGTGGTTGGGCAGAGCTCCCACCTCGCCACCCCTGGCCCCCCTCCACTCTTTCTCCTTGGCCTCCACCTAGGGCTGACTCGTCCGACAGGACAGAGTAAGAGTGGTGCCATCAGCTGTTCTCACATGGTGTATCCATCATTCCGTTGTAGCGTTCTTGTGCTTTTGCTCTCCAGGCCCAGGTAGTTCAGAGCAAGGCCTTTTCCTGAGCATCACGTAGCCAATGAGTGGCTCTGACCGTAGACTCCAAGGATGATCTGCTGCCTTGAACACAAAATAACTTTTAACACCCGTTTCTAATCAGAGGTTATCTTATGCCTGAGTGCCCTTCAGAAGAGTAAGGACAGTGTTTTCTACGGCCAGCCCTCTGGGTGGGCCATGTTCTGTTCTGATTTTATCTGAAACTGCCCGTTGTTTTTTCTGTATCTAGTGACTCAGGTCTTGCCTCCCCATGAAGCCTTCTGGTAGGACTGTTCTAGGCTTCACACCCCCTCCAGTGATGCTAAGATTTCTAACTTCTAGAAACCTTCTGCGCTTCTGCTGAGGTGAGATTTCTACCTCTCCAGGTCATGGGAGCTCCCAGTTAACAAATCCAATCTACACTCTTTTCAGTAGTAGATTATTGCTGTATTTAGTTCAGTGATACTTCTATGATGAGACTCTCATCTCTCCTCATTTCCATTTCATCCTGATTTGCTTCATAGCTCCTTGGTGGAACCTTCTCAGTTAACCTCAGTGGTGCCTCTCTTTTGACTGAAATATTCCCCACCATTGCCCATGACTTCATTTATCACCTAAATACTCATGGCTCACAAATGTATCGCTTGTAATCTCACTGAGGACAGGGGACTTTTCTTTCTCTACATTCCCCCTTGAACAACACAATGCCTGAGCCAAAGTGAATATCCAATAAATGTTTATTCAACAAGTGGTAAATGAAAACCTGTATTTTCCTCCCAGACTGATTCTTTGAATTTCAGATCTGCATGTATAACTGCCTAGCAGGTATCTCTACATCTATATTCAACAGAATCCTCAAACTCTACACATCCAGGGCAGACCCCCTCAGTCCCTTGGTCCACATTAAAGGACCTGGCTCTATTCCTTCTCTCTTTCATTTGAAAGAGAAAAAATCCAGAAGCCTCCTATTTGTGTTGAATTCTTTTTTTTTAAGCTTGCCCCACCCCCATCAAAATATTAGCCAATTTGTGTTAATTCTAACAGTCAACATTTATTGAACACTTTATGCCAGACTTGGTGCCAGGTGAGGGAGTATGAAGGTAAACACACACACCCTAACTATATCCTGTATCATCTGGCCTCCCCATCTGCCACAGCCCTCGGTCAGGCCCTCACTGCCTTTCACCCAGACAGCTGACCTCCTAGTTGGTGTCTCTGCCCCAGTTCTCTCTGTTTGCCCTCTCTAGGATCCAATCCACCTTGACACTCCTAATCTGTAAACCTGCTTGCCATACCCCTATTGAGGATTCTTCACTGGCAGCCCCAATGTCAGAAGCTGTAGTCCTGAATCTCAAAACTATTGTGCTGTGATCGGTTGTGAAGTATGTCACAAGTAATTTTGATATTAATAGTAGTCTAAGACCTGAGGTTTGCAAATTATTTAAAAATTTAAACTAATTCAAATTATCACCATAAAAATGTCACTTTCACTCACTTGAAGTCCCATATGCTGAGCCGAGTAGAGTGGAAGACATAACTTTACAGCCTGCTGGGAATTGTGCATTCCCGTGACACACCCTCAGGAGTATCCTTTAAATCTGATCATGAGTGAGTGTGCATGTATGATGAACATGCGAGGCTGAAGTCTTCATGACTGACCCTGAAATCTTTAGGATAGCCTACATTAACCCCATGATCTAGCCCTTGTCCATTTCACTGGGGCTATTTATTAACATTTTCTTAATACTTAAGACATACTTAAAAGCTACAAATACTTAAAAGCTGCCACTTTTTTACTTTCACTCTTAAAACCATCTCTTCTATTAGGAATTCCTGTACCTACCACCTCCGCTGTAAAACTACTGCTAATCATGCAGATGCTAGCAGAGACCCTTCTCACGGACTGTGACCCAGTCTTAGATAGTCCTTCGTTGTGTTCACTTTGCCTGTATATTCCTTCAAGGTGATATATAACTTATATTACTTAGTCTTCATAATTTTATTTTTTGCACCTCATTTTAATTTTTACGTATTTAGTTTCCCATTGGACTATAAGCACTTTGACTTCAGTGTCTTTTTATATTCTTCCAATTTCTTAGGACAGGCTTAGACATACAGTGGTGATGGTGGTTTAGTCGCTAAGTCGTATCTAACTCTGCGACCCCATGGACTGTAGCCTGCCAGGCACCTCTGTCCGTGAGATTTTCTAGGCAAGAATACTGGAGTGGGCTGCCATTTCCTTCTCCAGGGTACCTTCCTAACCCAGGGATCAAACCCTGAGATAAATACCATATACCAACAAAGATAGCTACCATCTTACCCACTAATCCCAATGTTCTGCAGAGTCAGGCATCTTTAGTACAAAATTCTATCTGGATGTCCCTAGACAGGGCAACTGAGGAGAGTCGTGACTCGTCCATGTGTGGATATATAGCCCTAGACATTTCCATAGAACTTGTATACACCTGTTTCTATCTGCCTGGTCTGCTTATGAGACCGTCTTCTGAAATGGTCACTTGAACCAAATTGGAGGAAGTATGGAGAAGAGGCTATAGTGGGTAAAGTGTGGCCCCTGTGATTGTTATTGATCCTGTGGCCCCAAGTGTCCGCCAGAAGGTTTCAGATAAGTGGTGAGAAATGGAGACCCAGTGGTTACTTGAGCACAGATGGTATATGCTGGAGCCAGAGTTAGGAACTTTCTGTCTGGTGAAAATGTGCAGAATATATTAGACTAGAGAGAGAGTGAAGACAGAGCTTTAACCAGGAGACAAAAGGACCTGGGGTGTGAGTAAGTGAATGGTATTTCGGGAATGAAAAGGATTAGACTGTTTTGAAAGTAAGATTAGCAGAGCCTGGTAAGCATCCAAAGATGGAGCCTGAAGGACAGGTATGACTCAAGGATGACTGAATCATTTAAGTCATCTATTAATTTGGCTTCTAGAAAATGTTTGAGATGAGAGATGAGTCAGTATAATGAAAAGCTGTTTAACGATTATAACTGACCCTAAATAGCTGGAGGGTGTGGTCGCAGATACCACCTAAGCCTGTAACTGCCAGCAGTGAGGCTTCGCCAGGCTTAGAGGCCTCTGCTGTGTTGTATCCAAGTTGGAACTAGGTTCTGAGGTGGTGCCATCTCTACCTATGTGTCTTCATGTGTAGGTTTTCTGATCTGGTTTCTGGGAGGATGGGCTTGGCGTTAATAAGAACAGGGGAATTAGGGAAGGAGGGGATTCGAATGAGAGCTAGAGTGTTGTTCATTACAGACGCTGGCAGATTTTCCAGTTTCATAGAATATTGTGGTTGCTGCTGTATAATTGTTGATTTCTTATGGGCTACATCTCTGACATTCATTTGACTTTGTCTCTGCAGAGAGAAAGCACAGTCTCCGATAATCACACTTTATTTTCAGGGGCTTCCAAGGCGTAGCTCTCAAGTTTCTGGGATCTCCTTTCTGGGAGGAGCCAGGGTTTGTTGTGGTGGGAAAGAACGAACTTGGACTTTGGAGTCAGACAGACCTGAATTTGTGTCCCAGGTCCTCTGTCTACTGTGGGGCACTGGGCAGGTTACCTAGTTTATGTTGTGTCTGTTTTCTCAATAATAAAAGTGGAGTGTATTTAGTTGATATATATATATGTGTGTATATATATATACACATCTCAATACTAGCATCACCTACTTCATAGGGTTTGGGGAAGGATAATCATAATAATAGTAGCTAATATGAGCTTACAGTTTATTTACCAAGCACTGTTATTTTACATTCATTATTTCTTTTAATCATCCCTGCAAAACTGTAAAGGCTGTACTATCAGTGTACTCATTATATTGACCAGTAAAGTGGGCTTAGAAGTGTTAAGTAACTTCCCTAAAAGACCCAGGTAGTAATTGACAGAATGAGGATTTGAACCTAGGTTGAATGACTGCAACAGCTGAGCTCTTAATGACTGAAACAAAGCTTTGTAGCCTCCCAAATATCAATCTTTCTGTGAAAATCGGGAAGCTCTCCTAAAACCTATTCAGATTAATCGCCTCCTCTACCATGTTCCTGGAACAAAATATCTGTAGTTTTAATAAGCATATATTTTATGATTTCAATCCTTTATTCAGCCTTTTAGTCATTTGTTTAAAGTCCTTCTTTTTTCACTAAATTATAAGCGTTTGAACACAGGAACTGTGCCTACCTGTGTATTTTCCCTCCAATACCTTCTTTATGCATAGGTGTTCTCAATGTTTATTTGTTGGAAAGAAATTATATGAAAGGCTCAACTTTCCCTAAGGAGAGTTACCTTTGGTACCTTGGGGTCACTTTTGCCTGTCACCAAAAGGAAAGACTAAAGTGTCAAGTAGTACTATAAGCAACACTAATGAAATGTGATCATTTAAAATAATGAAATGAAGTCAGTTAGTCTGATATAGTCCTTACCTCACTTCCTCACCCCCAACACACAAATGTCATAAAAACAGAGGTGATCTTTGCTCAGTCAGTAAGTTGTTTGTGACATTTATAATTGAACCAGATAAGAAATAAAGTATTGGAAACCAGTTCCTCTTTGCCTCCAGATATCACACATGCTATATCCCATTTGGTCTTAACTTTTTTCTCACATCAGTCCCTTCAGTTGGAATGCAGGCCTTGTGCTGAAGCTTAGCGGTGCTGTGGTCTGACTTCCCATTGGTGGAGAGTGGGTCTGGGCAGTTGAGGTGGACGTAAGTGAATGTCATTATCCTCACTTGAGACAGAAAAAAGAAAATCCATGACCGCTTGGGTAGCAGCAAGGCCTTTAGGTTTAAAGTGCATGCTTAACAGATACACACTACTGTGCGTAATACAGATAAACAATAAGGACTTACTGTTCAGCATAAGAAACAACATCCTGTAACATCCGATGATGGAAAAGAATTTGAAAAAAACTGTATGAACTGAATCACTTTGCTGTACATCTGAAACTAACAAGGCATTGTGAATCAATTATCCGTCAATATAAAACAAAAACAAAGCAACAGCAAAGTGCCTTTTAGCTGCTCTTGGTTGCAAAGCCGAGTGATGATAATGGTCCTGTTGGTAAAAATAATGATGCACAGAGCATTTCATCCTCATCAAGGTACTCTTATCCCTGTTCTTTGAGCAACAGCCCCGTGTGGGTGAATAGGAGGAATCACAAAATTGTGTTCAGTAAAAGGCTGTTAGTTGTTGTTCTTGTTTTGTCTTCTTTCCCCCTCAACCCTGTTCTTTCCTGATGCTGAATGAATCTCGCTGTAGTTACATCCAGCACACACTGTTGGCAGCCTTCCCCATGTGAAGCTATGGAGGCATTGGCACGGGAGGCCTCTGTATGACCCACTAAAGGCTCTAAGCACACCAGTCCGTGCAGTTGACTGGACAGGGGGCCCAGAGGCCACCCATCCCCAAATCCTTCGCCTCTTATTTCAGACATGATTCTAACTGGATGGTTGTCTGGTTTCCCTACCCCTGCCAGAGTATATGCATGGTCATCACCAATATTTACTGAGCAGTACCTGCAGATCTTGGTTTAGCCACCTTGGCTATGGACTCAGGGAATCCTTACCAGCACCCCAGGAGCTGGGAAACATGATTGTCTCCATTTTCCCGGTGAGGACCCAGTAGGGAGGGAATCAGAAACAAGGTCCCACAGCCATCAGTCAAGGTCAGGTTTGGCTTCCAGGATCCAGTACCACAGCTGTGTGAACTCGAACACTGTGCTACCTGTGAAGAAGAGCAAACTCCGAGAGGCAGTGAAGCTATAAAAAGCCCAGCAGATGGAGTTTACATAGGACAGGCTTACAGATTCCCACCTAGCAGTGGGCCTGGGTGATAATTGGCATTCATAATGATAAATGATTTGGGTCCTGAAGAAGAAGCCAACTTATGTTCAAGATTCGCATCTATCTGTCTATCTGGATATTTTTCAAAAGTGAAGCAAAGCAAACAGAAAGAAGCTAGAGGAAAGATAACGTTTTAAGTGGCTTATAGCTAAAATAATGAAAATCAACACAGTTTGGGTTAAACCCCTAGGAATAGGGAGATGAGGCAGCTTTCTGGAGTGGTTTCTTTCACAGGAGTTAATTTTTCCTTCCTTATCGACTCCTGGCTTCCAGAATCTCAGTTCCCTGGGTGTCTTCCCCAGCACAAAGGTTATGGACCCATGGACTGCTTGTACCTTCTCCCTGGTCTCCTGTTCCAGAAAAGATGACGTGAATTTATGAATCACCCTACGCTGTGAACAGGGTGCCTTGTGCCTGCTGTTGCTTTGCTTTGGGGGTGGCAGGTAAAAGGAATGCAGTTCAGTAAATAGCAGTCCTTTCTTAAACCACCATGGATGTGGAAGCGGGGTGGTCAGGGGATTCGAGAGCAGAGAGGGGAAGTCAGGTCTTTGTCTGGAGGGAAATGCTGTGACCACCCCTTCAGGTCTGTTAAGCGTCTACTGGATAAGAAGGAGATTCTCTTCCTTGCTTCCACCTCCCCCTATCCCCGTTCTTTTTTCTCCCTTGGTAGAATAATATAAAATAAAAAAGCCCAGCAGAAAGGGAGCTGTGATGCTGTCGTCCCTGGCGTTGATGTTATTTATTTTCCTCAGTTGCTGCTCTGGAAGCCCGGAGTTGACAGAGCGGTTTTGTAGAATAGAAACATTATAGACTGTTACTGTCAGAGTGTTAAATGTGATGGATAGAGAAATAGAGGCGAAGGAGGGGACTTCATACGGGGAGCCAGGGTGCTCATGGGAAAGTAAACCATCCGCATATAAGAAATGAATGAGGTAATGTGGCGGGAGGTAATGGGCTTTCGCAACATGCCGGAACAGAGATGCTTATTACAGGGTGTGCTTAACCCCTGGCATGCTGACTTCCTTTTGTGGGTTCCTGGGCTCTCCGCCGTGTCCCTCGGTGTGAGCATGTGTGTGGCTTTTCTTCAGGCAGGGAAGCAGGCTTGTGCAGGAGTGGAGACAAACATGGGCTTAATAACGCAGTGTTAGCGGCAGCCTGTACATCAGAAAGCCTTGGCAGCTCCCGAGGGGCTTGGAATCCCCGGGGCTGCAGGAGATGGAATACGCCCTGACTGCTGGGTTAGGGAGAAGCAGGGAGGCAGGCTGGGGGAGCTGGGAGCTCTGTTGATTTCTCCATGGGGGACTTCTGAGGGGTGCTTTGGTTTCCTGGGAGAGAAGTTGATTCATGCTACTTGGCCTCCTTAGTGGCCCTGGAAGATGCCCTGCTGCTTTATGTAGACAGTGCCTAGCTGTTCTCCTACTGTCCGGAATGTGGTGGCTTTGCTACGAGATGGGAGGGAGAGAAGCAGAGAGCGAGCATCTTTATTAACTCCTTGTCAGGTTGTACAGAGCGTGTCAGGGGGAGACCCAGCCTGAGATGGGATGATGGAAGGGGTCTGGCTAGCCTAGGTGAGGTGGAGGGAAGTGAACTGAAAGGTGGCTGGGTTCCATGAACAAGGTGCTTTCCCTTTGTGTTGGGTTCCCATGAGATGGCTGGATGGCATCACTGACTCAATGGACGTGAGTCTGGGTGAACTCTGGGAGTTGGTGATGGACAGGGAGGCCTGGCCTGCTGCGATTCATGGGGTCGCAAAGAGTCGGACACAACTGAGCGACTGAACTGAACTGAACTGACTTTTCCTACCTATCTTTGTGTCCTGGTGGTGACCAGGCCTGTGACAAGCATTTAGCAAGCTATCAGGGCTCGGTTAATGGGGCCCTTATCTAGCTTTGGTGATTACCTGCTGTGTGGTCTTGAACAAGTCCTTTACCCTCTCTGGGTGTTAGTTTTCTCTTCTATGGTATGGGGATAATAACACCTCATAGGTTTATTATCAAGATTAAACATACTCATGCTATTGAAAGGGTAAGTAGGCTATAAAACATTATATAAACACCAAAGTATTACCAGTATTTCAGCAGTTAGTGACAGAACAATACCTGTCACTAGGTATTAAGGATCCAGTAAAAAACGTCACCCAAGAAATTAACATTTTCAAGCTAGCAGCTTCATATGCTTTTACCCAGACAGCACTGCTTTTGTCTGCTGTTAAAGTGTGTCTCTCTGCTTTCAGTGGTGGTTGCTTCAGCAAAGACGCTGCCCTGGCTCGATGTTTATAGTTTTGGCACTGGGTCAGCAGGAGCCTCAGAAACTCTTGCAGGGGACGATCGTCACCTAAGAGCGGGGGTTTTCCTCCCCTTCCTATTCAGAGGTTTCACAGAATCACTGAATGCTGTGAAATTAGTCTGTGTCCATCATTGGCCTTGATGTAGTTTGGAAAGTGCCTCTTGCTGAAGCACAGACCTCACCTCTAGCAGCTTTTGGACCTTTCCCCGGAGCTCTTCCATACAAGAGGTTCCTCAACCCAACCTCATCCTCTGAGATCTAGCTGCCGCCTCTGAGGTCATGTCTCCAGAAGCCCTGTCCTTAAGATGGTCCACATTCTGGGGATTTTTTGGTTGTCACTGAAGCCTGCAAGGATCCTCAGTATTTCCACAGAAGCAGAAGGACCTCAGTTGGCTGGCCTGATCAGCCATGGTCTGGACCCTGTCCCAGGTCTTAGGCTGGCATGTGGTGCCCTCTGGTGAGACACAGGCCTGGGCTCATGCACTGCTTCTTGTTCCCTATCTGTCTTCCTCAGTCAGGGGTCTGGACCTCCCAGGCAAATTGGTCTCCTTGCTGTCTCCCTGCTCCCTGTGGGATGCCTTTATGTCGTCCATGTATATCTAGTTTCTATTCATCTTTCAAATTTGCTCCTTATTTTTTTCCCAGTAATTACAGCTTTAATTGTCGTCTCTTGATTCTTCAAATTTATTCTACTGTATGTAACAGCTGGCTATATACAGTTTTTTGGTGTTTCTCTGGCTGTTTCACATGAGACTATCTTATCTTTCCAAGAGTATTAAATTTTTCTCCAAAAAAGGGATAGCCCTGTATATATTTTTTCTTATAATTGGCATCCCACTGCCCTCTTCTGCAATCATTTGTCATCTATGTCATTATAATGCTTCTATAATATAGAGCTTTTTTTTTTTTTTGCTTATTTCTGGGCTTCTGGGAAGACTGCTGCTGCTAAGTCACTTCAGTCATGTTCGACTTTGTGTGACCCCATAGACAGCAGCCCACCAGGCTCCCCTGTCCCTGGGATTCTCCAGGCAAGAATACTGGAGTGGGTTGCCATTTCCTTCTCCAATGCATGAAAGTGAGAAGTGAAAGTGAAGTCGCTTAGTTGTGACTGACTCTTAGCAACCCCATGGACTGCAACCTACCAGGCTCCTCCGTCCATGGGATTTTCCAGGCAAGAGTACTGGAGTGGGGTGCCATTGCCTTCTCCACTGGAAATAGACTAGCAATGCCTTATAGAAAAAAGCATTATCTTAGGTATCTTTGGCTGTCCCAAGGTGACTAATATATAGCCCCTCTTGTTATTTCTTCAATTTATTGGCAGTTTTTAACAGAAAAGTTCTCTTCCTGCACTTAATCTAGTTTACATACTCAGGCCTCCTAATATTCAGCCTTGAATGGAACGGTAATAAAAATCCATGTGTAAAGGGAAAGGGTGCCAACATGTGATGGGGTCTTGTCTCTCTCTGAGTAATATTGTTGGTACATGTCAGTAACCATATCTCTGAGGATTAGATGCAATGATGGATCTCAGTCTTGAATGGTGTGTCACACAGAGCAGGCATAGGAACTTGTTAGTTACAGTAGTGGCAATAGCATCCACAGTAATACTAATCGTAAGAAGTAGTAGTAGTTGCAATAATTTCTGTTGCCCAGTTCAAATGCCTTTTTTGCTCTGTTTATGTTTTGATTGAGTTTCAGATATAATCAAATAATGGAGAGAATCTATAAGCTGGGGAACAGTAACACCAGACTCTCTAAACATAAGTCTTCCCTGTGCTAGTGGGATCCCTCTGCTCCTTCTTGCTCTAAAGGCTGGAACCCTATCACGCTGTCTTCCTGAATGCCTCTGTACCAGAATATTCTCTTCAAATATGTGCCTACAGAAGCCAACTCCTCTCAGGTTCAGGAAGGAAGGTGTGTATTAGGACTCAAAAAAAAGCTCAAAGCTCAGTCATATCTGACTCTTTGTGACCCCATGGACTGTAGCCCGCTGGGATCCTCTGTCTATGGGATTTCCCAGGCAAGAATACTGGAGTGGGTTGCCATTTCCTTCTCCAGGGGATATTTTGGACTCAGGGTCTCCTGCATGGCAGGTGGGTTCTTTACCACTGATCCACAAGGGAAGCCCTGTATATTAGGAATAATGAGGTACAAATCCTTAGGTTTGTTTAAAATTTATAAAAAGGAAAGTAATAAGGGATGAGGAAGACAGATCTAATTTCTGGCCTTTTCAGGAGATTTTGCCTCTGCATTTTTATAATTCCACTAGGATGCCTAGAATAGTAAGATTTGCAGACTGTGGAGCTCAGGCCAAAGGCAGAATGATGCAAAGCTTCATGGATGATACTTTTCCCTTGTTGATTAGTGACTTTTCTAAATCCCTTTTTTTTCTATGTCAAAACACAGTGCCAGTCTTTGAACCTCACCAACTATGATCTCAGAATTGTGTGCACTGAGGTCTGTGAAAAAGGGAATGAACAGGGTTCAGGAGGGGGCATTGCTGGTGTATGCAGTAGGCAGTCAGTTCTCAAGAATAACCTGGGGGTGTTTATAGAATGCGGATTCACAGGACTGGTCCCAGCAGGTTTGCTGTGGTGTAGAAATCTGCATTTCATAAACACTTTTGATGAATTTGATGCTGGTGGTATCTCTGATGCTGGGAGGGATTGGGGGCAGGAGGAGAATGGGACGACAGAGGATGAGATGGCTGGATGGCATCACCAACTTGATGGACTTGAGTTTGAGTGAACTCTGGGAGTTGGTGATGGACAGGGAGGCCTGGCGTGCTGCAATTCATGGGGTCGCAAAGAGTTGGACACGACTGAGCAACTGGACTGAACTGGTACATACTTTACTCTTTGGGAAATAGGTCTACCTCCATATCTCTTCCATTCCACTTGTGCTGACGGTCCTCTTATGGGTCCTGAAGCTGGTAACTCATTGCCATGTGAGAGAATTTAAAATGCTGCGTATGTGTTCACTTCAGTGATATACAGAAAGACTGAGGACACAGAGATGAACGGCATGGGTTTTGCACAAGGATGATGTGCATTTGTAAAGCATTTCATATTTTTCACTGAGCTATATACTTGTGAATTGTGTACTTTTCTATATCTGTGTTATATACCAAAATATTAAAAATATCTATCATCTTTTTATTAATACCACTGATATATGACCCAACCCAAGAACTTTTGATCTACATCAAGCACCTATTTTGAAGAGAATAAGAACTGATAGTGTGGATCCATGGTTTTCTAGTGAAGAAAGCTGAGCACCAAAGAACTGATGCTTTTGAACTGTGGTATTGGAGAAGACTCTTGAGAGTCCCTTGGACTGCAAGGAGATCCAACCAGTCCATTCTGAAGGAGATCAGCCCTGGGATTTCTTTGGAAGGAATGATGCTAAGGCTGAAACTCCAGTACTTTGGCCACCTCATGCGAAGAGATGACTCATTGGAAAAGACTCTGATGCTGGGAGGGATTGGAGACAGGAGGAGAAGGGGACAACAGAGGATGAGATGGCTGGAAGGCATCAGTGACTCGATGGACGTGAGTCTGAGTGAACTCCGGGAGTTGGTGATGGACAGGGAGGCCTGGCGTGCTGCGATTGATGAGGTCGCAAAGAGTCGGACACGACTGAGCGACTGAATGGAACTGAAGAGTTACATCAGCCCCTTTGGTTAACATATGTGGCTTGTAGCAATTCTGGGTGGCACTGAGGGTAGGAGGGGACACAGAGCTCCCCTGAGCCTCCTGGTAGTAAGAGGTGATTACCATGATGAGGTTTTTTTGGTGTCTACCATTCTTAGATTAGAATGCTTGTTGTCCATACTGGGTAACAAGCAAAAGAGGAGCTCATCCTGAGCTCACCTTCACAAGCACAAGGCTCAGACTCTCCCCAAAGTCATGGAGATATTTTTTTGTGACCTCATTCTGGTAGAGTTGCTGTATTCACAGATAAAATTTTGCATTTACCCTCTCACATCAGAACTTCCCTATCTTGAGTTTACTGTTCATTTTGAGTTGTGTTTGAGTGTGTTTGTGCACTCATAGGACTATACAATGAGCATGTACATGCGTATATGTGTGTGCCTGTGTTCATGTGATGAATGTGTGTGTACACGTGTATATGTGTGCGCCTGTGTTCATGTGATGAATGAGTGCGTACACGCGTATATGTGTGTGCCTGTGTTCATGTGATGAATGTGTATGTATATGTGTGTGCCTGTGTTCGTGTGATGAGTGAGTGTGTACACGCATATATGTGTGCACCTGTGTTCATGTGATGAATGTGTACATGCGTATGTGTGTGCCTGTGTTCATGTGATGAATGAGTGTGTACATGCATATATGTGTGCACCTGTGTTCATGTGATGAATGTGTACATGTGTGTGTGCCTGTGTTCATGCGATGAATGAGTATGTACATGCATATATGTGTGTGCCTGTGTTCATGTGATGAGTGAGTGTATACACGCATATATGTGTGCACCTGTGTTCATGTGATGAATGTGTACATGCGTATGTGTGTGCCTGTGTTCATGTGATGAGTGAGTGTGTACATGCATATATGTGTGTGCTTGGGTTCATTTGATGGGCCAGCTTGTTCACATGATCTCTTGGAGAGACTTTGTTCCAGAATGCAGAGATAGTTAACTTTTTGTGCCAGTTCCATGGATGGCCAGTCATATAAGGGCTTTTGAGTTTTAACAACCTGGTGTTTCCAAGTATCTATTATTCCTCTCTGACTTGTTCCACTGTGCTATTCTGAATGGGAGAAAAGGCAGGGACACTTGAAGAGGCGAAATAAAGTTAAGAGAGAAAGGAGAGTGTTTGAGTCAAGCTGAGTTGTGTGTCATGGACTGCTGGGTATTGTTGAACTATGGTGGTGGAGCTGGAGGAGGAAAAGGGCAAGAGATCCTTTACCCTCCAACACCCCCTATCCTCTCAAACACTCATGGATACAAACACACACACACAGTGACTCTTTGCTGATTATCGTAAGCCTAAACTCATTTCATATGAGATGACCTGCTTGCCAAGCACCTAAGCCTCCATGAGACAACTTGGGTGTCTGCCCTTGCTGGTCAAAGCCACGGCATCCCTCACTGGCTGTTAATCAGGGTCTAGGAAATGGCAACCCACTCCAGTGTTCTTGCCTGGAGAATCCCAGGGACGGGGGAGCCTGGTGGGCTGCTGTTGGTGGGGTCGCACAGAGTCGGACAGGACTGAAGTGACTTAGCAGCAGCAGCAGGAGGCTCTAGCCTTGTGCTGGACTAGGCTCTCTGAGCCCGACAGGATAGCTTCTCTCAGACCCAAGACAGGCTGGGAAGGAAAAGGGATGGTTCCTCCTCCTCCTTTTTCCTAAACCTCTCCTCCGCACACATCCAACAGCACCCCTGAGGACCCAACCACCTTGTTACAATGGGCTCTGGGTTCAGAGCAACTTTCCTACAAATCTCTTTTTATTGGCGTCTCCTCCAATTTACCCATCCTGAATTGCATTTGAATCAGTGGAGAGAAGGAGAGAGAAGGGGGGAGGTACCCTCCTCCCCAGCTCTTGGAAAAGCAGCTCAGAACCAGCTTTATTTGGTAAAATGCTGCAATATATGCTTGTCAGAAATAATTTATTCCTGTTAGCTGTAATCTGAAGGAAAACAGATACAAGTCCTATAGTTAAAAAAAAAAAGTAAAGTAGTCTTGCTTTCGCTGACAGTACAAAGGTGTCATATACAAGAAGGATTGACACAGACCAAGGGGTCTTGTGGGAAATATGATAATAACTATAAAGAAGACAGATTATTCCCCAGTTGCCAACATTCAAACCTTTTTACAGTCAGTTCAAACATATAAAACTTTATTGCTCTAGCAGAAAGGGGAACAATTTCTGGTTGCACAGCTTTCCCAGGGCTGGGTTTATACTGTCTGTGTTATTGCTCTATAGTGGCATTTTAAAGTTTATTGAACAAGACTTTTACAATTGAAGGAAGTATATAAAACTGTAAATTTATTAGATTTTTCAGGATAAGTGCCCTTTCTAGTTGTGCTCAAGAATTCGGAGCTACGAGAAACTGCTAGTTACAAGACTTATTAATATTAAAGACTGAGGCTATGCACATTTTATACCTTAACTGATCGCAAAAATAATATTATTATATTACTGAACGTCAGCGCTCTGATGCTGTGGAATTGGATGAATACACACATGTAGAACTTTAAGTACCAGACGTGTCTATGTTTCACTGGCTAAAAAGTTAGTTTTTGTTATATCTTACTTTATTTGATTTTAACACAATCGGTCAAGATACTCCCCTGTTCAGTGAAGAATGTCTCAGGGTAAGTGTTTTGGTCTAAGATCCTTGCTGATTTCCCAGCACTTCTCACTGTTTGACTGTAATGCAAGTACAAGTGGTAGATTTTAAGAACATATTTTAGGTGAAGTAATATGTCATAGCATCCAAAGAAAACAGTTATTCTTTTGATAATCAAAATACTACTAAGACAAGGTCTCTTTTGTGTTTTCCACCTTCTCATTGTTCAAGTCTTTGAGGGATATGATTTGAGGAATTTTGAAAGGTTTGTGATAATTTGTATCAGGGTTTCTCAACCTCTGACCTATTGACTTTTTTAGGTCAGAGCTTTCTTTGTTGGGAGGGGCTGTTCTGTGCACTGAAGATGGTCAGTTGCATCCTTGTTTGCTACCGTAGGTACCAGCAGCATCTCCATTCCTCCACTGTGACGACCAAAAATGTCTCCAGGCAGTGTCTCCAATGTTCCCTGGAGTGTGCTCACCTCATGTTGAGATGCATTCATTTATACAGTAGCATGTCTTTGAGAAAAAATAAACTTTACTCTAAATAGAGAATATGGGTTATGTCTGAATGATGACATATGATTAAAAAAAAGAAAAAAAAACCTACAGTTACCAAATATGATAAATGATAGGATTATTTACTTCCAGAAATATCTGACTGTGGACTTCTCTTAAATAGTATATTCCTCAAAGAATGTAACAGAACTCAGTCCTGAAAACTCAACATATGATTTCTCAGGACTGTATCCCTCTGTTAACAGATGTCCTGCTGGCCCATCTGTGTCAGAGGGTGTGTGCTGCAGGGTATATCTACTTATGAAACTGGGTTGCATATTCTTTTGTGTTACCTATGATTCATCACTATGTGTTTGCCTCTTTGATTTTTCATATGCATATGCAGAAACATATGCATATATATACATATATATGTTTATATTACGTGACTACACATGGAAGAATTTGAGAAGTACAGAGACAGACAATTTTGATTATAATTTTCTCACTTGACAGCTTTAATTTTGAGGTACCATCAACTTGCCTTTAATTTTCAATTTGTGTTCTAGCATTTTTTTTAACCTCTTCAGAAGGTTTTATTAGTGGATACATTAAAAACATTCCAAGAAGTTGTTTTTAGCACCTGTTCACCTTCATGCTGCCTAATGTTATGCAAGTTGTCTGTGTGAAGGGCACTTTGATCTAGGGTTTTGTGTTAATTTGCCTAATAGCCACAGCATTTACAGAAATAATTAAGATAACATGTTTTCAAAAGAGATTAAATTTTAAAAAGCCTTTAGGTTCTGATTGCCAGAGTTTTTGAAGTCCTACATTTCCATTTTATTTTTTTTCTCTTCTTTTTAAAATTCTAGACACCTGTGACTTACTAAACAGTATCTTGAAAGGGATCTGGATTCTATTGTCCTGTAGCCACTGCTCTTTTCTCTCTCTCTCTGGCTTCCAATGGCTGGGTGATATTAGCTGTATGACAATATGTCTTTTCTCCTTTTCTCACCATCTCTGTAGGTGGACCCCCTACCCTGTAGATGCATCAGGGAGTGTCTTTTGTGAAGATGCATGACATCCTTAAGAAGTATGGGATAAATTCAGCTTATTCACTAAATGTCTTGCTGATAAGCTGGCTATACATTGAATGAATGGAAAGCAAATCATATTAGCAATCTGTCATGGTTCTGGCTAAGACACCTATGGTGATTCTCTTAGTAAACTAGAGGATCTGTTCACAGGCACCCCTTTAGTAATATTTGACTTCCTTAAATCATAATACACCTTGCTTGAATGTTTAGATTACCTATGTCCATACCAGTATTGTATTTGCTGTGTAACACACACATGTAACATATCAGTCTTTGAACTTGGCCATCAAAGAATGTATTTGGCCCCTTTGAGGGACTTCCACCTCTAGAAATGATATCCTCAATGCTTTTCAAGGCTAGATAATACATATAGTCTCTGCTTTAAATAATAATATGAACTTGGAAGACATGGAAACTCTGAGTCAGACATATGCAACCCTCCCCTCTAAAGCACTCAGGGTGAAGAGGGGAAATCTTCATCGAGTCTTGTTACCCTCCTGGATTCTTAAATCCTACTTCCAGGCACTGCAGAGGAGGCTGCTGCACTGTGATCTTAGGAAAACCCTCAACCAAACAAAAGAAGTTGGCAAAAGAAACTCAAGAGCACTAGCCCAGCCACAGCTAAATTCCCAGGATGACTTAGGCCCTATACTTGTCCTGAGTACCTAGACTTTCTCAGCGAGTTTGCCATCTGCAGGGGTGAGTAGAAAGGGCCTGTGGACTCTTTAGAGGTGGAAAGCGAACGAGCAGGAACAACGTGAAACAGCAAATGTCAGGGAAGTCAGGAAGCTCCGAGTCTTTTATGAGACCTTGGATATTCTGAGCACAGCTCCTCTAACACTGAGATTGGAATACAGATTACGGGAGGGAGCGTCCGTGACATGAAACTCAGGCTTAAATCTTCCCAAGGCTTTAGTGGGCCTTACCATATGAATATTTTGTTATTTTCTTTGGCAGTGCTCCCTCAGGGGTGGGGCAGTTCTAGAGGTGGGTGGGATGAGAACAAGATTGAGGCTAACACTGTTGTGGGGTATGTGTGCGCACGTACATAGTGGGGAGCAGGGGAGATTATGAGAGAGAAAAAGAAAGGAAAGGGGAGAGAGAGAGAACGAAAAAATCCCCATCTTATATAAGGCCCTGATACTACAATCACTGGAGCTGCTTGTGAATTCATGATAGCTTCACCATGAAAGGAAGAAAAGAGGATGAGCCCCCCATGCTGAAATGAATTTTATGCTTAAGAGCTTCTCTTGGGAAAGCAGATGTATTTAAGAGTCTCTGAACTAAGATGGCCTTTTGGGGAAAAGGGGAAAGAAAAATCTCAACAACTTTGGAGCCTGGGAACAGTGGAAGGATGGATGTGGAAATGAGAAGCTGCTGCTCCCTTGAGGGAAGCCACGTGTCTTGCTGAGGTGATGCTGTGGGCCTGAGGGAGGTTGTCTGAGTGTTTGCCCCTAAGCTGGTTTAATGAGATCCTGGTGAGGACTGCGGGCCAGGCAGACACTCTGCACCATCCCGACTGGGGGCCGTCATGGCAGGCAGAGGCTGGCAGAGCCCCAGAGCGGTGCAGGCGCCATGGGGCATGTAGTGAGGTTCGTGGAGCGCTAGGCTTCCAGCCGCTTTGCCAGAACATGACTTGGCAGCAGATTTGAGAGTCTGGATTTTGCTTTTGCACACGTGTCCACGTCTGGTAGGTCATGCTGTCTCATATCCAGTCGTGCAAGTCAATTAGGTGAGGCGGGCTACCCCAGACTGATGGAGGCCACAGAAACCAGGAGACTTAGGAACTGGGTGACTGTTGGAGCCTCAGCACAGTGGGTACCAGAACCGGGGTTCCTTATGCAGCCCTTTCTTTGGTCAGAGCAGGTCAACTACTGTAGCCGCTATTCAGAAACAAGAAATATTTCTGGGTAGGTGACTGCTATATGCCAGGCACTGGGCTGTGTTTTTGACACACGTAATCGTCATGACACATCTGTGGCAAAGGTGCTTTGATTATCCCCATTTTAGAGATGGAGAAACTGGGAGCAAGGCAGAGTTAGAAAGTGTGGTGGAGCCAGGTGTGCAGTCTTGGCTACCTCCAGAGTGCGTGCCCTTGAACACCCAGTGGGCAGATTGGGGTTGAATGTGTTCTTTTATTTCAGCCGGCATTTATCGGCTGTTGACTCCATGCTCCATGCCACGCTAGGGGCTAGGGCGACAGGCTGGAGGAAGATAGCATCCTGGTCCTTCAGGATGTCAGAGTCACGGCGACACCCAAGCACACTGGCAGTGGCAGCAGTGTCGCAGACACTCTGAGACGGCTGGGCACAGTCCTCCTGGGGCTTGCCAGCCCGGAGCGGCAGCATGCAGCGGGGCCGGATGGCCATGGCCCACCAACTTCTTGTGATCATATTTGTCACCGCTGACTACCCGAATGGCTCACCTGCCTCTACTGTCTGACCCTGAGAGGACTGGCCTTCCTTCTGTGACAGTGGAAGCTTCTAGGAGAAGAGAGCTGTGGACAAAATGCAAAGCAGATCCTCCAGAAAGATAGGCCCAGTTGCTTATCTCAGGAAATCCTTTAGTCTTGTGAGCCTGAAATTATGGAAGAACAAAGCTGGGTCCATTGAAACAGAAAGAATAAGAAAACAAAAATAGCAAAAGGGAGGAAAGAAAACACTTTGAGTAAACTACCACCGCGAGCTGCCTCAGGAGTTCAGAGCGGGATTCTCATGTTTCAAGGATATTTTCAGATTCTGGTGGCAATTAGGGAAAGACCACTGTAACCTTGAAACTTGGTCTGGAGGGACTGAGTTTAAGACCACCAGGACACTGCACGCAGACCACCCACTGCAGACTTTCTTGCAGAGATCTGCTGGCCAGTCTCTTGATAACACTGCAAGGCAACCTAAGCCGTATTTTTTGGGAGAGTGGAAGAGTGGAAGCAGGTGATGAAAAGCCATGAAAAAAAGAATTAAAACAAAAATGTGCCTGAGGCTCTCATTTCAGCTGGCAGCAGAATTTTCCTCCTCTTTCCTTTTTGAATTTGATGTTATTACAGGAACATTAGCACAGACTCAGTTTTCACTTGACAGTGAGATACCAGAAGCTGTCTTGAGGCCCGAGTGCTTTGTCGGTCCTGGGGAGGCGGGCTTCCTGTGAGCCACTGTAAATTTGTGAAAAAATTGCATGGGGATGGAGTGGTGGTGCAGCTAGTCACGAACTTCCGGAGACCTCTGGGAAAGGTTTCTCCCTGGATGTGAGCTGGTGAGGATCAGGAGACACAGGAATTGTAGAGATGCAGCCAGGAAGTGGGTCACCTGGGTGTGAATCATAGAATCATTTTGAGGGTTAAATCAGCAAATTTCTGTAGCATGCTTCCACTAGTGCCTGGCACATACAACCCATGCTCAGTAAATATCAGCTCTTGTTACCATGTCTTTCTCAGCTGAGCAGTGATCTTTCTCTGCAGAACTGAAAACTGATGTCAGGAAAAGAGGGTCAGCCTTGTGGTTGGAGGGAATGGTTTTTGGTTCAGTTATCTTTTTTCCTTTTTTTCTCCTTTCATTTCTCTCTTTTCTTCCTTACTGGAAAGCCACCAGAAATTGAACATGAACTGGAAGACTTCTCCAGTGCTGTTGAATTCTTTAGGTGTGTGTAGGGGCAGTGGAAGGTGCTGGTTTTCTGTGATTAAAGGGAAGGGACAGTTGAGAGTTTGAGGAGGAAAGGAGAGGAAACGAGCAAGGGCCAGGAGAGGAAGACCACGTGGAAGTTGTTTAATTGTTTGAAATGTTGACACACATGGATGCTGAACAGGAGCGTGAAGACTGACAGCTGAGTCCAAGGTGGGGGCCCGGTGCTTATCTTCCGTAGATTTGGAATGCACCTGCTCTTGTTGACCCCATCTGGCCGGCCAGGTGTGAGCCCCAGTACAGCAGCGGTGGCGGCAGCAGGAACCGCAGGCCGGTGCAGGCTGCAACAGACACACTCATCTCCCTGTACCCTCCTGCCCTCGGCTCTTTCTCTCTCTTCCTTCCACTTTGGTGACTCAGGGGGGAAACATTGCATCACCGTATGAAGGAGCCGGGGGGTGGTTGGCTGTGTGCCATCCGCAGTGACCCAGGGCTGAGCTGTCAGCCACCACGACGTCTGCTGACCTGGAAGCAGAGAGGTGAGCCCTTTCGTCAAAACTTTTCCATCCCAATTTTCTCTTTGGGGGATGCCCCCTGACTGCCCTCCAGTCCCACAGATAGTTGACTTTCTGTGAAAAGCCAGAACAAGGAGAAAGGGGGACCCAAAAGACCAGAAGGAGAAACTAGATTGAGGAGATTGCTTTCAGGACACAGAATCCCTGCAAGCCTGGGCTTGCCCCTTCTTCAGACATCATCTTGGTTGATGTCTGTGTCTACCTGTGAAAAGCTGAAGGAGATGATATACACGCCAGCATATATAGAGGGCTGGCTCTTTTCCGGGCACTGGGATGTGGCATTCCTAGGCTGGGAAGGGGAGGGTCTCTGAAGAAGCAGCTTGATCATGGGGCAGGAGATCAGGGTTGAGTAAGAGGGTGGGTTATTGAAATTGAATTGGGGGCTGAAGGGCAGAAAGAGCTGTACCCCACTCCCTCCCCAGCTTTCCCCTTTGCTGGCTCTTTTTTTCCCTGTAAGAGAATCATAAGGGTCCCATCTGCCTTTTAGGGAGGGGTCTTGCTTGCTAACTGCTAACATCTGGGGCATGGTCCAGTTCATTATGCCACCTGGAATATCAAAGCAGTTTAGGTACTGGAAACCAGGGAAGGAGGAAGGGATTAAAAACAAAAAAAACTCAGCCTTGCTGCCAGTCGGGCAGCTCTCTGTCTGCTGTCTGCAGGCTGCCACTACCCACTCGTTACAATTAAAATGAAGTGTCCGTCAGCGGCTATCTTCTCTGTGTGGCCCATATGTTTCTGAGCTGATACTGTCCGGATTATTCTGTTCGGGAAAACGATAAGGGCTGTTTATAACCTTGGCAAAGACTGAGGCCTAATCAGGCTGGAGCACATTTTCACCGACTGGCTGATAACAGGCTGTTAGCAGCCTTATCGCTGGGGAGAGATAGGCCGAAATAAGCAGATCTGTGAGCACAGGAGCCCAATCGAGTGGTACACACTCTGGCCCCAGCTTTATTTTTAGATTCCCTTTTCTCGGTTGGTATCAGAAGGCACAGAGGAAGGAGGTGGGGTGGGTGCCCCCATGGGGGTCAGAGGGAGGCGGAGGGGGACGTTAATCAACACGAGAGGCAGAGGGTCAGCCCAGCTCCCCGTGCTCTGGGCTCCCCTCAAATGAGGGAAAACACGCTCAGGTCTTAGGAGACAAAGGGAGGGATGGGGCTGAGTTTCCTGGCCTGGTGTGTGGGCCCCAGCGCTGGCTCAGCTGTGTCTCCCAGCTGCTGTTGTTTCCGTCCAGACCTTCAGGCATGGATGCTGGGTCCTTTCCACATTCCCTCCTGCTGCAGGGACTGACCTTGGCTTTTGGACTTAATCCACATTATGGGTGTCTTGATGGTATCCCTCCAGAGAGATTTTCCCCATTCAGCTCATCCTCATGCAGGCTTGGAGGCCAGACATGAGTTACATTAAGAGGAAAGGAGTTCAGGCAGGTCCATGGGTGCAGAGATTCAGATACTGATTGAGGCTTAAGGAGCTGTATAAACTGGGGACCCACGAAGCTGTGGATTAATAACCATGCTGGCTTCCCTGGTGGCTCAGGTGGTAAAGAACCCGCCTGCAATGAAGGAGACCCAGTTTGATCCATGGATCATGACGATCCCTTGGAGAATTGAATGGCTACCCACTCCAATATTCTTGCCTGGAGAATTCCATGGACAGAGGAGCCCCTTGGAACTTATGGCTATCTGCTGACAAATAAAAGCTAAATCAACAGCTAGCTTTTGCTTCTAAAACCTCGTTCTCTGGGCCGTGATGTGTATGGTTCTAGAACAGTTCTGAATCTGACATGCAGAGGTATGAATGTGAGATCAAGCATGTTAAAATAAAAAGTAGGAGGAAAGATGGAGAAGGCAATGGCATTCCACTCCAGTATTCTGGACGGAAAAGCCTGGTAGACTACAGTCTATGGGGTCGCGAAGAGTCGGACACGACTGAGTGACTTCACTTTCACTTTTCATTTTCATGCATTGGAGAAGGAAATGGCAACCCACTCCAGTGTTCTTGCCTGGAGAGTCCCAGGGACGGCAGAGCCTGGTGGGCTGTTGTCTATGGGGTCGCACAGAGTCGGACACGACTGAAGTGACTTAGCAGCAGCAGGAGGAAAGATACAGTTGTGATAGGCAACAAATGTCCTAAAAACAGGGAAGTTTGAAGGTATTGTTTGCATTCGACAATGGAAGTCTTGTGCTTTCTCTGTTTATTTTGCATAAACCTTTTTGTCCTAGAGTACATTTTATCCTAAAGTGAAACACGGTCTACTGTGCTTCTGTCTGTCTCTCTGTCTCCATCTCTTGCCTCCTCTTCCTATCCTCTCTTGCTCTCTGAGCAGCTGCCTGATTCCTGACTCACTTTTGTCTGCCGAAGACTAGAAGAGTAGAATCAGGTGGTGGGAAAGAAGGACAAGGGGAGCCATGCACAGCGGGGCGGGGGGGAGGCATTTGTCGGGGCACACAGATTGAAGTAGGCACAGAAGGCAGCAGAAAGCATTATTACCATTATCATGCTAATCTGTTTACAAGGCCCCCTTTATTCATTAATCTTTGAATAGCGTGCAGCCTGAAATGAGAACCACCTGTGCCTCTAGGATTAAAAAAATAAGTGTTAAGGACAAATGGAAGCAGGAAGGGAAAAATTAAATATAAGCAAAAGGCTTTAAACCAATCTTTCTGTCATTTAGACCTTCACAAATATATTTTACAGCTCACATACTGCAAAGTGGCCAGCTGATTGGCAATTTAGAACACATCCCCCAAGTTCAGAGAAAAGTCTAAAAATGTAATAAAATTATTAAATGGTCTGTCTTTAAAATTCCAAACAGAGGGTTTTCAACACTAATTTTTATTCTTCTTTTTGCAAGTTAGTACCCACACATAGAATAGAAATGAGTTAACACTTTAGAATCACTGGTTAGCTCCATAAAGGAATCTTTTACATTATCTTCACAAAATTCAGTCGTATAATACAGAAAGCTAATGCTGGAAGGGACCTTACATATGATCTAGTTCAGTCCTCTGACTGTCTATTAAACTTTTAATTAAGAGTTCTTTACATGCAGTCCATACCTCCATTTGTCACGTCACACACACAGGCTGGTTACATTATCTTTAGAGGAGTTATTCTTACAGGGAGCAACATAGCTCTTCCAGACACTTATTACCCTGTGTTATAACAACTAGCATGGGCTGGAAGGAGATGTAGAGGAGAGCTGCAGCTTTCTTTGCCATTGTTGCTAAGATGGCAGCGATACTAGTTAGAAAATCTGCAGAAGACGTAGCCCACCTAGATCTAAAAATCTTCTAAGAAGAAATACAACAGGCCAACAGAATGGAATGGCTTCCATATTCCTTTAGATAGGACCGGAAGTTAGCTAAATAATAATTCTTATCAAAAGACCTTCCCTTTGTCAAGAGACTTTGTTCTCTAGTTGTAACCACCAAACCTTGTTGGTCACAGGTGGTTGTTCAGTCACTCAGTCGTGTCTGATTCTCTGTGACCCAGTGGACTGCAGCACACCAGGCTTCCCTGTCCTTTACTTTCTCCTGGAGCTTGTTCAAACTCATGTCCATTGAGTCAGTGATGCCATCCAGCCATCTCATCTCACTCTCACAAGTGGCAGAGTCATAGAATCTCAGAGCTGTAGGGTTCTCCCTCTAAACACCTACCTCCTTATATTTCAGAAGAGGAAACTGAAGCCCCAGAGAAGGGACTGGGATTAGAACTAGAATATCCTACCTTCCAGCTCAGTGTTTTCCATCTATATGATGACTTTATGATTTAGCTATAGGATGAAGCATTTAAAATAAATCCCTTAACTGTCCATGCCACTGTTTACTCATCTGTAAAATGAGGATTGTAATTTCCCAATTGATTTTTAAGTTCCTCCCGAGCTGGGACTGTGCCATCCATCTCAGTATTTCCCAAGGCACCAAGCTCTCACGGTGCTTTGCACACAGAGCTGCTCAATACATGTTGACTATTGAATAATTGAATGAATGAATGAATATGACTTTTAATTGGACTTCTCAAGTGATGACTTTTTCATTAAATGATTTTCTCAGTTGTGTGCCTGTTCTTAGCCATTCATCTCTTAAATCTCTTTTAGGAAAAGCAGTGAGAAATGATGATGGTGTCTTTGGTAGTTCTGTTGGAGAATCTTTCAGGACTGCAGAGGCCCAATTTCAGTCACAGAATGGTTACTTGTTTTGTTTGCAGTTGGTTGGTTGTGGAGCCTTAGGAAGGCTTAGTGATCTGGGAGTCCTTTGACTTTGAGATTCTCAGCAGCAGGGTCATTGGGGAACCCTCTCCAGTGGATTGCTCTGGGATCTTTTCATTTTTCCTGAAGATAGAGAGGAAACTTACCGGGGGATCATGACTGGGGAATTTATTTAACTTGTTTCCTGCTAGATCTTAGTTAGGATATAGGCGCTAGGATCATAGTAGAAATCTATACTTGAATACTTGGATCATAGTAGAAGCTCAATAAATGGATAAATTCAGTGTAGACAGAGGTCTGCTTTTGCTTCACAATCTCATGCCTTCAGCACAAGAAGCTGGGCTGGGGGGCTGATGTTTTCTTTCCAAGTCTGTGGATTATCTGATTCTGTTCCTCTGACTCAGAAATCCTGACCAGGATCAACTCTTTGCCTGAAAGCATGAATTCTGTCAGTCTGTTAAAAATCTGTGTCTTTGGACCTATAACTCACATTGCCAAGGCCCTTTGTATTCCAAGACTTTTCTCATCACTACTCCATGAAATGACCTCCCGCAAAGGCTGGTTGCCCTCTTCTCGGCTTCTGAGAACAGTCATTCACAGAGGTCAAAATCCAAGCAGAGAGATTATTTGGGGGGAGGGGGTTAGAATAAAATTGCTGTTTTGTTCATTCTAACTTGCTTCTCAGAGGCACATGACTGGCATATTTGGGTCATTAAATATAAAGAAATTCTTCTTATGAATTATGCCAGCAAGATGTTTTTGAATTATAAGAAAATGGTGTGTGTGGTGACTGCCAAGTCGTGTTTTTATATGTGACTCTGAGCACATCACCCATGGATCTGTATGTAAGAGGCAGTGAGACTGGGTACATGTATAGCATCATTCATTCAGGCCCTCAGAACCTTTCATAAACATGCAGTCACATAAGACTCCTGTGAGTTAAATAAATAATAAGATCCTTAGCCCCTTGAACAGAGTATGAAACCTAAATATTGAAAAATTAGGTAATTTAGCCCAAGGCTGCATGTGCAGAGACAGCAGGGCCCAGTGAGCTGCACCTAAGCGCCAGCAGCAAGAATCTTACCAGTGAGAAGGCATGAAGGCAGGTCGTAGTGTGGCTCTGAGAAGAGGCTTTTATTCAGCACCTGGTATGTTCCTGGTACTGAGTTAGAAACTCTTAAAGCGGGGAAAAGGCAAAACATACCCAAGTCTTTTCTCACAAGGCCTAAAAAGCAGTCTTTTCAATTTGTTGAGCTCATGCCGGGTGTGACAGTTCAATACTGAATAATTAAAATATAGAATGCTCTCCAACAGTCACCTTTTGGTCTTGGAGGCAGAGAGCAGTTCTGTTCCAGGGTAGTGGTGGGGGGAAATTGACGGTAATGGAGAGGAGTTGGGGCAGTGCGTTCAAAAATAGTTCAGTTTGGAGTCAACAGAGAATAGAAGAATGGACCTTACATTTGAGAAGAACCCAAACAAACAACAACTGAGAGATCAGAGAGAGGTTTGTGCTTTCATAGCACTTGCCACTGAATCTGTTCTCCTTTTGGTAAAAATGAAGGAAATGATATCGGTTAGTAGCGTGCCACCATGGGAAGCACAGTGAGGGTGGTTAACGTGTTGATAGTCACCTCAGTGAGATGCTCTGTATTTGATCTGTGTCAGCATGGTATTAGGTACCTGCTCTCTTGAGAGCATTTAAGAACGTGATGCTGGAGGTATTTCCGTGGAGACATCTCTCCACCAGGTGTGTGGTATGAGCAGAACCAGACTTGAGAGAAAGGCCCTTCTTGGCTGCAGGATGAATACTGACCAGCAGATAGAACCGTGTTGAGAAGGAATCCTTGGGTGTCCCTGGGGCCTCTCCCTTCCAAGACTGAGCTCTGTCTCGGATTGTCAGGCAGGTGTTCAAATGAATAATGCAGCTAAAAATACTTGCAGCAGCAGCTGGGATGGTCTTTGAGTAGCTCTGGGATGGTGGGAGTACAGCATCCCAGCTACTTGGGCAGCTGTGTGTTGGCTTCAGAAAGTTAGAACAAACACTCTCTAGACACCTTCCCTACATTGACCAGGCCGCATTTCTGATGGAGAAACAAAACACAATTTTTGTTTAAGCCTTGCCTGGAAACAGGTGTGCCTTCACCAAACCCAGCACAGCTTAAGAACAAATTAACAGGCGTCCACTAGGGGGAGATTGTGGTTTCAGAGCAGTTAAGTGGAGTTAATATTTATTCGTTCCCTGTCTAGTTCCTGCCCACCACTAATACATAGTACCTAGTATAATCTCAAGGACAGTAATCTCTATTAATAATCATAGCAATAACTGTTACTATATTAGCAGTCTTTTATTAATCACTTGAATGATGCTAAAGCTGAAGCTCCAGTACTTTGGCCACCTCATGCGAAGAGTTGACTCATTGGAAAAGACTGATGCTGGGAGGGATTGGGGGCAGGAGGAGAAGGGGATGACCGAGGATGAGATGGCTGGATGGCATCATGGACTCGATGGACGTGAGTCTGAGTGAACTCCGGGAGATGGTGATGAACAGGGAGGCCTGGCGTGCTGCGATTCATGGGTTCGCAAAGGGTCGGACACGACTGAGCGACTGGACTGAACTGAACTGAACTGATGTGTCAGATACCATATTTGTTTTATTTACTCTGCAAAACAAGAATCAAGGTAAGTAATATTTATCCCCATTAGTGTAGTTCAGAAACTGAGCTTCAATAGTGAAACTTGCCCGAGGGCACACACACTTAAGTCATGGAGGTAGGAGTTCAGTCTAAAGCCTGATTCTTGAGCTTTCTTGGACATTTTAGTAAAAATGTTAGTTGTATTTCCGTGTGAACTTGGTCATAACAGCATGTTTTACCTGTTATTTTTTTACTCTAAACTTATACATATGGACTCATATATATGATACCGTGTGGCATTGTAGCTTGTTCAAGGTCATTTTGGAGAATCTAGATTATGTTTTGCAAAAGGGTCTGTCACCCGCAACGTGCCTGGGGTGAAAATCAGTGACTACCAGGTGAAGCCCCTGGGTGGATTGCCTTGGGGAACTCCGACTCTGACTCTGAGTGGTCTAGATGTGGTGACTTTCATTATTGTGGATGCTGAGAGGACTAACTCTGGTACATGGTGTATTGAGGAATTGGGTGGCAAAAGGGATCTTTAAGACGATTCTACAGATTTACTGTGTTAAATATTATCACATGATGAGTATTCATGTGGCATTGACCTCAGAACACATGAAGATCCAAACCCCAATCGCCCAGGCTTTGGCGATGAGCTAAGCCTGACTCTGCTCCTTCTTGAGATCAAAGCTGATGATAGAGGTTGCCTGGCTGCAGCTCACTGGAGACTCGGGGATGCTTTTGACCATCCAGACTTGACGTAAACATGACGGAGCTATCGACGGACTCTTTATTTTTTGTGGCAGGGACTGGTTATGAAAGGGAAGTCTGTTTCAGAATTTCAGATTTTAAAATGGAAAAATGTGGATTTCAAGTAAGGCCTATTTTAAGTCTTTTGAAACTGAACTGCAGTCCTGTTTTTCCAGTCTTTATGGTAAATTCTCCTCCCTCAAAGTTGAATCACACTTGGATTTACTGAAAGAGGAAGGGCTGACCTTTGGGAACTGGCCAAATGACAATTTTCGGTTGATAACAAAATTGTTGCAGAATTTTACTTAGCCTTGCTTCTGGCCAGAGATACCATCAGATTAGATAAATTGAACAAGCCAGGGGGTACCAAGAACTGCCCAAGGAGACCTCCCCAGGCCTACTGGTCTGTGAGAAGGACACATGAGCAGGATGTGTCCCAGGAGCAGGCAATGCCATGATGAGCCATTTTTCTATACATTTTCATTTGGGTTTAGATCTGAGGCAGGTGGGGGGTTGGCAAGAATTCTTCTGTCTGTACCTCATCCTGGAGAGAGAAGGTTAGGAAGCTAATGGTCTGACATCAGGGGTATCATGTGGAATGTAAGCCCTGATCCCAAATGTGATGCAATTCTCTGATGAATCCACAACCAGAACCTGGACACCAGGAAGTACAAGCCGTTTTAACTTGGCCTGAGTATTGGAAAGCTTTTGTAGGCTATTAATTCAAATTGTAAAAATCATATTTACAAGAAATCTGGGAGAAGATGGATGGCATATTAGAATTATCTGGAGATCTTTTTAAAATCGTGCCTGTCCTGGGTCATAATCTCTGGATGTGGGGGAGGCCCAGGCGTGTGTATTTTTGCAAAGCCCCCCAGGTGATTCTATGCCAGGCCCCACTGAATTGAAACCCAGGGATTTAGATTAATTAATTAATTAATTCCATAGTAACATTGTTTTTGTCCCATCCAATGAGCATGCCAGCTGTGGCCCACTATTCCTGTCATTGAATTTGGAAGTGTTTTGGCTCCTGAAAGTGCATGGGGTCTATGTGTGTGTGTGTGTGTGTGTGTGTGTGTGTGTGTGTGTGTGTGTGCGCGTATGTGTGTGTTTATTTGTTTTCTGAAGCATGCAGCCTGCTGCTGGGCCTGTGACATGTGATCAGAGTGATGTGGACACGGTGAGCCCGGGCACACTGACCCTCCCCGTTTCACTCTGCCTGCACACAGAGTTAACATCCTCTAGGTAAAGCTCTGGAATCCCATGCTGACCTTTTCGTGAAGCATTAGAATCAAGTAGAACATTTCCAGTTTTACCACAAATGCTTGCCCCATGGGAAAACACTTGCCTACATTTTATGACAATTGATTCTGATTTTGAGGAACTAAATTGTATTGAATGCAAAATGTCCAGCCTCACATGGAAACTGGAAAGTCCCCACATCTAGGCAGGTCCAACATCGTGTTTCTGTTGTAAAGACAGGGGAAACAATGAAAGATTGTGTTTTCTGTTTCAGAAAATCCTTCCTGCATTGTTCTGCATATTTTTATTTTTTACAGTCCTGTGGCTCTAATGATGACAGTTACAGATATCTGGGCTCATGGGAAACTTCATCCTGTCTGGTTCTGAGTTCTGAGATGGCAGAGGCTGCTGGATCTTTTACTGTGAGAAGTTCCCATTGTGCCAAGGATCCCGATGTGATCATGCTGACCCCTCTGAAGGATACTTGCATACAGGACTGACTGACATTTGGACTCTGCAGGGAAAATCAGCATTTCACTCCCTGCACTGTTGCTCTGTCCACCAAGGAAGGAAAGTGCCTAGGACTGACTGTATGGTATACCCAAGAACTCTGGAACCTTCTAACCTCATCTGGAAGAAGTCACAGAGACAGTAGCTGCAACCTATCAGGCTAGCATCTGCTGGCACACACAGGAGCCCCTCAAGCATACCTTCTGCCAGTGCCCAAACCAGGGGCTCACCTAGAGAAGTATCACTGATGCTTGAGTACCTCTGCCCCCAGTCCCAGGGCTTCCCAGGTGGTGCTAGTGGTAAAGAACCCACCTACCTGGAGAAGGAAATGGCAACCCACTCCAGTATTCTTGCCTGGAAAAGTCCATGGACAGTGGAGCCTGGTGGGCTGCAGTCCATGGGGTTACATGACTGAGCATGCGTCCATGAGGGTGGAGGGAGATGGGTTGGTAGCAATAAACTGGTAGAACTAAAATAAATTAAAAATAAAACCACCTAACAATGCAGGTTAGACGTAAGAAATGCAGATTTGATCCTTGGGTCGGGAAGATCCCTTGGAGAAGGGCATGACAACCCACTCCAGTGTTCTTGCCTGGCTGGCTACAGTCCGTGGGGTTGCAAAGAGTCAGACATGACTGAAGCAACTTAGCAGGCACGCATGCCTCCAGTTCCAACCAACGTTTTCTTCAGTAGGAACAGCAAGTGGTATTTGAGGGAGGAGATGGTGAGATGCCTGTTAAGGTAACAGAGATGCTCAGTGGAACATTGCTTGTTGGTCTCGTGATCTCTGATCCAGGGGAGGCACTTCTTCAGTACTGGAGCCATGGTGGGCTTCGGACTTCTGTGGTTTCCTTCCTGAGGTCTAATCACAGTCTATTCATTGCAACAAAAGACAAATTCTAAGAGAACCCTCCTGCACAAGGGTCAGGGGGCTTTTATCCAAAAGAATGTCAAGACAGATGATAGTCATCCTAGTCTCTACGTGAACCCTTGAGAAGATGGCTGCGGGGGTTGGGGCAGGTGTGGGTATCTGTAAGGATCTCTCTAGTCCCGAGCATCCTTAAGCTTTCTCAAGTTCATGCAACTGTCTGTTCCTGTTTCTGGGATTTGCCTCTTGGCATTGTTGTGCAGGGGACTTTTTTCCAGTTATGCTTGTGGTAGAAAGTTCAGTCGTGCACCCACGAACGTGGCAGTCACTGTTTCTTCCCCACGGGTGCTTAAGCAAGTATTTGACTGGGTTGCAAATGAATTTGGGAGCTTGTGGGTCTTAAAACTCTTCCATCTGATTTTCTGTGTGGCCAGAATTCTCTTTAAACTCTGTTCCACATCTCAGAGACTTCATCTGTAAAACTGGGGGGCAAGTGTCTTCTGGTTGGTCGATTTGTTTTTTGGTCCTTCGTAATATAGGATTGACAGAGAATAGAGGTAGAAAGGTAATGCCTTAAAAGCTGAAACATTTGACTTTTCTGGGCTCTAGTAGGTGAGGGCAGTTGTTTTCCGCTGTAGAATACCTTCTAAAACATTTACCTGAGTTCCCTTTTTCCTGTTTACTGTTTTAGCATGAAAGGTTGAGTTGCTAATGGTCCACTCCTGTTCCCCAGATATGAATCCTGAACATCTCATTTGAAGAGATTTCTCTTCCTCTGCCTAGTGTTGGCTCACCCCAGGGAAAGGAGGAGTCTCACCCAAGGACGCGCAGGGTGTGGGAGCATGAATTATCACATATGCCATATTCTCACAGGGTTTCATCCATTAGTCCATCATTTAACAAGCGATGCTCATTCACGTGACAGAACTGTTTTGAGCGTCTTTATTGGGTCAGGGTATACTCTAGGCACTAGGGATGAGCACAGAGCAGACAGAATCCTTGTCCTCATGGAGCTTCTGTTTTATGAAAGAAATAGACAATAAATATGTTATCACGTGGTATCAAGTGGCACATGAACCTGTAAGATGCTCTTCTCTTTTAAACCTAGTTTTGCCTCTTTCCCTTGGATTGACTTTCAGCTCTAGGCTCCCTGGCAAGTGGTTGGTCCCTCATGTTGACTCCCATGCCTGGCTGTTACTGAATGTAGGTATCTGCAGGCTTACTTCCATGCTGTGTAACCATTTTCCATTACAGCAGCTTCTTGCTACTCACCAGAGCCTTAATCTCTTATGCTGCGATCAATGGGTGTGTGCCTTTCCCACTTGGATGCTCATTTTTTAATCCTTGCTGCCTCCCTCAATGTCATCCTGTTCCATTTTTCTTTATAGACTTTCAGGTCTACTGTACCTGCTGATTACTTAGTGGAAAGTGCCAGACATCTCCCTTAATTAATTCCATCGATTTCAAATCCCACAAGGTTCGAGGTCCTTAGATTTCTGAAGCAGTTAAATGGAATGTCTAAATTCCAACCTTTTCCTTCCACAAATTGTTTTGCCACAAAGTTGCTGGGAGAAGGTGCTGCAGTTTTATTTATTTCAAGGAGTGTATTAATCCACAGAGGACTCTGCATTCTTAACTGGCTGTTTGTACACAAGAGAGAAGGAGAAAGGTGCTTGGTTGCCTCTTTCTTCCCTTCTTCTCGCATCTCTCCTCAGGAAACATTTTTCTCACTCTCTCCTTCCTTTTGGTCATCTTTCCCCTTTGTCACTTATTTCTACAGTCCTGGCTGAACTGGGACTTTGTCTTAGCAGCCAGTTGTTTCTTAATTCTTTGAAAAAAGGTGTGACCGGGACTTTTAACTACCCAGGGTCTTTTCCAGGAAGGTCCAGCTAAAAACCTATGGCAGTATGTGAGTTATACGTACATGGTTTTCTAATGCTCTTTGCTAATAGTAAGCATGGAATTTCTAGAAAAGTGTTATCAAATCTGGCTCAAGCATTGTAAGATTTGTAAGGACGGTAACTTTTCCACATGGAGAAATCATCACTAGAGGAACTTCGAGATGCTGTGAACTCGATTCCCTCATTTTATAAATGCAAGTGTGGGGTACAGATTGAAACCTTATCATGAACCCGACCTGATACTAGGCATTATACATATATGATCTCTGAAGGGTGGGGGAACTGATTTCTGGGCACATTACAAGCTGCACCTAAAACCCAATTCATTTGCAATCACCGTACTGCCTCTTCTTAAACCAAACAGCCAAAGAGAGGGAAGAGAGACTTAGTGCAAAGTTCTTTGGACTGACTCCCAAGAGGCTTACCCTCCACCCTGCCTGCTAGGTTGTAAACAATCGTGGACCCTCCTCAAAAGCTGGCACTGGCAAATGCTGGGTGGTGGCTAGCAGTGGGTGGTGCTTGGAGCAGTGACAGTCGTCAAAGAGTTAATGTTGGGTGGTGGGCATATGAATGGGTTTGGAGGAAGAAATCGACAGATGAATACACCCTCCCAGCCCCCATCATGCCATCTGACCATCTGAAGTTGCGTACATGGTGGAAGGCCAAGAAACATTCTAAGAAGGGGCGTGGACGTGTCTGAAAGGACTTTTTCCTTTCTGCCCAGGCCAGCCAGGCAGCAGAGCCCTGCACTGCCTGCGGCTGGGGAAGACTCTGTTGCTATGCGCCGGAAGCTTAATTTTATTATTGCTCTCCCCTATTTAATGTCTGTCTCTCAGGCAGCTGGTGATGTTTTAATGAAGCTGGAATTGTATAGTCTGTAGCGCTGGATAATCATAAGCTGCCGAGTCAGAATCAAATTAATAATTCATGAAATTAAAGTGTATAATTAATTTGAACCGTGCAGATGAGAAGAAGGGCCAGAGCCCACAGCCTGGAAGGAGCTGAAGTGTGGGGAGCGTTTACTGAACTCAGCTTCAATCTCCAAATAGTGTAAATCGGCTTATAGGACAGGTGTAGCAAGTCTGTGGGTCTCTCTGCACATATAGGCTTACCTGAAACAAAGTACTTTCATCTCAAACTTGGATTAAGCTTCTTAGAAGCTGTGGGGCATTTTAATTGGTTTTGATTCACCCTTCCTTGGCCCCAGAAAAATCTTGTTTTAATGGGAAATGAGATTGTCAGATGCTATCGGTTATGAATCTCAGTGGCATGTGGGTCCCTTGCAGGCTCTGTCAGAACGTTTGCTCTTTTCTGCAGTCAGCAGAGACATAAATCACAGTCCCCAATTATGGAGTCCTTGAGCTTCCTAGGCCCTCGATTTCCCTCTCATGAGTGTGCTTCTTCTCATATACACACAGACATGCACTCAGGGAAATATAAACGACTTCCTGTAGACCAGGGATCCCCAGCCCCTGGGGTCTAATGCTTGATGGTATGAGTTCGAACTGATGTAATAATAATAGAAATAAAGTGCACAGTAGTGCGCTTGAGTAATCCTGAAACCATCTCTTCACCCCCACCGCTTCCACTCTCCATCTGTGGAAAAATAGTCTTCTATGAAACTGGTTCCTGGTGCCACCAAGGTTGGGAACCACTGCTCTAGACAGCAGTGATGGTACGTCTCGCATCTGGTACCTTCTTTTCCTGCTCAGATGTGTTTTGCAGTAGCTGAAGAAAGGTATTCTCAGTGCTGTTTTTAGCAGCAAAGTGAAGGGAGAGGCGCCTGAGGATCTGCCTCATCCAGAGACGGGACCTGGTCCACAGATTTTGGAACCGCATTGCCTTCCTTGTCTGACGCTTTCAGACTGCTTTGTGATGCTCGTCTTTGTCCCCTCTTGAGGTGGAAGAGGGCAGGGGTTCTGCTTATTCCTGGTCACGTTGACGTTACTTACTGGGCTTTTACCTGTACTCTGCAGCTACTTCCTGGGATCCCGTCATTGTAGCTTTGGGATGCCTGCCTTGGTCCTTCTGTGTGTGCTTGGCTTTGAATGACAAATGCCGTAGTAAGCAGAGGGACCTCTGGGTTCCACTTTTCATTGGAAAATCCCTTGTGGTGTTTTAGGCTCCTAAGCATGGCATGTTCCTCCCCCAGTGGAGACATGCAGAGAGCAGGAAGGCAAAACAAGGACCTGCATTTGTCCCTTCCTCCTTGTCAGGCCTTTGAGAGTTCTTGTTCTAAAGGGACACATGCTTGGAGGCTCTGATATTGGCTAATAATGCATAAATTCCCCCAAGGTTTGTGCCAAAGTGAGCCTCCGCTGACTTTAGCTTCTTGAGTCTTCAGAATGCTTATTTGTCTCTCACAGAGAGGCTGCTGTCTACCCCTGTGTTCACACATTTAACCAGAAACCCCAGGAGGAAGTCCTCCTGAAGAGAAACCTCCTTAATCATCCAGGGCCTCACACGCCAGAGTGCAGTTCTCTTGACTCTCTCTTGATCTTCTCTAACCTGGTCTGTTTGCATGGCCTTCACTTCCCTACCACCTTTCTGCTTCCCCACAGGTAAGGTTTCAGCCCCTGGTGATTTGCCAGACTGACTGATTACCCATAAACACAGCTCACGTTCTGTTTTGCTTCCAGCAATCCTTAAACCATTGCATGTCTAACATTCTCAGACTAATGCACAAATCAGGAACATTTGATGCTCAACCCATAACAAACACGTTTTGGGGCAGAAATAATGGTCCTGTAACATGTCTGGCTTCCTATCTTCGAAGCACTTTACATACACAAGTAAATCCTTAAAGCAGCTATCCGTCTTTTTTTTTTTTTTTTTTTTTTTTTGGCAAGAAAGCCAAATGGAGAATTAAAGTGACTTGCTCAAGGCAGCTGGGATGGTTGGCACCATGATGGGTTTTGTTTTGTCCTACTTTTTGGTTGGTAGAGGGAATCTTAGACAACCTCAGGATTTGGAAATGAAATGTAACCACCTAAGAACTTCTGGAATTTCCTTCTCTTGTGTTCAACTAAAAATTTTTGACTGCCCTGGGTCATTGGATATTATCTCTGAAAAAGTGATATCCTATTACATGGTGTCTTGTACAGACCTTTAGCCTTAGCAGTTTAGTCTGTTTTTGACCAGATTAAATTTCATTTGAGACTACTGTGGAACAATCAGAGTTTGTACCTAGTGTTTATTTGTGAGTTCTCTTTTTATATACCAACATTTTGGTCAACCCATAGCTGCTTCCTCTAGGGAATAGGATCTTTCTGACTTGAATAAGTAAAGTTTACAGACATTATGGTCTTTTTCTGGGTTTAATGTAGAAAGAATAGGATGGGATGAGAATGGTGGCTCCTGGGTCTACCTGTCCATCAGTTGAGTAACTGGACTATGACCTGCCAGTCTAGTTGTTTTAGCCATGCTAACAGTGATTAGATTAGATTGCAAAGGATCAATCAGTCTAATCAACCAGGTGGCGTTCAGCCATGAATATGGCTGGAACCAGTGAATTAACCAGAAAAGCACAGTCATACCTGGGTATTTGAGCAGATGCATGCTGAATCCACACCAAGGGATTAATGTAAAATGGGAAGCCCAGCCACTTTTCTCAGTGCCATGTTTGAAGTCTACTGTGTATGAGGTGGAGCTTTATGAAGTGTAAAATGTCTTTAGAAAGTCTTATAGGAAGAGAGGTAACTCATAAAACCTATAATGACGAAAGAATGCGTTACTAGTAAAAGTAGCCCCGCACCTCACACCGGGAAGAGTTCTTCTTAGACGTCCTTTGTTCGGATCTTCATCGCACTCTTTGTACAGGACTGGGAGAGTGACTTCTACACAGAAACAAACAAGCACATCTAGGGGCGACGACAGCATCAGACTCCCTGTGAGCAGAGGCAGAAGCGGAGGCGGGCGTCTGTCTTCAGTTCAGTTCAGTCGCTCAGTCGTGTCCGGCTCTTTGCGACCCCATGAATCGCAGCTCGCCAGGCCTCCCTGTCCAGCATCTGTCTTAGCAGTCGCTTTCTCTAAGAGCCTCTCTTGTACTCCCATGATGCAGGAAGAAGCCCTTCCTCTAGCTTTCTGCCTTCCCTCCAGCCACTCTTTTTGATCACTTCATTTTTGTCAGATGCTTCAGCAGTGCAATTCGGTGTTCAGTTCAGTTCAGTCTCTCAGTCGTGTCCGACTCTTTGCAACCCCTTGAACCGCAGCACGCCAGGCCTCCCTGTCCATCGCCAACTCCTGGAGTTTACTCAAACTCATATCCGTTAAGTCGGTGATGCCATCCAACCACCTCATCCTCTGTCGTCCCCTTCTCCTACTGCCCTCAATCTTTCTCAGCATCAGGGTCTTTTTCAGTGTTAGGGTTTTGCTAAAACTCAACACCAAGCTTAGGCTTTATTAAGTTACAGACCCCCTGGGATAAATATTTTGACCCTTTAGCAGCTCCTGAATGAGTTATTACACTCATCCCTTGGCATGTACATAATGAACATGTAATGAAATTCAGTAATTAACTTATTTAATTTATGTATTTGTTTAATGTGTGCCCTTAATGTCTGTCTTATGATCTTAGGAAATCTCTGCAATTCTGTTGGTTTTGATTATAAGATTCTAGGACACAGGGACTGTGGCTGTGCAGTTTTATTTGCTGTTCACTGTGTCACATTAATAAAATTACATTTGGTTGTGATTCAAAAGAATAAGTTCCTGTATAGAGTATTTTAATAAAGTCCATTTTGTAAGAACTAACATAGTTTTGAAAGTAGTAAGGCAAATAAGCTTCACTTAGTGATTCTGAGCAGATGTGGGTCTTCTGGCCTGCTGCATCCATTCTTGCAATTGCAGTTGTCTTTTATTATTGAGATTTAGAGATTGATTTAGACTGTGAGGGACACACACACCTCTGATGGTAGGGTCTTGAGCTGGTTTGGAGCAGAAGCCAGCAGTCCCTTCTTAGGCACCAGAGATGACTCATGGTCACTTTCCTTTGACACGTGAAGAGATAACTTCTGCCATGCGTGCTATGAGACTTCTTGCCTTTGTCAGCTGCTAGAATTTGGATGTAGGTATTGTATGGTACAGTTGCTCCTGGGTGGCTCACGTGGTGAAAGAATCCCCCTACCAGTCAGTGCAGGAGATGCAGGGGACATGGGTTTGTTCCCTGGGTCATGAAGATGCCCTGCAGTAGGAAATGGCTGTCCACTTCAGTATTTGTGCCTGGAAAATTCCATGGGCAGAGGAGCCTGGTGGGCTACAGTCCATGGAGTTGCAAAGAGTTCGATGTGGCTGAACACACACACACACACTATGTGGTACATAGGCTTATTTTGTTTGTGTGCCAGAGGTCTTTGCCCCAGCTTCCAAGTTAACAGTTAATATTGTGTCCCCCAACCTGTAAAGGGCACTGGTGAGAAGTCGTTTGTCCCAGATATAAGAGGGTGGCTCTTACCTCACTGATGATTTTAGCAGAATTTGAGCATTTGCAGCTTCTTCATCATCTGTTACGAAAAATGGAGTTGGCTCATTCCAGCTGATCCTGGTGAGAATGGGGTGGCTCTGGTTAACACAAATGACCTTTTCAGACTGTGCTTCTTGAGAGGGGAGCAAAGCGCCCACAAGCGCTGACAAGATCCTGCACGAACACATTCCTGTTTCTTGTGCAAACCAATAATTTATTTGTTTTCCAAAGTGAAGCCCAAAGCATAGAAGGTTCGTAATTTTCAAAAATTATTTATTATCATTATAACACTTCCCCACAGGCAGCAGATAGCCCATTATTCAGAATTATAACGTATCCTGGTTTTCGATCCTGCCTGAATAATGAAATTGGAAGAAATGCAGGAAATCTGGGTATTCGTGTTAACTAACCATACTTCACTCTACAGGAGGCGGGAACCTCGCCCAACCAAAGATTTGTTTATTATTTCAAAAAGGCATATTTTGTGCTCAGGGCCTCTGGTTTTTAACTTTATAACGCCAGTGAAGAGTCACTGAGTAATTTTTAACTGTAGGATGCATCTCTTTCCCCAGATTCTCCCCACCCACTGCAACATATTTCAGTTTAAATGGCCTGTTCTTTTTCTTCTTAGAGCTGTATCTCTGCATGGGTGAGAACTACAAAACCGGTCAGGAGGAATTTGATATGCCAAGTGGGTCAGCTCATTATAACTTCTAGGAAACCACAAGATAATTGTAGGGCTCTTGCTGGTAGGCTCCTCAGCACTGTGTTAAGCATTTTAAACTCTGCTCTGCTCTACTTGCAAGAGCTGCTTCTCTTCACAGTCCCTTTTATAGGACATCAGAATAAAGGTGGTTGACATGTATTTTCAAGGCAGAATTTTCCAGGCAGTGTCCAGGGCTTATCTGGTAACTGACTTTAGCGTTTTAAAAGAGCAAAAATAAAATATGTGACTCAATCCCCATAGTAAATAGGAAGTAAATTTTGGATAGTCAGCTTCAAATCATCAGAATGCCTCTGATGATAAGGAGTGAGTTTTTCACACTAAATGATAGCTATTTCACTATTGATGGATTCACTCACTATGAAATGGTCAGAACTGGCCAACTGAAATACCTTTTGCTCTTTATCCCTGTGCTCAGATTTGTCCCTTCATTTTTTCCTCCCTCCTTTTCCTCATCTTTATCATAATTTAAAAATATTTTTATCATAGAAAAATCATCTTCCTATTTTTATCATCAAAAATATTTATTATTATAATAACAGGCAGCATTTATATAGCATTTATAATATGCTTGGGACTCCTCTGGGCACTTTTTAGGGAATTTAGTTAAAGGAAACAAATGAAGTAGAGTTAAATATTCTTTCTGTCTTACAGTTAAGGAATGTGAAGCCTAGAGAGGTTAACTCACTTACCTAAGGTCACACAGCTAATCAATGGCATTTTGAGTCTATGTAGGCAAGTGGTCTGTCTTGAGAGTCTATGCTTTTAATCAGTAAGCTGTGCTACTTCTCAGTATAAATGCAGTAAGCAAAGGAGAGATAATAATAATGATAATAATAATGAATTGTAACAGTAGTAGTAAACATTACTTAATGTTTCCTATGCATCAGGTACTGTGGCAAACACTTTAAATCACTGTCTCATTAATCTGCCCAGTAATTTCATTACTGTTAGTATCCCTTACTTACTTCGTATATTTAGAAACTGACGTAGTTTCTGAACTTGCCCCATGTTACACATTTAGTAAGTAACAGAGCCCCTTATTATTGTTGAGATAAATCCTGGAGGGCTTCAGGACATTTCAAGGCCGCATAAATCTCTGTGAGGAAGCAGAAGGTGGAGTGGGGAGTTGGAGGAGGTTTGGGATGGTAGGTCTTTCCGATGAGTCTATAATCAATGAATCCATTTCTTGTCTGTTATTTGCTCTGCTCTGTGAACATAGCCCCTCATCCTCAGTCCCCGGCTTGATGGCCTTGATGAGAAGGGTGGATGTGGAATGGCACAGAGCCGTCGCCACAGCCAGCTCTCTCGCCTAAAGTGATGCCTCGTGACCTGGCAATGCCTGCCGCGTCCCAGAAGCCAGGCCTGTGGACATCCTGACCTCTCCTTTGCCGCTCGAGAAGGGGCAGTGTGGGTCCTGAGACTCATGGTGAGCATGAAGCTGTGCCGCTGTCTCCCCCTTGGTCCTCAGGCTCAGTTCTTACCATCCCTCTCCTGTCGCTCTGAGAGGCTCAGTGTCCTCCTCCTTGAAAGGTCTTACTGGAACAAAGATGTCTATGGCTCTCCCTGTCCCTCTGGCTTTATCCGTCACAGCTAAACTGGGGGCTGACCAACCTTGGAGTCAGGCTCCAAGATTCATTACTCAGAAAAAGTTCTGCTTTGTGCAAACTTGATCAAGTCTAGAACAGCAACAGAACATAAACTCCAAAAGTTTCAACTGGCTCCATTCTATTGGTGTTAAAGAAGCAACTCAGTCACCATTTATTGCAAATTTTAACCATATTTTCTCTTAAGATTTATCTCTGGATGGTGGGGTTTTGAGTGTGGCCCTTTTGTGTTTATGTTCAAAAATGTAATGCACACATGGGTGGCACTCATGAGAATGAAGTCAGAAAAATGGAAGATTCCAGTGTTTTTATCCCGGTTCATTCTTGCTCTCTTATCTGTGTATACATACACGTGTGTGTCTGCTCATGTCTGAGCCTGTGACATGTGGTCAGCAATATCTTTGGGGGGCTGGCCTCCTTGTCTGTCATCTCTAGGAACATCTCCACAAGGGACAACCCCCTTGAAGTATTTCTGTAAGTGTCTTTCTGCTTGTTTCCCACCGTTTGCTTCCATTCCCCCATCACATGTTAATGGCTCACATCATCTTCCCTTTTCATCACCCAAAAAACAAAATCTCACTTGGCTTCTCCTCTGATTTCAGCCTGTCACTTGATGAGGTCCCTGCTATTTATATTTTTGTTTGTAGGAGGGAGCGGGGAACATATAAATAAAGCCCAGGCAAACCCAACCGCCCGGCTGGATATGAAGGGACTCCCTCATCTCATGGCAGCAGGGCTGCCTAACTGGTAGTTAAGCAGGGCCCGAGAGGTCCACACTGTGAATGCCGTTGAAAGGGTTACTGGGAAATGCAAACAAAAACAAGATGCAAATGAGGCTGCCAGCAACAGGTAGACTTAATCAGATGCTGTCAGATGAATTCAGCATCTCCCCGATTGTCGCCTCTCTTTGCCTCCCATTCGGAAGCCCTCATCTGCTCCAGATGTGGTTTAATTTACTGCGACTTGGCTAATTACTGTAATTAAGGATTAATTACTGTTAATTACTTTCACATAAACTCAACGCCAGTCAAAGAGCGGAGCCTTATGAAGTCTGCCACCGAAGTGAGCACGGCTCGGCGGCCTGTGTGAGCTCTGCAGGTCTCTGTGTATTGCCTGGGCCCCTGCTGCCACAAAGCTGCCTGACCTTCCAGCATCAGCAGTGGGATGGGAGGGCCAAAAGTGCAGGAAGGGTCAGCGCTCCAGCCTGCACAGGGCATCAACTACCAGGCACTGCCTTACACCGTGGGCAGCCAGAAGGGCAGGGCTGATGTTGGGGAGATGGCCTGAACAGCCTGCAGAGAGAGCCACGAAGCACCAGCCGTGCCCTGTGAATGTGGGAGCCAGTCGTGTCTTCTTTTTGTGCTATTACCCTGTTGGCTTTGTGAGCTAGAAAGAAGCCAGAATTCCACATTGGTGCTGAGGCAGGGGAGAAGTTCACCGTAGGTAACTGGAACAAAAATAAAAGAGATGGCCGGAAGTCAGCCCCAGGTCGTCCATTTCTTCCTGAGTGCCCCCTGCCCTTCTTCTTCCCTAGGCTCCACCTTTCTCCAGCTGTTTAGAATCTTTCCCTTTCTCATGCATATGTGCTTAGTTGCTCAGTTGTGTCAGACTCTTTGCTTGCGCCCCCTTGGACAGCAGCCCGCCAGGCTCCTCTGTCCATGGGGATTCTCCAGGTAAGAATACTGGACTGGGTTGCCATACCCTTCTCCAGGGGACCTTCGCAACCCAGGGATTGAACCCAGGTCTACCGCATTGCAGGCAGATTCTTTATCATTTGAGCCACCAAGGAAGCCCTTCCCTTCATTTCATTCAAATGATCAAAGATAGAAACTGTGCCTTCTCAACCACTCCAGTTCTTCCTTTGTCTCCATCCTTGACTGAGACTGCTCTACTTAACGATATCAAGGCTCTGCAGTTGCTCAGTGCAACGTGTATTTTCCAGTTCTGATCTTAATGGACTTCTTTCTTTGATGTATTTGATACTTTCCTTCATGACCTCCTCTTAGAATCCCTATTCTCTTGGCCTCTGTGATTCTGCATTGTTTCTCTTTTGCCATAGGACCCTTAGATATTGGTGTTTCCCTCAAGTTCTGATCTCACATGGGCTATGAATGGATCCCATTCTACATACATCCTGACTGATTCCATCCATCTCAGGATGTCTGTGACTCATCCTCCAGACTGAGAGCTCCTTGATGCCACACTGTGTGTTTCATTCATTGTTCTGCCCCACAGAGAGTGCCATCACCATGATGCCGTTCCTGTTTTCTGGACCGTGCCACCCTGGGTCATGCACATCTTCTGGTGTCCACCAGCGTGACTTTCAAGGGTCTTTCTTGTTTCCTGCTCCACCTCTGTTGGCGTGACGCAGGCCTTTGAATGTGTCATTCAAGAAAATCCTAGGACTAGATTGTTTCAAAGTGGGGACTGAAAAGGGTCTTTTTGATTGTGAAATCCCAAAAGATGTATCACTGATACAGAAAAAGAATGCTGGAATACTTTGTGATATGTTTTTATTCTCTATATTATCGTCTCTATAGAAAGTAAGCTGCCTGGACCTAAGTAGGGTTGTCTTCATATTGACAAAAGGATACCACTCAAGTGTAAAGGAAACCTTAATTGAGGGAAAAAGAAAACATTGAAATGAATTTTTTACTATTGCCAATTAAATTTTTCAGTAAATTGAAAAAATAGTTTTTATATTTGAATCAATTATAAGTAAGATTTTAACTTGTATTAAATATTTTAAAATCTTACACTAAACCTGCTGATCAATTAAAGAAAAATGTTTCATAAAATTAAACTGTGTGTTTTTTTTAAATAGACCCTTTATGTGTTTGTTTCTATGTCACAGAAATACGCTATTAATTTTTCTCTGTAGTTGACTAGAGTGCAAATGGGTTATTGGTATTGCTCATACCCATGCAGGCATTCACTTACTCTGTTACTGTGTAATGTAAGTGTAGATTCATTTTGTATGTGTACTGTATTATATTTTGTATATGCTTGTCTCTTTCACTACATGTTTGCACTTTGTTATTTGAATGAGTGTTCAGGTATATGTGATTTCAGTGGGGGTACACTTTATATACAGAGCAAAGACATCAGGTGCTAGGACTGTAGGTTTTGAAGTTAGCTGCTTTCTTGTTTTCCCCTGGAATTTTATGTTAAGGGGTATATTTCTGGAAGTCTTGATTCCCAGTGATGGTTTAAAGGAAGTGTTTCTTGTACACTGTGAACCAGAATCAACTGCAATGGACAACTCATTTGCAAGTGTAAAATAACAGAAAATATCAAACTACACTGTGAAATTATTTAACTGCATTCTAGTATTTCTTGACTGAATAATCCACTGCATGATTTGAATTTCTCCTTCCAAGGGATTTGTAAGCCACCACCATCAGATACGGTGTTTGTCATGGCTACGTACTAACTCTTGAAATCAGGTATGGGGTATCTTTTTCCTCATTGTATAAAATGGCTATAACATAAATGGCTCACTTAACGTACCGTTTGAATGCCTGTTGTATGTCACACACAGGACCGAGCCCTGGGGATAACATGGTATTAAATTATCTGTAGTGATGAATTACAGTGTGATAAAATTAATAATAACCATTACCATGAGAAACAAATATAGTTTGACATATTGAACACTTTTTTTCTCTTGTGGTGGTATGCATTTACTTAAATGTCTGGATAGCATGGAAGGAGCGAGGAATGGAAAGATGATACTATGATAGAACTGTGATCTGGAGGGGGAATAGTTATATAATTTTTCTGCCAATGCTGTCAGGTATTTCAGGAATATCTCTGAATAAGGAAATGTGGAATAAAGAGGTAATATCATGACATCATTGTCCAAACTGGAGAGCAAGAACTGTAGTTATTAGGTGAGAAGGCCAACAGAACATTTCAGATTTTTCTGTAATTCATTGATGCTACTATAAAAATATACATCTTCAGGTAAAATTTACTGTAAATGCTTAATTTGATTATATGTTATGCAGTTATTTATATTATATTGCATAAGCTACATACCCACTGTAGTTTTGGCTCATCTCTATTCAAATTACAATATGTGTTCATATCTGCAACACCACAATCATTTGAAACAAATATATATCGCTTTTGTAAAAGGAATTATTTAGATATAAGTATTCATTCAACATTTAGTGCAAAAGAATTTATTGAATGGATAGAGAGACCCAAAGTAAGCATGCATAAATATGCATAGTCTGGATAGAATGAGACTAATTTATGTACCTTGTCCACGTATAGAATATGTATGTTTTTATACTTAAGTTTCTTTGGTAAATATTAGGGACTCATATGTGCCTATGTATGGGCTTGCATCCCCGTGGACTGATTCAGGGACTCGTGTATAGGAGGATCTCCTTGCTGATAGCAGCAACAAAGCTGAAAAGAAAGCAATTGAGAGAGCAAGGGAGAAGGGAAGAGAACAGCCGTGATTAAGTCGGCATTGTTCTATACGATCACCGGCTGCCTGCTATTGTTTTCCAGCATTTGAAGATGAAACATATTCATTTAGCTTTCAGAACGGATGGCTTTAATAAGGGCAGAGCAGAGAGGTGGGGTAACACTGATGACTAGAGAGACCCATCAAGGCTCCCCCTAAGGCCATTCCGTCAGAGCCGAGGACCACATGACCGTTAACTCCGCAATCAGGACAAGTTTTCCACATTCCAGGGTATCCTTCAATGGCAGAAAGAGTCGTTTGGAGTCAAGGGAAGATGTATATCAGCAGTAATTGGATTCTGGCCAAAGCTCTTAGGACAGTATTATCTATGGTGAGGGAATTGGGAGGGGCTGGGCTGAGCCAAGCAGGTGTGATCCCAGCCACAGGCAAGAGAGCAGCAGCCAGCGCAGGCCTCAAGCTGGGGGTGTCCCGGCACACCGAGCTGCTGGTTTGCCCAGGAGTCAGTGGGGCCTGTCTGTGGGTGTAAGTGATCCTCTTTCCCCAGCGGAAAAGGGTTTCTGAATATCCCAAGGGATGAAACTTGGGGCTCTCAAGGATGAGGCCACCCTGGTTGCACTTGACTAAACAAAGCTATTTAAGGCCTGAAAGTGCCCCATGCACCCTCTCCCCACTGCTGCCCCCTCCCCTCTCTTCACCCTGACTACTTCATTACAATCTGCCTTCAGGCCGGAATTGCCCTGCTTAAGCCTCAAATCATTATAATTACCATTATTAGAAATAGCTGCGGGGGAGGCAATGGAACACCAAGTAAAAATGTGTGAGTGTGTCCGCCGGCCCTGGAATCACTCCTTTTGAGCTCAGGGGACCACAAGGCATGAAGGTTCCACCAAAGCCAGCTAATGCGATGGCTGTCAGCTCTACTCACCCCACCTGTCAAGAGGGGGATGCAGTGGGGTTCATTTTTTTAATTGACACCTTCCTCTCTCATTCCACGCTCTCTCGTCTCAACCTAATTCCTCCTTTCATCTTCCTTCTTTGAGAAAAATCCATTCCTTTGCTCTCCGAATAAAGAAAAGGGAAAAAGCCACATAAGGAACAGTGATACACATTATCCTCCAGAAAAAAAAAAACAAAAAACATAGATTTTAACAAAGGTGCAAACCAGGAAAGGCACCAAAAGTCAGAAAAATAATTGTCAGCCACGTATGAGGCAGACAAGATGGATAGATAGAGGAGAGAGATACGAAAAAAGCAAAGTAGGGTAGAGAAAAAAAGAAAAATTTGCTTAAAAATCAGAGAGAGAACAAGATAGAGAAGAGATGATGAAATACTATACATTTCTCATTGTCTAATTTCCTTCTAGTCTTTCTTTAAATGAAACCTAGAGTTTCCCGCAATTGAAGGAAAGTCGAGTTGGGAATATGGTGGAGCCAGAAAACATGTCACATGAATGTCTGTGATTTTTCAATTCATAAGGACTACTCTCTGTAGACTTTCAGGAAGGGCTGTGAGGTGAAATGGAATGCGGTGCTATTGACAAAGATTCAAGGAGACAGGGAAGAAAGGTGTGTGTCCAAGTGGATTCTACCCAACAGTGGTACCTAAACATCTCCCTGTTTTTATTTTCGGCAGCCTTGGAAGTTTACCCACTCTGTGTTTTCTTAGCACCTGATGGGAGAGCCTCCTGAGAAAAGCTCCTTCTGTAAGCCTTGGGCTGTTAAACGTTTAGACCTCTGAATGATCATTTATTTGAAGTTAGATTGACATGAATCACATATAACATTAGTGGTATTTAGAGATGGACTGGGTCAGTTAGTCCCTTAAGTCAAGAACTATTAGGATGAAGTTAGGGAAATAAATCTTTTTATTTCAATGTTTTATTTCCATGTATTATTTGTTTTCATGTTTAATTAACTCATGATATAATTTGCATAAGTAAATGTATTTCATGTGTCCTGTTTGATGAGCTTTGACAAATATGTCTATCTCCCCCAGTCACCACCCTAGTCAAAAGAGAACATTTCTATCCTTCCAAAACATGCCTTCATACCCCTGTGCAATCAGTTCCCCTGCCACTATCCCTGGCTCCTGGCTACTATAGACTAGTTTCTAGATTTTCATGGAGATAAAATTGTACAGAACGTAGTCTTTTATGTCAGCTTTCTTATCTCTAAAATCACAAAAAATAATATTTTGAGATGCATTTGTACTGTTGCTCAACTCAGCAGTGTTTTCTTTTTTGTTGCCGAATAGTATTTCATTATGAGAAAATACCACAGCATGTTTATCCATTTTTCTGTTGATGGAAATTTGGATCATTTCCAGTTGTATTCTCAAGAATGAAGCTACTGTGAACATTTGTGTGCAAATCTTTGTGTGACATATATTTTCACTTTACTTAGGTAAACACTTGGGATTTATGTCCCTAAATTGTATAATAACTGTATATTTAATTTGTAGGAAACTGTTTTCAAAGTGGTTATACCTCTTTCTCTTCTTGAATGAGACCATACATTCTTTTCTACAAAAGAACAATTAGATGAGATATTACATAAAGTGATACAAATAGGTATGGCGGTGGATATAAGCTTCTCATATTCTGTAAAGCTATATTTATGCTCAGATGAATAGTTTAAATTATCCCATTTTTAAAATTAAATAACCTTAAATAAAACCTTCCCTAAAATCTACAGGTCTAAATTATTAATTGATCTCATTAAATGTGCAGTTATCTAAGGAAACGTGCAAACACAGTTCTAATACTCAATGTGTTATATGGCCTAGTTTCTCACCTTCTCTAAAACATCTTCCCTAATCAGCTCCACCCTGAATTCCCTTAATTCTCATTCTTTCTACTCTTACTTACGTCAGTAATACTGTAGTGCCATCCAGTTTGGACAATATTATTTCTAGTTGGTGTAGTAGTTGGTCTGCTTGGGAATACCAGTTTTGGAACAGATCCCTTACAAACTGGAGCGTATTTTCTCCTCTTCATAGTCACCATGCATCTTACTAATGTCAGGCGTACTCTATGTGCTCAATAAATACTTGAATATGTGAACCTAGTCCCCAGGAGTTATAGTTTAGAAAACTCACTACCCCTCTGTACCCTAAGGTGAAACATCTTAAATAACACATAAGGGTCCCCCGGTGTAAATCAGTCATGGACAGACATTCATACTCCGTTTTATTATAAAATCATCCTGCCTGTTCATGTGCCTTAAATGGGCTCCACATTCAGCTCCCTGCCTTTGAGTAAATAATCACGCGCTAAAGCTCAAGAAGTACTTGGTTGTGGGTTTTCTTTTTCCACCCCAGCTGCTGACGTGTTGCCTAGCAGGCTGTATTCTGCGCTGCACTTGGTTCCCTCTCACAGCTTGTGGTGAGTGAAATTATTCCAAGATTCAATGAATACCTGCTATTGAGAGGCTTCCCTAACCACCCAAACTGGTCTTTTGTTAGTGGTTATTGAGAGGATTGTCACAGCCATTGACCTACTCAATTTTACTTCAAAAGAAATGAGCATTTTTCTTCCCCTTTCATTTCTAAAAGCAGATATGGCAATTTGCTTAAATTGCTGTCTTTAAAAGTTTAGGTGATTATAATTTTTTTCCCTCTTGCCTTTTTTCTTCCTTTCACTTAAGCAGCACAGCACCGTCTCTTTTTCTGGGGTTGGACACAGTTCCTACTGTAGGCTTTATGAAGTGACTGTGTGTGGCGGGGGGAGCGGGTGTGGGTATGTGGGTCCTGACACATTAGTATTCATTTACCTGAGATCTCCAAGACAAAATAAGATTATATTGAAATTGGTGATTAACATTTTAATTCTGAAGTTTTTTTTCTTTAGGCACAAATACTAGAGGTTTATAGCTTTAAAAATTCACCTAATGGAAGGTCTTGATTTCTTTGTGGAAAAAGATATGGTAGCAACTAACTTCCTTGACTGAGAATAGGAAGATAGGTTACATTTTAAAGATGTCTGTATCTGAAGAAGAGACGATTTGATGTAAATGTGGAAAGATGAGATAAGAGGTACAAGTGAAGGACTAGGGTTGGGGTGTAGGGAAGAACGAGATGATGATGAAATAATACGGCCATTTGGCAGAGGCCATGAGAGGGTCCTGTTCATGGGTCTGGTTTCCGTGGGTCACAGTTATCTTTACAGTGACCTGTGGCCAGGTCAACAAGATATACTGAGCCATTCCTTCACACCAAATGTTTTATATGTGCTGAAACCTATGATGAAGAAAATACATCTTAAATTGCAATATGGAAAAAATGAAACCTATGGCAAGACTCAGTTCTTCCTTCTGGGAGCTCAGTGGCCATAAACCTTGCTCCCAGTGGTAGCCAGCTCTCTTACAAATAGGTGACCACTGCAAGTAGAGGATGAATGGATGGAAAAGAAAGACAATCCTGGTGCTAATTTGGGGGAAAACCCCTTTAAAGCTCAGACCCCCATTATTAAGAGTTTGTATAATATGGGATAAGTGTATTTTCTCAGTAATTGGTATGTGCCAGTGATTATATGAGGTGCTTGGGACACAAAGATGAATTTATTAATTAATTCCTAATATATTGAATGTGTATCTGCTATGTGCTAGGCATGAATAAGACATTATCTCTGCTCTCAAGGTACTCACAGTTAATGTCAAAGACATACATAATCAGTTCTTTCCAATACATAATAACAAGTGCTTGGTAGTATAGATATTTGTAAAATTCTATGAGAAGACAGGAAAACTAATTCTGCCTGCGCATATTGATATTTGATCTCTGTTACTAGGTATAGGATAAAGATTTTAAAACCATCAGACTTAGAACATTATTAAATATGTCAGCCAAAGTAAATATATAAAGATGAAACGCTAAGAATTCATAATTTATATATGTGTGCATGTTGTTATTAGTAAAGGGGCTGTTTGTTTCTCCTTTTTTTCCTTTGTCATTGTGTGGGGTTAATAGTCCTGCCTGTCCCAGCTGAGAATTTGACTGATGGGCATATTTTCTAAGATGTACACAGAGAGATTGGCCAAGTAGTCATCGTGGATATTTGGGGCTTGTGGAGTGAAGCCGGCATCCATGGCCTGTGAAGACAGTAGCTCTGGATTTAGTGGACTAGGAGGCTTTTTGGTAAAATTCTTCATAGTGACCCAGAATTCATATGTTCCAGATGTACGCCTTTACTATTCCAAAGAATGCTGGATGAATTTTTAAGGTTATAAATTGCAATTCCTGTTAACAAGCAACCAGAAGGAGCCCTGGAAGTAAAATGTGCTTCAGATCCAGGAGTGAAAGAATGATATAGTGGGTCATATAGTCTTTTGTTTCTGTCGCTTAAATGTAATATCTTTACAAGGAAGTAACTACAGAAATGGGCTGCGTGTCCCTGTAGGTTGCCATGGTGGATGGTAGCCAGGCCTTTTTTCCCTTTCTGTTCACTGCACTGTTCTAATGAATGGTGAGAGTGTTTTAATAAGTCCCCTGGTCATCGTCGTAGTTATGATCTCTAGATGAAGACAGCTTTTTGAGGCTGGTGTCCTAGGAGGCTGGAGTCAGCGTGTGTGTGTGTGTGTGCTTGCACTTGATTTATAAACCACCAAAGCCACGATGAAGTACTAGGGTGAAAATCACCTACGTTAACAGCAAAGAAATGTCACCATCAATTCCAAGAGGGACTTGTAAACCTGGAACTAACAGCCAATGGTTTAATTCTTTTAAAATAGCAATTTCTTTAGCCTTTCTAGGAGAAACTGCATTCCATCAGGGAAAAAAAAATACAAAATTATGGGCAAGAAGAAAAGCTGAGAGTTGTAAAAGTTAAAGAAAAAAATTCTTTCTTTTTGAGAGGCAGTCTTCCAGGGATTCTTGAAGAGAGGAGTACCTTTCCTATTCAAGGTACAGTGACTTCTGGAGAAACTCCAGAATGGGGAAAACTGCAGATATTTTGTTCTGAGAAAAGGGGAGAAGAGCCTTCAAAGCCTACAACTACAAGGTGTCTGTATTATTTGGGACTGGAAGACCTAGCGTACATTCAACACTAAGGATCACAAAGTTAGATTTCCAGTACAGTGTGTGTTAATCACTCAGTCATGTCCGACTTTGCAACCCCATGGACTGTAGCTCATCAGGCTCCTCTGTCCTTGGAATTCTCCAGGCAAGAATACTGGAGTGGGTTGCCATGCCCTTCTCCAGGGGATCGACCCAACCCAGAGATCGAACCCAGGCCTCCTGCACTGCAGGCGGATTCTTTACTGTCTGAGCTCCCAGGGTAGCTATACTGTATTACAGTACAGTAGTAGACTCATTTTAAACAGTAAATGGATCAATGAATGACACATTGAGGCCAATGTCAACATTAGGACTCGGGTATCTGTTTTAGAAACTGCTATATAAAAACAGCCTGTTTTTGTTTTGTTTTGTTTTTTACTATTCTTCTTTTAACCTTTGATTTTTAGAAAATAAAATCAGAGAACTACAACTTGCCCCTGAAAACACTAAATGAAGATCATTTTAACCAAATTTGAGCTTTTATTTAGGTATCTACAGAATGGGAGTTAATAGCCTTAGCCAGCTTGCTGCTTGAAAATGCTAGAGGCATGAATCTGAGAGTGACTGTAGAGCAATTGACAGTGATGAATGTGAAATAGTAATGAATAACTTCATAATGGAGCAGAGATGTTGTTGCTTTGCATACTAGTTATTGGACAGAAGGAGTGGCACCAGGATCTGACTCCAGTAGTATGATTGACTTTTCTGCTATGGGTCAGTTCTGGCAAGCAGGGTATAAGCCAGTGACGAGAATTCCTTGTGGGGCAAGGCTCGTGGTGGACTAAACCCAGCAAGCGTTAGTGGTGACACTTCAGCTGTTGCATTCCTTCCGCACAAGCATCCAGTCAATGACAACATAATAAGATGGCCATGATCATAGTAATATTTATTGCCTTGATAATAAGTTGATAATGGTTCTATTGATCTCTTTTGTTCATTTCCTTTCTGCACTGCAGTCAGAGTCTTGGTTAGCCCTGACATGCTGAAGTATTCCTTTTTTTCTTTGTCTCTCCCTTTCTTTGTAATAAGACTTCATCAGGACGGAAGGATCCAACACTCCTAGCCCTTGCCATCTGCTACTTTGAATCTTTTTACTCAAATACTTACTTCCCTCTGCTGCTGTTGAAAATGATTTATGTTGAACCTGTACTTTGCATAACCTTGTGTTTTAGACCCCTCAGAATTTATTAAGTACCATCTCTGAGACTGTGCGTCATCTTTCACATGTTTCCTAAATTGATTCCAAGGAAATCCAGTATTCTGTCAGATAGCTTACTAACACTGTATCACTTAGGATTATATTTGTCTGCTAGCACCATTCTAAAAATATGGTGGCTTAAGCAATATGTTATGGAATAGAATTCCAAAGGTAAGTCATCAGAGAACCAGGGGACTTATAAAGGCATCATTCTGCATTTAATGCCCATTTTCAAGACCACCTCATAATTTAGTATTACTGCTGAATTTCCCAGCCATCTCATTAGTATTCCAGGCAAGAAGGAGGGAAAGACAAGGCTAAATAGGGCATACTTCTCATTTGAGTTAATTCCCTTTAAAGAGTCTTCTTAAAACTCTCACGTAACAGTACCACATGCATATAATCATACATAAACATATATACATGCTTATATATATATATATATACATATTATCCATATATATGTTTTTGTGTATAATCATCCAGAACTTAATCCCATGGCCATGCCTAGCTTCAAGAGAGGCTGGAGAAAGCTAATTATTTACCTTGGCATATTCTTTAAATAAGCTGGATTTCTGTGTCTAAGGAGGACAAGTAGGATGGGTATTGGCTAGACAACTGAAAATCCAATGGGATCATATGGACACGTGTGATTATCATGATAACTTTGTTTCACATTTGTTCCAGAGCACCAGGCGATGTGCCAGGAGGTGGGGTCAGAGAACAATGTTAGGGTCAGGAATACTGGAAGATACAGATCAATAATCCCATATATTTGATTTTTAGAAATTGAAGTCAGCAGTTCCAAGTCATATATCTGACTCAAATGGCAGATCCTACTTCCTAGGCTTATTTCTACCTTAATCTTGTCATTTTAGAAGATCCCTCTTCTCTGTTTCTTAGTTCCTTATTACTTCCTTATGTATGGATTCAGATACTTACTACTGAAGAAGTTCCAACCATACATCCTATATATGTCAAATGAGCAGGTAGATATTGAACGCAGCTCCTCTTATGTGAAATAACTATACACCATGGTTAGTTACTCAGACATACCTGTACATCTCCATAGGGTACCTGATGAGTTCAAATCTATTGCCTTGTTGCCTCCTTGAAACAATCCTACAGGTCCTGGGGCTTGTCTGTGGGAGAACCTCCTGATCTGTCTGTATCGGTTCTGCCTCTCTAGTGGCTAGGACGATGCCTTGTACCTGGTGCTTGCCTAATAAATAATTCTCCCTACTCTCTTATAGGAAGGGGGTTGAAAGGGCTAATAAGCAGAAGTTATAGACTTGGCCTCTTTTCTAAAATAGCTGTTAATCAGGAAGCAGGAGATATATAAGTAATCTGAGGAGATTTTATTCAGCAGCATAGTTAAATTTTTTACATAAGTCCCAACTCTTAGTTGAGCTATTTGGGTTATCTGAGAAGACATGGGGTGAAGGGCAGAGAGAAAGGAGGATTGCATCCTGGTTGATTACCTGTCATCTGCAAGACCTTATTCCATGTAATATACCAAACTTTCAAGGCAGTATTCTTATTCTCTACACTAAATGTACAGAGTCATATTTTCTACACCAAGCTTGAAAATGAATACTTGCATCATCATTTTAAAGACGGGGAAACTGAGTCTGAGAGATGAAGAAAGCTGCTCAAGGTCACATACCTAGTGAGTGGCAAAGCTGACACTAAAATCCATATTTTTTTCACTATGGCACATTGCCTCTCCAAGGAAAAATATCAAAGAAGGAAACTTAAACTTTGTAGTGAAAAATTGCAGGAAAGCACGGGCCACAGACTGAGCAATGGCCTGGAAATTAGAATTACTGAATTCTGTCTCCCTGACTCTGCCCTGAGACTTTCTTTATCATTAGAAGCTGTGTGTTGAAAGTGCTTTATAAAGACTCGAGACTTTGCTATACAAATGCTAGTTCATCTTAATAGTAACACATATCTACCCCTGCATTTCTGCCCCTATTGAAATTGGGCTAATAATACTGTTTCTTCTCCAAAGTCCTGTAATGACTGATGTGTTGGAAGATACTCAGAGAACTACAAATAAAGTGCCTTCTAAATAGCACCATTTCTCAATACAGTAAATGTCTAAAATGATTTTGGATTTTCTTTTTTAAATATTTTCAACTGTGGTGCTGGAGAAGACTCTTGAGAGTCCTTTGAACAGCAAGGAGATCCAACCAGTGCATCCTAAAGGAAATCAGTCCTGAATATTCATTGGAAGGACTGATTGTGAAGCTGAAACTCCCAATACTTTGGCCACCTGATGTGAAGAACTGACTCATTTGAAAAGACCCTGATGCTGGGAAAGATTGAAGGTGGGAGGAGAAGGGGATGACAGAGGATGAGATGGTTGGATGGCATCACCAACTCAATGGACATGAGTTTCAATAAACTCCGGTGGTTGGTGATGGACAGGGAAGCCTGGCCTGCTGCAGTCCCTGGGGTCGCAAAGAGTCAGACACAACTGAGCAACTGAACTGACTGATGACACTGGATCTTAGTTACAGCGTGTGGGATCTAGTTCTCTGATCAGGGATCGAACCCAAGCCCCCTGCATCTTAGCCACTGGCCCACCAAGGAGGTCCCTGAATTTTCTAATTGAGTTGCATCACTGAAATTTTAAGCAGTGGAAGAAAGTAATAGTTACAATATTAATGCAGTAGTAATTAGTAATAAACATAGTCAACCAGCTACAGGTTAGGCCAGTGCTTCTGTGATTTTCTGTCAGAGAATTTACTCCCGCTGTAAGATGGCCAATAAAGTCATTAGCAGGATAGAGCACATCTGAGATAAGACCTTTTCAGGAGCCTTCAGAAAAATCTCTTAATGAATTCTGCTGTGTGTCTTAACAGATGCATATATAACTGAATATAACTAACATTATATTCCTGAGTTCCATTCTCCTCTAAATACTTTCATTTTCCAATCCAACCCAAGCTGACCTTATGTGCTTATGAAAGATTTTCTTCCATTGGCCTCCATCATGCACCGTAAATAGCAGAATAAACAATCACTCATTGATGTGTTGTTCCCACAGGGTCATTGGCATTACCCAGGAAAGCATATGATTGTTTTACAACAGAACAGTGTAACACGTGTGTGCGTGTATGTGTGCACGGTTGCTTCAGTTGTGTCCGATTCTTTGCTACCCCATGGACTGTAGCCTGCCAGGCTCCTCTGTCCATGGGATTCTCCAGGCAAGAATACTGGAGTGGGTTGCCATGCCCTGCAGCAACTCTTCCTGACCCAGGGATCAAACCTGCATCTCCTGCAGCTTCTCTGCATTGCAGGCAGTTCTTTACCACTGAGCTACTAGGGAAGGCCTTGTGCATATATATGTGTGTGTACATATGTAGCTAAATGTGATTTGCTTTATTAGAAAAAATACTCAGGCAGAGTCTATAATCAGCAGTTAACTTGTATATTCAAGTGGCCATCCCAAGTACTTTGAAGTAAAGTATTAAATCTAATTTTCTTATGTCAAAGAGAAGCTCAGAAACTCGGCTTTTATGTTTCAAAAGCGTTGAGAAGGATTTTGCCTGTGTTTGGCATCTTGAATGAGCAAGAGGTTCTGAGCTGCCAGTATAGTAATTTAAGGCATCCCACTTATGTCTTAGTCATTTACCATGGAATTCATAGGTAAAAATGGCAGCAACATTCTTAAATATAACCCGGGAAAGTTATGGTGGATAGTTACTGCTTTTCCTAAGTGACTTTCAATCTAGATTCTTCCTACCTCATTTTAACAGCAGCAGTATTCTATCACGTTTACATGGATTATCTCAAATACTATACCAAGAACTCCATAGGAGCCTCATGGTTCCCCGTGGGTGCCTGGGCTGGTGATGAGTTGAGGGCTGAGCAGGTGAACTCCTACAGGATCCCACTTTTCTTCTGGAGTCGGGCCACTGTGGTCTGTTTTACATGTTGGTCTTCTAAGTAATCCTAAAGAAAAGATTTCATGTTTCACAAAATTCTTTAAAAAATCACTGCATTTTCTCCTTTTTGTCACTCCACAAGTCTTTGAGGAGAAGTTGTTCCCATTAGGCAGATGAGGAATCTAGGCTTCAACACACTGAGTTTCTGGAGAGTACCTAACTCATAAGTTGCCGAGCACCCACTCAAGTTCTGATCTTCTGTCTCTAAATTTTGTTTTCTTACCACTAAATTACTGCTGACTCCTTTCCCCAAATTTAAAATACTAGTAAATTTGAGAATGATCTCGTTTCTTTTACCAGGCCCAGGTTGCTTTGTAACTTTCCTGCTTATGTAAATGTGACATCTATATGTGTATAAACCACATATATACATATGTGTGCACATATATATTTCGTGTGTATATATTTCAAAGTACGAAAGGTAGGACTAAATTTATTCAAAAAGATGATTTTGTTCATATTCTTGGCCTTTTATGGATATGACTGTGCATTTCTGTATATTTTGTGATCTGCTTCTCTTCTAGCTCTTAGATTAGAACAGTCATCAACTGTATGTAACCATAAACAGGTAACTTTCCTCTCTGAATCTTTAATGACATGGACTCACTGGAAAAGAAGATATTTGCCAGTTTCCACGTGAAGAATGGGTAGAGCACGATTTTGTTTGCAGCTTCTTCTTGGATCATGGATTAGAGCAGTTGTGAAACAGTAATTCTTTTCAAGGAGAAATTTGCTAAATCTTATTAATATTTAGGTATCCTAGGACTTGACCTAAGGTGCAGTGAGACCAAGGAAGTGGCTACCTGCATGTTCATGCAGGAATTCTGTACCAGGACATGCCAGGGCCAGGAAGGCTTAGAATTTTGTTTAGATTGGAGATCAAGAGCTAGATGATAAGGTCCACAAATAAGAACAGAAACATTTCTTACTCCACCTCCTAATATATACATAGATTATTGGTGTTAAAGTGATGCACACCAAACAGTCTTGGAAAAAGTATCCACCTGCCTTCCTTACTTGAAAATGAAGAAGTTCAGCCATTGTGATAAATGGCATGGGTACCATTCATTCTTTATTTTGGTTTGTCAGGAGAATTAAAGGTACAGTTGATAATACAATAGACTAGCAGGATTTGAGGTGCAGAATGTTGAAAACTAAGAGCATCAAATCCAAACCCTGTATTCAAGATACAAAGATAAAGAAAGATTACATTTTATAAACAGTGGTTATACAAGACAAAGGGAGTATGTATATGTGTGTGCATCGCCAGGGGTGGGCCAGAGGGGCCAGGTCACTGGGGTCCCACTGACTTCTGCTGCTCCACATTTCCTGCTGACTTTTAGGAGCAGTCATGTATATCCAAGGACAGGCCAAGAGATAATTAAGTGGAAATAAGAATTCTACATCCAGCCTCTTCAGAAAGAGGTAGCATATCCTCCTAATCAGTTCTGATTCCTGCTGGCTTTGTTGCGTAAGGTCAGCTTAACGGTCATTGAAAGAGGTCATGGTAGGCTCTGTGATCTCTGTCACCTGAAGTTAAATAATATGTCATTAAAAGGGTCAATCAGAAAAGAGCAGATTCTTTTCCGATGACTCATATATTTTGCAGAAGCTTTTTGCTTCTTGGAATTTCTATCACAAATTTCAAACCTCACAGCAGAAATGTTTATACATTGAAGTTTGACTGGATTCAGAGGAAGCTGTCCTGAACCCTGATGGGAATGGAAATTGTGGTCATGGGGAGCAAGCATCTACGACATTTGTCTTCGCTCCAGTGAGGAGCAAGGTCAGCATGTTACATCAGATCTCGAATGGGACTTGGAAGAGACCACCATGACGTCATGGGAACAGCTCAGGGTGAAGTGAAGCTGGGAGTAGTGGTGGGTGATGGAGAGGACAGAAGAAAGCTTTCTCTATGTCGGGATGGGTCAGAAGAGGACACACACACAAATCACAGGTTTACAGTAGGTTGGACTTTAGCCGATGCTTTTCATCTTGACATTGCTGAGTAGGTCTTACTCCCTCTTCAGAAACTTTTCAGGCCACCAGAAGTCAGGAAAATCAAGTACAACTAAAGCCTTTTAAGGTACCCTTCCTTCTCTATGTGATTATCAAGACAATATTAAAGCAACAGGAAACTTGGAAAACAAAGGGGGAAGTGCTGTTAGTCGTCTCCCCTCAATACAGCCACTCTCCACATTTTTTATTATCCCTCTTCAGTTTTTATCCATTTGCAAACTGACAGGTAAGTAGGTGGGTAGGGGGATATAGATTAGATAGCTAAAACTGGTATCTGTACAAGTGTCCTGCATAGTAAACTAAACATTTGTAATATTGTCAGAATTTTTGATGTTGCTATATTACTTTCAAATCATTATTTTTAACACCTGATTAGTATATTTTAGTTTTAAGAATCTCACCTTAGAAATAGGTGAAAGTGATGTCAAACAGCATTTGTTATTATTGTCAGTTCTGGGCAGACACAGGAATATAATAATGTAGTTTTGCTTTTTTCTTCCTTCAATTCTGCTGGATGTTATTTGTCAGCAAAACAAAAATGAAAGTTGGTGCATATTCAGATATTTGGTTTTTGGAGATTTGGGGGTAGATTTGTTCCTTCACATGAACATATTGTTATTAGCAAGGTTGGACCCTTTGCCTACACTGAATGCTGTAAAGAAAGACAGTAACTAAGCGATGATTGGATGAATGGATGGATCGATGTGAGAGAAGGAAGGAGGAAATGAATCTATCGTTGATCAAAGCACAAGTATATGGTTTAGAAGAACTGTGGACTAAGAGCACTATGAACAGTCCGCTCCATCTCATGGTGGGCACCATCACCTCTTGGATCAAGAGTCAGTATGTAGGAAGGATGTTTGAATGGGTATAAACATACCCAAACCTTTTGTCCTCTACATGAAAAGTTAGGATTTAAAAAATAAAAACATTATTGATAAAGGAAAAGGCTTATTGCCTTTTGAAAAATACTTTGAAGATACTCTCTGAGCTAAAAACAGTGTAGTATGTGTACTTCTCTGAAGTCGCGTTTAAAAGGAGCCTTCAAAGTGGGGACTGGAGTGTGTGTGTGTGTGTACGTGTGTGTGTGTGTGTGTGTCTCTGTGTGTGTGTGTCTCTGTGTGTGTGTGTGTCTGTGTGTGTGTGTATTCCCTGAATGCTCATTGCTAACTGTGTAATAGCCTTTCTTACTAAAACACATGTGCATGTATCTTTGTGTATGTATGAAATATCGGAGAATACAGTATTTAGACCCCATTAGTGAGGGTAAAAATGTACAGATAAACTGTATCATTTATGGTTATGATATGGCTACTGTCAAAATAACATGCTATTTTGACAGTTGCTTTATCTTTACTCTCACTGAGTCTACAATAAGAAACTAGTTTCTTAGCAACTAAAATATATTCTCAAACAAGAGCATTAAAAGGAGGGGGGAGCCCACAAAAGGAAAAAAATATATACTCACAGTTAAACTCTGGGCAAGCTATTGCTATTGAGTCGAAATGAAACTGATCTGAAGTAGTATGGGGTCCTTTGCCCGTCTGTCTGCCCCGGGGCAGCATCACTGGCTGAGACAGCTTCTGAGAATTTAGATGTGAGAACAGGAGGCAGCTTGCATGAGGGTTAGGAGAGTCTGTCTTTGTTTTTCCTTTTTCTTCCTGTCAGTGTGTGTTTTCTTTTCAACCGTTGTTTATATCCTAGGTAAGAAACTTCTATGAGAACTAGTACCAAAGTTATGGAACAGAGACTGTGTTCAGATGTTTCTTCATTGTGACTTGCAGCCAGTGGCTTATGTATTGTGTCATTAGCTAAGTTGGTCATGGTAGGGACTAAGGAAGCAAAGAAAGAATTCACCTACTTCAGGCCTCTTGTGTTATGTTCATAAAACATTTTGAAATTCTCGAAAGTGACATTTCTCAAATTATAATCTGGAGATCCCCAGACCTTTTTGGGGAACCATGAGGTGAAACTCATTGTAATAATGCCCAGAGATTATTTGCTTTTTCACCCATGGTCTTTCATGAGGGTACAGCGTAGCTTTCTAGAAGCTACTTGGTATAAGATACTGCTGTGGACTGAATGCAGAAACAAGGACGAGAATCCAGCTGCCTTCTATTGTCAGACACTAAAAAGATCTTCAAAAATAGAAAACAAACTCTTAAATTTTGTTTCAAAACTAGTATTTTTCATAAAACGTGATTTCTTTTAACATGCGATGGGCTTTTGATTGTTTTAAAATGAAACAATAAACAGTTTAAAATATTTTCGTTTCAAATTACTAATACAGGAACTATTGATAGATAGAATCTGTATAAATAAAAGCTCTTCAGAGTCCTCAGTAATTCTTAAGAGTGTAGAGGGGTTCCAAGCCCCAAATGTTTGAGAATTACTGCTTCTGCAAACTGGCTATCCATACCCTTATGTGTCTCACGGGTTTGGGGAAGTCACCAACTGTTTCTTTTCAAATGGTGGGGGACGTTTTCAAGTGCTTCCACAAGAAATGAGCAAATCAGAGGAGTCGGGCAATTAGTGTCACTTTAGCTCTCTTCAATTTCTTTGTTTGTTTGTGTGTTTTGGGTGTCTCCGTTGGTTAGATGTATTCAGGTCCCACCTTTCCTCACCTCCCCATCATTGCCTTCCTCTGGTGGCATAGCCAAGGCATCTCTAAGGAGAATGGCCCCAGTACCTAGGGGCTACCCTGCTAGTGGAGAAGGAAATGGCAACCCGCTCCAGTACTCTTGCCTGGGAAATCCCTTGGACAGAGGAGCCTGGAGGGCTATAGTCCATGGGGTTGCAAAGAGTCGGACATGACTGAGTGACTTTAGTTACTCAACAACAACCCTGCCAAATGCCGAGCTTCCCCTTCCAAAACAAGATCTGAGAAATAAGACATAGGGGAGAATGAAGAATATGGAAGGATGGGAGGGGGGAATTGTTAATTAAGCTCTATTAAATATTAATTGAAATATAAATTAAAAACCTCACCAACCCCTGACAGTTATATAATTTAATTAAGTGGTAGGGCCTATTGCCCCACAGTGTGATTGGGTGTAGTAAGGGAATAAAGTGACCTTCTGCTCATAAACACCATAGGGGCTTTATTAATCCAAGGCACTTGCCAATAAAGTACATGGAAAAATCAGCAATAACAATAATTTTATGGAGCATGGAAGAATTGAAGGGGCAGTTTTGACCTGGGTGGGAGTGCAGTGAATCAGCTGAGGTGCTGCCCATGTGATGCTGGGGCATTTGTCCCTGGGGCAGAGAAGATGAGATCCTCACATGCGCCCTTCCACATTTATAGAAGTATTCTCTGCACTTGGAAAATGTCTGCTAAATTCTTGGAGCTAGTTTCAATTTTATAAATTACCTTGAAGTGAAAAATTGTGCATGCATATATGTGTGTTTTGACATAAAAGTTTCAAAGGAATGCAGCTTAAAAGGGTTTTGGAGAAGTATTTGATTTCCTAACAGCAAAGGAAGGTTTGTGTTTAGCAGTTTTTGTTAAGGTAGTTATGGTGAGTGAACTGTAAAAATGACCTGCATTTGGTATATATGCTGCAAAAGAAAAGTTGTATTATCTTTTCTAGCTTTCTCAAGTTCTTAATGGAAAGTAAAATAGTACACGATATTGTCTATGTGCTTTTGTATCTTTGAATTATTTTTTAATTGTTTAAAATGTTTGTGGTTCTGAGATCTTTTTTTTTAAGGTGGTGCAATTCAATTTTGAACATAATTATCACAAGTTAAATCAGCAACCCTTAGTCTTTATATCAGAAAAGCTCCTAGACGACTGCTTCATTCCTTTCTCTGTACAAAAGCACGGTTATGGGAATTCTGTGTGTTCTTTTGTTGTGTGACTGTTTCTTTTGGTGGTGGTTGTCTCACACAGTTTTGTAACAGGACTTTGTACTCCCTGGTTTTACACTGTGCCCAGTACATTGGTCTCCAGGTTTGAGAGATGATGCTTCAGGTTTAGAAAGGGAGCTCTTTCAAATTTAAAAAATGCACTATTTTGCCAGACCATGTTTGCCATCCTTAAGGTCTTGGAAGTCCTGTTTGTGAGGGACACAGCCTGTTGGTGGCTTTGACCCCATGAAAGAGGCTCCTCCTTCCCTGGGCCGCTGGGCTAGCTGGTCGGGCTTGGGGGAAAAGCACAATAGAACCTGTCACAGAGTGTTCCCTTACTCCTCGTATGTTAGCAATTTTACTGTGCTCTCTTATTTCCTTTTCAATTTGGGCCTGAATAGTTTCTTAAAGGAATGTGGATAAAGGCTCTCAGTTTCGGGAGCAGGAATAATGCAGTTTGAGTAGTTGCCTCACCCTGTCGAGGGGCCGGAGGAGCCTTGAAAGCCCCTACGTGGAGAGCTCGCTGTTTCGTGTGGCCAAGAGGAGCTCAGTGTTCCTTGCCTTCTTTTTAGTATTAATAATAATAATGTCAAAGAAGACCAGTGATTTTCTGGGCCCTGGAAGCGTGGGCCAGGTGAATGAGTGCATCTCGGCAAGGCTGGATGGGGCAGGTGGGGGATGAGGGTTTGGGACCCCCTCTGTCTCCCCAGCGTCTCTGTGCCAGTGCACCCGCCACCCTGCTGCCTACGTGCCCGCTCGCTCGTGGATAGGAACACAGATTCGTGTGCTCACAGGTAAAAGCAGAGGCTGGGCACCTTTGGAGAGCTTGGCAGAGGCATCCCTGTTCGCTGAGGAGTGTTTCTTTTCTTGAAGCCAGTGCTGAATCTTGGGTCTGCGCTGCTGATGCTGTAGAACATGAGAAAGCGCCACGGCAGCAGCCAAGTATCTGCCAGGCTGTGTCGGGAGAACCTTTATCATTTCTGTCAGATACATCACAACTCGCTTGTCTTACCATACATCTTCCTAAATGTGACAGGATATTCAGCTGTTATTAATTGAATACTCTCTAATTTAACTGCTTAGCAGAAGAAAGAGTGACTGGTTTGTTTCAACACGTAAAACTGGCATCAACCTGTATGTGGGTTTTGATGCTGTTGCATTGAAAGGCCTGAAAAAAGTCGTTGTGTAGGGAGAAATGACTAACCCCCTTTCAATATGGTAACTAAGTTCAGTTTATTGTTCCAAAACAAATAGAAGGGTGTGTGTGTGTGAGAGAAAGATCTACATATTAGGATAATACAGATTGTCTTACGGGCATGTTTACTTTTTGTGATAGGTGGCTTGTAGATGGAAGGATAGCTCCTGATGTAGTTCAGCTCACCTGGAAGGCTCGAGGGCCCTGTCAGTCTCTTTAATTGGAAAGCTTACTCAAATAAACTTGATTCGTCTGTTTTTATCATTTTAATCGATAAAATATAAACAGGGAGCCCTACAAATTTCTATATCATATTGAATGCAGTGCTAAGAATTGAGAGGCTTCTTGGTGAGAGAAATTAGAAGATTAAAATTGAAGGTGAAATTGAGAGGTGAAACAGCATTGCTCTCCTTGAGAAAAAAGTTCTTCCTTTGGTGGAAGAACAAAAGCTAGTCAACCGTCAGTTTCCAGAGCTACCCCAGGAGAAACAAAACCATATTCCAATTTATTGATCCAGGGAGAAACCAATGTGCAAACTATATATCCTACTAAACTTGGATGGATTTTAACATATATTTACATTTATGTCATTGATCAGTTCAGTTGCTCAGTCATGTCTGACTCTTTGCAACCCCATGGACTGCAGCACACCAGGCTCCCCTGTCCATCTCCAGCTCCCAGAGCTTGCTCAAACTCCTGTCCATCGAGTCGATGAGGTCATTGAAGGTTTTCCTTTTTAAAGAAGATATAAAAATGTACTCAGTGTTGGAATGCGTGTATACATGTACAATATATTCTTTTCTTAAATAAATGGATTCAAAGTGTGACAGTAAGTAGAAGGCAGGCTTGGCTGGAACGAAACACTCTCCATGTGGAGGTTAAGTGAATCAAAAGGCTGTGTCCCCAATTCTACCATCAAGGTCAGCAAAGTGTGTTTCGCCACTTTGTAGAGATGGATGAGAGTCCCAAGACTGCAGACAGGGAAGAACATACCTATAGTCCTTTGAATCGCTCATCATGGGACTATTAGCTTGAGCGTTCTGGAAAATATTATTACCCCCAGGGCGCCATGTAACTCCCTGGCTCCTGACAAGCTGCCAGCATGGCTCTCTCTGGGCTGCAAAGTTGGAGCTCCCCTGGCAGGTTGCCAGGGTTTTAAGAAGACTCTGGGGGCCCAAGGTAGCCTCCTGGTACCAGTCAACATTCATTGTAAAACCCAGTTCAGAAAAAAAAAAAAAAGAAAAAAATCACCCTTCCCTGCTCTCCCCTCTGCCCAGAGCTAGCTGGCATACAAGGAATATCTATGCTGGCACATTGTCCCTCATTTTAGGGGCCAGCTTTTGCTTTGAGATGGCATGGAGAAGGGGATTATTTGCACTGTGGCTTTTGATGTAAGCCATCATTGTCATATTACATGAATAGCATTGCACAGGGATGGCTGGACACAAAGACTAGCTCCCCTTCCTCCCGCATACACTGCCCTGTGTAACCCAAATCCTCAGCACAAAAGCGCTTATGGATTTTTTTTTCCTTTTTTTACCCTCCATAGTCTTATGGAAAATAGTGGTCTCTGTTGGAAACCTCAGTTTTTAAAAAGGCCTTTTAATTCAGGCATCGAGAAACATGCTAAAAATTAGTAGAGTGTTTTTCTCCAGGGAGGTAATTTCTACATTTTTTTATGCAGAAAGACTGTACACATACACTCACAATCATATTTATAATTACTTTTTTGGGGCTGAATTTAAAAAAATGCAGTTGGCTATGAGGGCTTAGGGCTTAAGGTACCCTAATGTTGCATATGCAGTCCAGGGGGTGGGGGGAAAGGTTTCCCATAATTTTGGTAATTCAGAATACAAGCTTCCCCAGTGAAAATACCAGAATCATAAAATCTACTCACTGCAGGAAAACTGATTAAACCAGATTCACTGTTTATAAGACAAATGGAGGAAGTTAATATATTTAGTACAAACTCTACATTTGTGTGTACTTACATATAAATGTATGTGTTTGGGCTTGTCATGACATGAACCTATATTCACAGAGATGAAGGGTGGAGATTGGTACCTGGAAAACTCCTAATGTGATAATATAGCACAAAAGCATGATTCAAATCCTTGTCAAAGATAAAGTCTAGACAAAGAGAAAAAATTTGTATTTATGTAGCAGTTCGTTGACAAGCTCTACAGTCTTAGCTCAGGGTGCATTGGGGGTTGTAGAGGAGGAGTTGGGAGGCCAAGGAACAAGTGATGTTTAGTCATATTTCTGAAACTAACCCTTGATCAAGGTGGGTTTCTACTGTTGTTGGTTGATAGTGCACAGAGCAGAGAACATAGCAATGAACAAGACAGAAGACATGACTATCCCCCATCCCCCATGGAGCTGAGATTCCTGTAAGGGAAGCATATATAACTATGTTGGGGTTTGAGGACATAACTTGATAAGATGCAGTGATGTTTTTGATGGGCTGATCACAATTTCAAAGAGTACAAATGAAAAAAGTCATGAAATGTCACTTTAAAAATCGGCACTACACCTGGAAAGTTCAGGACTAATAATGATTGGTCCTATATTACAGTCTTTAATTCTTCAACTCAGGAGGCTTCATATTTTCTATTCTCGTCTGAAGTTTGACCAAATAGGGAATGCAAAGGTGTTGATTAAAAGAATATAAATAGTGGTCCTAAAGAAATATTTTAATTTTCAAGCTGTTGAAAGAGGTTTCGGGACTCAAGAGATGTTATCTCATCTACCTTTGCTGACAAAGGTTTGTATGATAGTCAAAACTGTGGTTTTTCCAGTGGTCATGTATGGATATGAGAGTTGGACCATAAAGAAAGCTGAGCACCGAAGAACTGATGCTTTTGAACTGTGGTGTTGAAGAAGACTCTTGAGAGTCCCTTGGACTGCAAGGAAATCAAACCAGTCGATCCTAAAGAAAATCAGTCCTGAATATTCATTGGAAGGACTGATGCTGAAGCTGAAGCTCCAAGACTTTGGCCACCTGATGTGAAGAGCCAACTTAATGGAAAAGACCCTGATGCTGGGAAAGACAGAAGGCAGGAGGAGGAGGAGGAGAGGATGAGAGAGGACAAGATGTTTGGATGGCATCACCAACTCAATGGGCATGAGTTTGAGCAAGCTCTGGGAGGTGGTGAAGGACAGGGAAGAGTGGCTTGCCATAGTCCATTGGGTTGCAAAGAGTTGGGCATGACTGAGTGAACAGGAACAGCAATGAGCCAGTGAAGTCAGTGTTTCCACCTGCAGTAGAATTTTAAAAGATGTTTTTCTAAAGTGGTTTCAGCCTTTAAGAAAACAAAAACAACAAAACCTTCTGAATCACGCTGTTACTGTTTTGTGGCCCAGCAAACTTTCACACAAGTGAAGTTAGACACAACATACTAGGAAAACTTCCTGAGGTTTGCTAACCACCAGGCCAATTCAGACTATAACCCAAGGCCATGGTCTGCATCTTCAGTGGGCTGGTCAGTGTGCACCTTGGCATCTATTTGGATCTAATGAGAATCAGTGAGTACTCATGCACTTGAGTAATTTTCACTATAACACTTTTCATTTTATCATTTAAAATGATGCTTCATGGTTTTTGAAATTATTAGACCTTGGGGGCACGCTGGACTATGTTGGTTGAGCAGCCAGTGCCATCTCGCTGGCCACCCAGACCCTCACCTACGACCACTCATGGTTCACAGTAATTTCATTTCTTTGATACAACCGTCCCCACCTAAAGAAAGAAAAAAAAAACAAAAACATGCATTATTTTCACCTCTTATAAAACCACAGGTCAGCAAGTTAGGCTAACCACAGGTGAGCAAGTGATCACAAAACACTGTTGGTTATTCTGACTTCTTCCGTGGTTGTTTTAGACAATCACCATTTTCTTGCTCATTATGACTTAAATTTATCATCACAGGGTGTCCTGACTTACGGCTAGTATAGCTCCCACTCAGTGACTGCAGCTGGCATGGTGGGAAGTGACATTGCACACCACAGGCCGACTCAGAAGTGGCAGGTTTTAGATGTTCCCAGATGCCAGGGATTGATCTCAGCTCTGTGGAGTGGAGGATGCACAAAAAGCAGAAGACAGAAGGGTCCCTGCCAGCACACGAGAGAAGGACTTCCCAGGCCCTCGGGTCGCGTGGATGCTTCGCTGCCTTCTTCCTCTGTCACCGTCAGGATGCATGCTGCTGCCTTTCTGCTCCTCCTCAACAGCAAGCCAAGTGCAAGACAAGAGTGCAAACTCTGATATAAAATTATACTTTGCCTCCTCAAAGTGTGTTAGCTAGAGGACTTTTTTTTTCTCACTCTCTTGATGCCAACAGCAAGACGCTTGAAGCTAAAATCTGTTTCTTTTCCCTTTCAGTTTAGTCAGTTCCACGCTCGCATGGTGGGTGCCTGATGTACTCACCTAGTTCGGTGCCTGGCACGTAGAAGGTGCGCACGAAGTGCTCCCTGAATTACTGAGGGAATGGGAGTGCCAGGCCCTGTGGGAGTGATGAGGAAACAGAAGGGAAAATCAAGTTCAAAAGCAAGCAAAACAAACCTCTGGGTAAGAGGAGTCAGAATTCTGGTTACCACTGGAGAGAGTGACTGGAAGGAGGGATAGAACTTCAGGATGTGCCCATGATATTTTTTGTTTTGATTCTGATCCTGCATATCGGGCTGCACGTACTTTGCGAAAATTCGTGAAGCAGCCAACATTGATTTGTGTATTTAAGGTAGTCTACATTGCAATTTTAATGTTTTTAAAGGTTGTCCTCAAGTAACTTAGGATCTAATTGCAGGAGCAGGTGGAAGGCAGGAGGTGGTAAGCAACATATAGGCAAAAATTATCATGTTGTTTGGCGGAATCTACATTCCGGTAACTGCTGTGAGAGCAGTGCACAGAGAGCTTCATTCCAAGCTCTGCCCTTAGGGGTGACATTAGCATAGGTTTCTGGGGGCGGGTCACCTCTTGGGCTGAACCCCCCAAGTCTCACGCGCAAGAATGTCCAAACTCAGAACCCTGTTGATGACGTAGAAGCCTGGGTGACTGGTTCAGCTTTGTCTGCTGGCTTCCATTTATGATTTTCTTTTTTCTTTTTTAAAGAAAGAAACATAAGGAAAACATTTGCTTTGACATTGAATCCACCCCCACATGTAACAGTAATTGCAGGGCCTGGAGGAAAAAAAAATAGTATCATTCCAATTTGGGGCCAACCAGCCTTGACAATATTGTGTTAAACCTTTTAAAGAGATGAAGCCAGGCTGCAGCGAGGCTGCCCTGGTACAGGTGAACAATGGGGGACACAGAAGCTTGGCCAGGAGAAGTTTCCGAACCAGCAGATGTGAGGGCGCTGACACTTCGTTTCTGACACTCTTCAGGAAAGACTGGTAACTCCAGACCTGGTCCTTGGATGGGCTTGTGCTACTGAGCTCCCCAGGGAAGGGGTTTTGGCTGTGAGCTAGTCAGATGATAAGATATGACCACTTGACCTCCACTTGGAGCCTGATTGGATCCCCCTAAAAATGACAGCTATAAAAGCACTATAGAAATAGGGGCCTCTGAAAAGTCCCAAAACACACATGCTTTTTCCTCCAGTCTCTGTGTGTCTGTGAAAGTTCAAATACTGAGTCAAGTTTATTGTTTCTATCTCGTTTATTTTAAGTATAGTTTTACACTTTATTATGTGCAGTGACATCTTAAATGGAGCCTGTCACTCCGTCTTGACTACTGCTAGGGGCTAGAGCCACTTACCATGTCACACAATTCAGCAGCCCTGATTAACAGTATCTGAATGAGCAGCTCCATCTCTCCCCCTCTCACCAAAATAGTGCCCTATTTACATGAAGCAAAATACTAGAACAACGGGGTCTTAGGCAAAGTGAGAGGGATTCTAAATTGATCAAGTTTGAGCTAGCCTTTTCTTTCCATCTCTCTTTCTCTTTCCTTCCCTCCTTTTTCTTCCCTCCCTCCCTCCCTTCTTTTTTCCTTCCTTCTTCCCTTTCTTTCTTCTTTCCTTCCCTGTCTCCTTCTCTTCTCCAGCTTTTCTAAGAATAATAAATAGATTAAGAGTTTTTGTCTTCCCAGGACATGCTTTGGTCTGTTTTCTTTCTCTCCTTGAGAATAACATTTTGTTAGGTTAATCCAATACCTTCAACAACAATATAAAACAAAACACAGCCCCCAAAACTTGATTTTCTTCATCTCCCCTCCCCTGTTACACGTCAGCTTTTATAGCCCTCTCATTATGTGAGGTAGCCTAGAGTAATTTGAATATTTCATTCTCCCGGCTGCTAATGCAGCATGCGTTACAGATGGTACTTGCTTCATCCTTCTGGACCGGGTTCAATTATAAATGAAAGTAGGGAGCTGAGATTTGTCTTTTTGTCTCTGCTTAGTTGGAATAACACAATAAAGCTTGATGGGTAGGAATTTCTCAAACTGCTTCTTTTTCACCTCGGACGTTTCTCAGTTAGATCTCTTCTCGGAGTACTTGGGTTGAGCTCACATTTGAAGTCAGATGTGTGATTATTTCTTTGAATACTTTTTTCCCTACAACTGGACTCAGGCTGTATTTGAAAAGTACAACTGGCCTCTGCCCCAACCCCCACCTTTTTCTTTTGAGTATTTCTCATCGATTCCTTAGCTATGACTCCATGATTTATTCAAGAACCTTGAGTAAAACCACTTCCCTTCTCTGTGACCTTAAAAGGCCTGTCCCCTCGCATTATTCCTCCTTGGGACATATTGGCAGTCAGGGACAAGGATTTTTCTTCACATTGAAGTATGTATACCCAGCTTACTAACTCAATATATAAAAATAGAACACACGTGTAAATTATGCGAACTTATGAGTGCAATCTCATATGCACATATTTATTAGATACTAGTAGTATTTTAAATGTGTGTGTGCATGCTGAAAGACTTGGGTTTGTTTTGTTTTTTGGAAGTCTGAAAAATAAACATTGCGTATCTTCTTTTATTGAGGCATTATTTTCATGAACATTTTTGGTAAACAGTAAGGCAGTTAGTAAATGGTAAAGCTTACCTCTGGGCATGTGTATTTGGGATCCATGTAAGGTTTTTTTTTTAACCCCTTCAATCCCAGATTCATGCAGTGTTATAGATAAGCTTAGAGGAATGACTGATTTCAAATATCTATCAGTAATATGAAGAAAGCAGTGAGGGGCAGACATTGACTTTGGTTTCTCTTAGATTGGTTGATCAATTAATTGATATTTCATTAGATTATGTGGGTGCTGCATGTAGATCAGTTTTTTTTTTTTAATTTCACTTCTTCACCCACTGTTGGAAACCAGCTGTGCATGGTCATATGTGTTATCGTTTCCATCTCACTCTGATGTTCTATTCTAGTAAAGCTAAACAGGAATATGCATTTGTGGTATCTCCTAGTCACCTACATTTCGATAAGTTTAAGTCTTTAGGCAGAAGGATAAGGGGCCTGCAGAGACACTGCCAGTTTGAAAGGGAGAGTGTTAGGAGGCTACGGTAAGAGCTGTGGGGCCTGAGCAGAAGCAGCCTGGTCTTCTGCTCTTTCCGCATCAGAGTTGCAGCAGTTCTCAGCTCAGCAATTCCTCCTTTTTCCTACTCAGTTAAACAGACTCTGACCTAACCCTAGAGACAACAGTGAAAATTAACCCATAACAGAAGGCTAGGCTTTCCAGATACATGACACATTACAAAAACTAAAGTGCTTCATCTTTCGTTGGTTTATGCTTCCGCACTTGGTGGAGGTGATCTTGTAGTCGAAGGCCTGGGTCTGCAGTGTGCTATGCATACTCCCTCCCTGTGTCTCAGTTCACCTTGATTCCTGGCTTGGCTTACGTACCCAAATGATATTAGTTGAGCAAGAGGTAAAAACTTTGGACCTAAGTGGAGTAAGAAATAATGTTGTTCCCTGTTTCTTAGGTAGCTAAAATAACTCCTCGGCAGCCAATTTTCTAGGAACACAACAATTAGAACTGTTTAATAACCTGTGGTCTCTTTCATACAACTCATTATCTTGGATTCACTTTCTGTTAATAAAAAAATCTTGCCATAAAAATGAAATTGGACTTCCTATTTTTAGCTAATTTTAATTAATCATTGACCTACTTTTCTCTGGAAATTGGAAATAAACTGGAAAATAATAGAAACAATACTAGTATTGATATAGTGATTGTCCGTGTGCAAAGTACTTTCATGTACATTGTCTCAATTTTCACTCTGAATATATTAAGTTTATTTTTCTTAGTTTAGAGATTGGAAAACAAACTTAGAGAGGTTAAACAACTTAATCAAAATCATAGTTCAAATCCAGTGTGAATGTGTTAGCATTAGGTTCAGCTGTAACAGAAACCACATTCCCCTCATTTTAAGAAACATAAGTCAAGTGTGATCTTTTGATATCCTCATGATCCAAGATGGCTACTAGAGCTCCAGCTATCCCATATGCATCTCAGGCAACAGAGTGGAGGAAGGGTAGAATTATTCTTTTTTAAGAGGGCTTTGTAGAGTGTGTAACTCATACTTCTGCTTATATCCCATTGACTAAGGCTTCCTGATATAACTATACTTAATTATAAGAGAGCCTTGGAAATGCAGCTGGGTGGAAATGTTTCAGCTATCTCTGAGAAACTAGGCAAGTTTTAGAAATGCCACTGTACTTCAGTTTAGAAGTGAGAACTTTAGCCCCCAAGTTTTCTCTGACTGGTAAGACAGACTGGCTAGTCATTTTTATTATCTAGATCAGATTTGGAACATAGGCGTCAATAGTATACCAGAGAGCCTAAAGGCAAAGACAAATCTTGATTTTGTAAATGAATGTTTACTAAACTGGTGTAGCTAAACATATCTGTGATGAGGCACATCAGGAAAGAGAAGGTGGTATGCTTTGAACAGTAACACTAAGGGCCTGACCCTAATCACACCATGGGTGGCCAGTCCATGGAGCAGGAGTGATGCTCAAGCCCACTGTAACTTCTTAAAGATAACTTTGTGTGCTTCCAGCAGTTTTTTGTGTTTTTTTTTTTTTTTTTTGGTATTTTGTTTTGTTGTTTTCCAGAAAGTAGCTGCCAAATTCACATGCCCCCTTGGTATTACTTCCACCTAGATTATCAAAGAATGGTTTGAAGCATTCTGGAGATTGATAGGTTCCGTTTCTTGGTTCTTCTGTTGCCATTGGTCAGGGAACCTAAACGTTCCATATGCCCTCAGTGGAGGGGGCTGTATTTCTGGAGGAAAAAGTCCAAGTTTCCAAGTCCTTGGGCAGGTATTTTTTGCTTTGTGGCCCAAGTGTCCTTCAAGTCTTTGTCCATGAGCTGAGCATGTCGGCTTCCTTCCTCAGCACCTTGTCAATTGTATCAACTGTCTTGAAAGCTTTGGGAGACAGACCATACACATACATCTCAGAGGTACTAATGGCTGGCCGGTGGCTCTCATTTATTTATGTTTTTCAAAGAATAAGAGGAAAATCAGGCCCCTATATGTTCATGACAGGAAGGATTTTCTGTATGTTTGTGTATCTGTATATAATATTTCACATTGTATATCACTTGAGCTTCTTAATATGATTTTCCTTAGGTCACACATCCATATCGAATATTTGACAGCATAGCTTGCTCTAATATTTTTGTCGCAGTAATGTGGGGATGACCACATTACTCATGAGTGAACACTGCTGGTCTCTTCAGAATGTCAGGGGAAAGTTTATGGTGCTGTTTGCACCATCACATATTTTATTTAGACCACAGATGTTTGGTCCCATAATTTCGTTGTCTTATTCTGTTACATTTTCAGCTGCATTTTTCTTTTATCTAGCCTTTATGATTATTGGAGTTTGTCTAAATAGCTATAGGTCACCTACATGGAAAAATACTTTATTAATTGCAGCATCTTTGGCACACAGACCTATATATATGTTACAGGATTTGAAACCCATACTGAAATGTTTGATACAATTTTTTTCACAACCCTGTATCAAATATTTAGGTCAGTATATTTCTTTACTCTCATTGAAACTAGTGTCTATGTTTATGATGCCTCAAGACATTATTCTTCCAGTTCAAGGCTTTTGTTACATTTTGGCAAGTCAAGTTGTCATAATTAAAACTCTTCTGTGAATTGAACTTCTTCTTTGGGAAGGAACTTTTCAGCACAGCAAGACAGATATCCATGTAGTTACAGACTAAAGTACTTTTCTTCCAACTTGGCCTTTCCAGCATGGTAGCTTCTACTAGTGACCACTTATATGGTCATCAATAGTATATGGATATTGATGAAGCCTCAGTTTCAGAAGCATGCATATCTAATGTCTTGACATAGTGACAGGCGGGTTAAAGGCATGTATGCATACAGTCCTACTATTAATTCATCCATGATGTTGCCACTGCCCAGCAAGTTAAAGGTTATCTTTAAAAAAATTTGCCTTTGTGCAAGTGTGTGTGTGTGTGTGCATGTTCACATGTGTACGTGCACAAGCACACATGTGTAGCTGGTTGGAAATTACAGGGTTTTTTTTTTTTCTGATTGAAGAAAATAGCATACTTTTTGCTCTGATTTGATTTGGAAACTTGGACAGGGAAGGGAAACTTGGCCTCCTCTGTTAACTTGATTGGCTCCTGATAATGCCTCTTCTGGTCCAGATTTAGGGAAGGAGGAAGCAAACAGCTTGTGGAGTGATAACTGTTCCAACTGAAGTTCACCTAGTGAAGTCAGGACAGAGCAGCTAACACTTACTGGAGGCCTTCTGCGTGCCGAGTCAGTTGAATGACTGCACACACGTTTAACCCTGTGTTTAACTCTGATAGCAATCCTGTGAGATAAATGTAACTCTTCCCAGTTTATATACTAGGGCTTCGAGAAGGTAACTAACTCACCCAGAGTCAGAGAGCTAAGAGGAAGCCGTGGACTCAGAATTTACCTTAGGTCTGTCTGATTATAAAACCATCCCATTTCCAGGGTACCACGGAAACTTGTGTCACTGGGAGTCAGATACACCATCAGAATGTGAAATGTGCGTTAACATTCTGTTATACAAAAGTATGACAATGGCTTTCGGGGCTATCTTCATGGACCCTTACCTTGTTGGACTTTTACTGCTAGCCTCATGGACTCTTACTGCTTACCTTGTTCATCTAAATTAGAAGTATTTATGGAACCTATTTCCCACCCCTAGCAAAGTTCCAGATGCTATAGGGGTACAAGAGAAGGGTAAGGTATAGTCCCCATTGTTGGATGGTAACTCTTACAGGCAATGGGAAAACATTCTGTGGAATGACTGATAACCATGACAATTTTTAATAAATCTGACTTAGAGGGTATCAACTATAACTATAGAGCTGTATGCTTTTATTCAGAGAGGATATCTAGAAGCAGAGAAGGGGGAGACTAACACATGTAAAGTTGAATAGAACCTAGAGTGACACTTTAAGTGTGGTTCATTGGAGGGCTGATGAGAAACCCTTAGAGAAACAGCATTGGCTATAGAAACACAAAGTATTTGCCATCATCTGCAGGTATGAGGGTGACATCTGCCTGGTCTGGCACTTTACAGTTCTTTTAAAAACTTTTTTTTTTTTTTTGTATTGGGATATAGCCAAATAACAATGTTGTGACAGTTTCAGTTGGACAGCAGAGGGACTCAGCCATATATATACTTGTATCCAGTCTCCTCCAAACTTCCCTCCCATCCAGGCTGCCACATAACATTGAACAGAGTTCCATGTGCTATACAATAGGTCCTTGCTGGTTATCCATGTTAAATATAGCAGTGTGTGCATGTAAGCACTTATATTTCCTTATCTCATTTATCCTTACTTCCTCTATTATTGAGATTTGGATATTATTATTAATATCATCATATCACTCCCTTTTACAGACAAGGAACACCAATCAAGCACTGTTTCAGGCACTTTCTGGGCTCTATGAAAGGCTCTGGAAGGAATGAATGAAAGACACTGGGGCTGAGAGGGAAGAGGATCACACTTGTTTAAGGTCACGTAGCTAGTGAGACACAGAGAGCTGGCCTGGCCCCAAGTCGTCTGTCTCCAGTTTGGGTATAAAAAGTAAGGGCTTTTCTAGAGTCTAATACTTCCCCTCAGTGGGTTCCAATTTATGAACAGGTTGTGCTCCAGATGTTTCTTTTTTTTTAATCCTTTTTCCCCTCTTACAACTTCTTATGATACATTTCTGAAAGTGTTATATAGCTGGATACCCAGGTTCAAACATAGATGCATGTTATAAAATAGAATGTGCCTTGAGTATGATATGCTTGTTCTATTTCAGTATGGAGATTTGGCTTAGAATACAAGGAATACCTTTTATCCTAGAACATTTATCATGGCCTCCCTAAACAGAGTGGGGAGAAGGCATATGCCTGTGTCTGGGCTGGGAAGGAGCAGGGTTCAGGGTGCAGGACGGTGCGGGGCGGGGGAGCGGGGTGGGAGCGGTGTCTTGTCTGTGTGGCTATACCAGGAATGTGTTAACTCTCCATTGCATAAGGAAAGAGCTCTGTTAGTCATTCTTGAAGAATTCTGATCTGGAGCAAAGGCGAGAATAGAGAAAGGGGAGGCAGCACAAACATCAGAAAATGGACCTTTAATACTGCCAACTGCAGATTTGGTTCATTTTCAAGTTTATTCTGTAGAAGTCCCAGCACCTTCCACATATATTTCTAGCACAAAAACAGATGGGATCGAAACTTACACAAAAATCACATCTGCCACTCTGGACAATTAAGTAAAACAAGAAATTGCAGCTAAAACCAGTGTATTTAAATAGAACAAGATTTCAAATGAAGGACTCATATTGTTGAATGGGAACATGGTTTAACTCTACATCTTCTGAAGGAGGGAGGCTATTTTTTTTTCTGTTTCTTTTTAAAACCCCCTTCATTTTTACATCAGTGGATGTACCTACTTAACAAAGATAACTTTTCTCATTCAGGAGCAGGCTAAGCCAAATTTTAGTACTCTTGAATCACATCACCCAAAGGAACATGAAAAGGGAAAAAAATTCCTAACATTTATTTCACACAAACCATGTACTAGGGGCTCACCAAGACTATAGATGGAGAGCCCTGCTATTTTATAATTGAGGAAAGAAGCTCTGAGATGTCAACCCAGGTCTCCCTGCCAGTAATTGATAGAGATAGGATGTAAAGTCTGAGTCTAAAGCTATACTCTCCTCATACATGAGATAATCCATCCTATTGGAAATTCCAGCACAGAACACCAGAGACATGGGCAAAACAGGGCCTGCAAAGTGAGGCAAAGTCTCAACCTTATAGGAACACTGTCACCCAGAGGGGGGACTCTGCCATTCCTGTTCACTCCGTCCTTGTGGATGCTGAGTACTGCTTTGTAACTTTGCTTCGACTCCCTTGCATGTTTCTGAAATGGGACTTGGATATATAGCTCACATCACCTCTCCCCTTGCCAGTGGTCCCAGCAGAAGCGTTCCAGCCAGCAAGAACAGGTGCGTCGGGCTCGGTGTGGCACAGCTGAGTGAAGCATATCCACTCTCCCACCAGAGAAACAGCTGCCTTGCCAGTCTCTCTGCCCACTCCACTCTGCCTCACTTCCCCACCTCAGACTCTGAATATCATCAGCCTTTCATTGGGAGATAAGAGCACATTCATTAAGGAGTCCTCTCAAATTAATTTAAGCCTCAGATCTAACTGGCATGTGTCTGACCCCATTATAAGTGACTTGGACATGTTGGCTCAAGCTTTGGAGGATCAGGAAGACCCTCACAAAAGTTGAATGAGACTGGACCACACTGTGGAGCTGTACTCTGGCTCATCTCATTTACTGGTCCCTGTAGAGCTGAGCAGAAGATACAATCCTCTTTCACTTCAGAAGCTGCTTCATCTTTGACCCAGGCCCTGAGGGGGTTTGTGTGAAGCAGGGGAAGAGTTAAGCTCTGAAAACCCTAGAAAGAAAGAAAGCACCTTGCCCCTAATTAAGGCACCTGGATCATGCTCCCTCCATCCCTCAAAAACTGGAGTCTCACTTCGTCATGTATTAAAAGGGCTTAACAGAACTGGTCCTCTTGTAATGATTAAATGAGGTATTGTGTGTGCTGTAAAACTGCAAATAATATCATCATAACCAGAAACCTAGAGTTTGAGTTGGAAATTCAGGAAACGTGTCAGTGTGGACCTTGAGCCAATTTTTATTACTGTGGCACCGAATGGAATGGTGTATGGATAACTGTTATAAAAAAGATGAGACACTATACTTCTGGAAGGGGTTTGGGTCCAGGTGCTGTCCTCACGCCTCCCTGCCTGCAGCCAGTGCAGAAGTTGGTGCTCATGCCTCTCACCGCACTCTCTGCCCAGCTGTACCCACTCCACCTCTCTGCCTCTGGACTGCCCCCTCCAGTTCATAATGTGGTAACTGACTTGACACCAGAACATCCCCCCACACATACACAGATAGTCCGTGCTTCTCCGAATAGCAGGCCACAAGTGCAGGATTGTAAATGCAAAAACCCTGGACTTGGAAGAGCTGGACTTAAGTGAACTGTGTAAGTCTGTACTCTCTGAGCCAGTTTCCAAAAAAAAAAAAAAAAAAAAAAAGTGTATCTCAGGTCAGTCCCTGAAGATTGATGTGAGGTGCAGATGAGATATTGTAGATGAGATAATATTGGTAATATTGGTTCTTGGTAGTGTGTAAAGCTGTATAGCAGAAAATACATTCCAATCTGGTCCAAGGCCCTCTGACTAGCTCTTCCCATTTAGAAAATGATTGGATTTCCAGAGACATGTCTTAATAACTGAAACCTTTAAAAATGACCTAAGGAACTCTCTGTTATGCTTTCTATCAATAAAGTAAAATGACTTACCCAAGATCCCAAAAATCAAGTGGAAGACCAGGGACATCAATCTTACTTAAAAACCAGAGCTTTTCCCCATGTAGTTGCCACCTGCTGTGACATCACTGTGACCACTCAGAGTCACCTCTTGTACCCAGCTGCCTCGGCCTCAGGCTGGCGGACACGCCCTGTCCTTAGTGACCGAGGCAGGCTGGGGCCATCCTCCTCCCTTCTCCGGCCATGCTTCGTTGCCCGGACTGTCTCACAGACGAGGCCTGTGGCCCTTCTGCTTTTGTGTGGGCTCAGCAGTGTCCTGGCCTTCTGAAGGCTATGGCCCGACAGTCATCTCTTCTTTCTGCCATAACTCTTGGAGCTCATCATTGTCCCCACCAGTTCATACTGGCAGTTCCGGTACTTTCAGAGCGTAGTACCGTTCTGAAGTCAGGTCCCACTGCTGACGTCCCTAAGTCCCCTTGTGTGTGTCTCAGCTGTGTCTGACTCTTTGTGATCCCATGGATCCCATGGATCTTGACTCTTGGCCAGGCTCCTCTGTCCATGGAATTCTCCAGCCAATAATACTGGAGTGGGTTGCCATTCTCTAGCCCACCTAAACTTCCTTAGTCAGATACATAGTGAGGATGTTGATGTGTATTACACAGGCGTGAGAGAAGTGCGGAGCAGGAGTTGAGGAGGGCTCCAGCCTGTAAAGGAGACGCTCACACACCCACTCACTACAGACTGCCTCATGGGCTGCTTTTGGCCAGCCTCTTTCAAAGGCAAGGCCCGTTAAAAAGTAGGTACCTCTTGATACTGCTGCCTTAAGATCCCAGCTTTCACAGGAGGGGCGCATCTCACCCCCAGGCCTCCTGAGGGCCCGCCTCCACCTCCATCTTCCTACTCCCTGAAAACCTTGAAAATCTGGAATACTTCTGCCCACATTTTCAACCAAGGGACTGCCAGGGGATTTGAGAGTTTATTGCTTTTTTCTTTGGAATTGGAATAGCTCTGACCAGCTACTATTTGAAAAACATAGAAGTATTTTTTGCTTATTATCAAAAGGGAGATGGAGTTTTCCTGCAACTAAATGAGAACTTGGTATCTTTTTTGCCTCGAGGAGTGTGTGTGTGTGTGTGTGTGTGTGTGTGTGTGTGTCTGTGTGTGTCTGTGTGTGTGTGTGTAGAAGTGGGGAGGGGTAGTAGGGGTCCAGCCTTCCCTTCCTTCATCTCTGTCTCCTGTGTGTGTGTGTGTGTGTGTGTGTGTGTGTGTGTGTGTGTGTAGAAGTGGGGAGGGGTAGTAGGGGTCCAGCCTTCCCTTCTTTCATCTCTGTCTCGTGTGTGTGTCTGTGTGTGTGTGTCTGTGTGTGTATGTAGAAGTGGGGAGGGGTAGTAGGGGTCCAGCCTTCCCTTCTTTCATCTCTGTCTCGTGTGTGTGTCTGTGTGTGTATGTAGAAGTGGGGAGGGGTAGTAGGCGTCCAGCCTTCCCTTCTTTCATCTCTGTCTCCTGTGTGTGTGTGTGTCTGTCTGTCTGTCTGTGCATGTGTCTGTGTGTGTGTGTGTCTGTGTCTGTGTGTTTGTGTGTGTGTGTGTGTGTGTGTGTAGAAGTGGGGAGGGGTAGTAGGGTTCCAGCCTTCCCTTCCTTCATCTCTGTCTCCTGTGTGTGTGTGTGTGTGTGTGTGTGTGTGTGTCTGTGTGTGTGTCTGTGTGTGTAGAAGTGGGGAGGGGTAGTAGGGGTCCAGCCTCCCCTTCCTTCATCTCTGTCTCCTGTTGCCAAGCCCACCTTCTGAACCACACTGAGGAGGTCAGTCCGCCTTCTGCCAGAGGCAGACCATCAGTAATGAGCCCCTTGCCTGCCTTTCCCTGTCCTCTGTGTCTGTAGGACGCACCCCTCTGTCAGTCTGTCTCTTGTCTGCAGGCAGCAATTGTCTGGAGCGCAGAAATCCCCAAACTTGACAATTGCTATGGTCTTTCTGCCTTTCCTCTTAAACAGCTTTTTTAAAGCCCCCAGAGACCCTTAAAAAAAGAATGCAAATGGAAATTATGTTAGAAGCTGAAATGAACATTGTTGTGAGTCATGAGATCCTGGCCACACGGGGACAAACTATTTTTTATTTTGGGTAATATTTCTTCTTTGGCATTTATTACACCTCTGTTAAACACAGCTCATGTGACACAGTGTTACTCATAGGCAATCAGAGAAAAAGCTGAAAGTTGAGCCATCAGTAGGGCAGGGCAACTTATTGTTAATAGCAGCCATTAAAGCTGAAAGGAAAAATTACCCATCTGCCCTGGCCAGACCTGCAGCCTGGGACCCAGCGGGCCTCCAGGCCAGAAAGGGGGTTGGGGGAACATGAGGGAAGGCGAATGGAATGTAGAAACCTGAGACCTTGTGTAGGGCAAGGTAGGGCTCAGTCAAGTTTGGGCCCTACCCCAAGAATAGGAAAAGCCGCACTGCTCTCAGGCGCTCAAGCCACACTTCTGTCTGATCAGCCTTGTTCATGAAAGCTCCTGGTGGCTTTAAACACAAGGTTCATTTTAGCTACAGATCCGAAACTCAACAGAGAGATGCAAAAACACCTTCTAATTATGCAATGGTTTTCCCCACAGAATGGAATGTGCAACAGATCTACTCTACCCAGATTCTTTGCCATTTGACTTTTGGAGTTCAGCGATTCAATTTTTTTTTTTTTTAATTTCACAAAGTCTGTATTTAAAAGAGCATACGGTTTCAGATCCTTTCAGACATGTTAAAGCCTAGCCAAAGATGCAACACCATTACCCACTCTGACAAGCCGCCTTGACAACGTGCTTGTTGATAGGGCCGTATAAGATGTCAGCTGGGAAAATAAATTTGAGAGGGCTCTGCAGAGAGCGTGTGGATACATCTCACACCAGGTCTGGAAGGGAGAGGCAGCCTCCCGTTTGCGGACTGTGCTAACTCACTCGGGTGCAAAGATTGACTCTTGTTATCAGCGTCACATATCAATTTGGAAAGCTGTAACTGATACTGGACGTGTGGTTTGGAGGATGGCCCCTGAGCAGCAATGCCCACTCCCCTTCCCCTGCCCTTCCTCCCCCTCAAGACTGCTGGCATGTGAGGGGCAGTATTTGCAGCCCTGCATACTGTTTTGGGTGGAGATACTGGAATGAGGTTTGAAAGGCCAGTTGGAGGGCCCCAGGGATGACACTAGGGTTGGCTGAAAGTCTGAGCAGAGATGGCAGTACTTTGCACTGAGGCAACCCCTGAGTGCAAGATAAGTGGCGGGGCCTGTCAGAGAGGGAGGTGCCTCTGACTCAGACCCAGAGAGGCCCTCTGTATTCGTAGTGTCTGCTTTCTCAGATCTGATTACATCCAGTTCTGGGCTTCAGCCCTGACTGTTCCTTAGCTATCCAGACTAACGTGAGGTCAGGTCAGCTTAATTCAACACCAAAGGCGTTCTTGATAGAGCTCGGGTTCTTCTTGCCTTGGCTGGCTTTGTCCTGCTAAGAGCACGTGTTCTCAGCCTTTGTGTTGGTGGCACAATTTTGAATCCTAGAATTATTTTCGGTTGCACCTTGGAGTGAATTCTTAGTGCTCGGAGGATCTTCGGCGCATGTCACTCATTGAACAGAGCTCTGCCTTCCTTGATCCAGATCTTAAACACAGGTACCACACACAGCCCTTGAATCAATGTCCTCTCTTATCTTCTACTTTCAGTGAATGGGTGGTACCCTGATAGAACTGGGGGACCCACTCAGCTCAGCTCTTGCTTATAGACACACGAGTATCGTATGTGCACTGGTGGTTATACTGTAGTCTGCCTGATTGTTTTAAATGGTTTCACGCACCTATTGCTGTAGTGTCTGACAGTTTGGGCTTCACAATTTCATGTCAGACACCATAGAGTTAAAAGGTTCTGCTGTGAGGTTTCCATGCTGTGATTATGGGTGAAGAGGGTTTGGGGGCTGCACATCTTAAGCGGTAAGGCGGTGAGGAATGGGATGGGACTGGCAGGACAGGCGGCCCATGCACATCCTTTTACCTCTCACCTTGCTGGTCACGGCTCCTTCCTTCCTCACCGGTGGATTCTCTCCAAGGGCACTCATGTTACCCGAGACACCTGCTAAGTGTATCAGGAAGAATTTGGTGTTAGAGAGAATTAGAGGTGAGACTGTAGTGGAGGGAAGCAAGTCTGGCGGGGACCCCTGGGGGAAGGGGCAAAGGTGAGCAGGATGCAGTGGATCCTTCTTGAGAGGGAGGGCCAGGATGCAGGAAGGTCAGGAAGTCGTCTTCCTGGCATCCCTCATGCTAGCTCAGCGTGTATAGACTCCGCCTGCAATGCAGGAGACCCTAGTTCGATTTCTGGGTCGGGAAGATCTGCTGGAGAAGAGATAGACTACCCACTCCAGTATTCCTGGTGGCTCAGTCGGTAAAGAATCCGCCTGCAATATGAGAGACCTGGGTGCGAGAAGGGAGTTGTCACCCCCTCCGTATTCTGGCCTGTAGAATCCTATGGAGAGAGGAGCCTGGCAGGCTACAGTGTGTGGGGTCGCAAAGAGTCGAACACGACTGAGCGACTTTCACGTGCACACTCCTCACGCTAGTGGAAGCAATTTCCTAAAATGTTATGTCCACTTTGGATTCTTTGATCTTTAAGAAACATGAATGGGAAAAAAGACTCGATGTCAAGATAGATGAGAAATTACAAAGGAAGCTGTGATTCTTTATTTTTAGAAGAGAAGGCCACTGGCCTTTTGAACTGTTTTACTTAAGAGAGCTGCTCTAAGAGGATGTGAAGAAAAGTTCATCACCAAGAAATGGGCAGAGTGAGAGAAAACAGACTTAGAGTAAAATGTTTTCCTTTTTAGGTAGGATATAAGGGTCCTTTGGGAAGCTTCAAAAAATTCAGAATTTTTTTTCTCCTATCATGGAATTTACTAAATAAAGATGACCTTTTCACAAGCCTGTCATTAAATGCTGGCCTCCCAAGTGAGATGCGATGTCTCCATGGTGGGTGATAGAAAAGGCAGCTGCTAGTTGGTTTGGGTTGGTTTGACATCTTCAAAGTGAGGATGGGATTCCTAAATCATTTTATTGGATTTCTGAAAAGTGAAGTGAAAGTCGCTCAGTTATGTCCAGCTCTTTGCAACCCCATGAACTATACAGTCCATGGAGTTTTCCAGGCCAGAATACTGGAGTGGGTAGCCTTTCCCTTCTCCAGGGGATCTTCCCAACCCAGGGATTGAACCCATGTCTCCTGCACTGCAGGCGGATTCTTTACCAGCTGAGCCACAAGGGAAGCCCAAGAATACTGGAGTGGGTAGCCTATCCCTTCTTCAGTGGATCTTCCTGACCCAGGAAGTGAATCAGGGTCTCCTGCATTGCAGGCAGGTTCTTTACCAACGAGCTATCAGGGGATTTCTGAGGCCCAGTACGAATTCCTTTGTGATTTCCATGGCAGCCGTATTCCCTGCTCCATTCCCATGCCTGGACCGCAGGATGTGCACAGCACTCCTACGCCATAGCCCTCACTGTGGTTAGAGACAGTGGGATCTGTGTCATAGACAGCAATGAAGTATCTTCTGTGGCCAACCAAGGGTAGAGTTCACCTTTGGTTATGATTTAGGGGGATAGTATATTCTTAATGGACCTGCAAAATCTTTTCAAATGCAGTCACTTTAAGAGCTTCCAAAGCCTGGAAGGAGTACAGGGAGGACGTGGGCACCAGCTATAATCTAATTTTTCTCCCATAACACTTGCTTTCTCCCGTTGCTCAGTTGCTGTCTCCCAGAGTCATTACCATCACAAACGTTTCCTGTGCATCCCCTGTAGGTACACCACATCGCGCCAACAACCCATGGCCCAGCAGGAATATACAGTATCCTTTGCCAGTGTCGATCAGAGCTTGATTACACTTCACGGCTGTAATTCAAGCCTGCTAATCCTCCTCCACGTTAGGAAAAGAGGCCTGTTCTATTAGATAAGCTGATTACTGTCTGGTGTGTGCTTCATGCCGAGCAAGAGTTGTTTATATGTGGAATTATTGCTGGTTGGAGCCTGGGTTTCACTGCCCTGGGTAAGCTTGCATAGAGGCGTGGGGGATCTTCACCTCAGCTCGGGGAGAGGTGAGAAGCTGAGTCTTGATTATAGCTGCTGCTCCTTCAACCTCTGTGCCTGTGGTTAAATATTTACTTTTCTTCTCTGGTACCGGAAGAAACGAGTTCAGATTTTGAGAGTCTGACTTTTGCCTCCAGGACGCCCTGTCGAAGATCAAGCGAGAAAGATCACTGCCCCAGACTTTTCACCTGCTGGTGAGGTTTGCAGAGCCACCCCAGCTGTGCGGGTGTCTCGAGGGCTAAATGAGAGAGGAATACGCTGGGAAGAAGTTGAGCCTGTGGTGAACTCAACGGCCACAGACCCAAGAGCGCCCAACCACAGGGCCAGGATGCCTGCAGAGACTATTTGAATGCTTTCTCACATTCAGAGACCTTTTCTTCAAAGCCACAAAAGCCTTAAAACCACCTTTGCCCCTCCCTCCCAGCCCATCTCTGGTCTGGTGTGCAGCTTGTGGCTTGTTTGCAGGCTACGGAGCCCCGATTCTTCCCGGAGGAGGAAGTGCATTTGTTAAGATCGCCTGCCAGGGGTTGCTGGCATGATGGATGCTGGCTACACTCTCAGAATTCCCCCACCCCCTGTTCACTGAAGCAGCTCTCCAGGGAGAGAGGGTGGGGTGTCCTGTCCTGGGACGCAGAGCTGAGGCTCTGCTTACTAGTGGCTCTTAAGTGTTTAAGTCCTGCAAGTGGTTGATGCATTTATCCATGTGGGGCTATGGTGAGGCTGAAACGGTTACAGGTGAGCGGGAGCACCTGGTCCTTGGCCTTGGTCCACCTCTGTGCCAGCATATGTTGGTGTCTGTTTGCGTATTTGAATATGTGACAGCCTTTGCTGGAGTAAGGAAATCAGGATGAATGTCAGCACACTTAACTGTGATCATATCACAAGCAGAGGCCTTTTGGAGGGTAAACTTCCTCCACACCAGGGCATTTTAAAACTGTTTATTTCTCTGTTTTCTCCTTGAAACCATTTATTCCTTTAGGCAGGCATTTTGCTTTTTTTATTTCTGTGTCTCCAATAAACACAGTACTGCCGGGCATTTGCTAAGCACTCAGAGAAAGGTGCTTTTGATTTAATGAATGAATAACCTAATTAATATATTGCAGTAAAGAAGGTTTCTGCCCAAGAATGAATGTAAATATAAATTGTTAGCTATTTATCGTAGCTCACTGCATGTGTATTCCTTCTCGTACCTTTCCTACTATTCTTTCCAGGAAGGAGAGACTCTGAGGCCCCAGGGACACAGACGGGTGTCCATTCCTTTGATGTAAAGGGCACAGCCAGCTAAAGGCAGTGCAGCACATTGCAAATCCAAGTATCTTGTTAGGAAGGATGCTGTGACGTGATTTAGAAGGAAGGGCCTCTGTATAATGTCCTAACCACTGAGCATCTGGTCTGTGTAATGCCTTTTTTTTTTTGCTTGAGGGATCTTAGTTGCCCAACCAACCAGGGATCGAACCCCCACCCTTGGCAGTGAAAGTGCAAAGTCCTAACCACGGGACTGCCAGGGACTTCCCAGGGTAATTCCTGTTCCACGAACAACTTGAGGGTTATTTTATCTTCCTCTTGTCTTCTGCTTGTTTTTCTCCACTATTTTCTTTCTCTCCCCACCCCCTACTCACATCCCTTAACACTCTCCTCTCTCCCTTTATTAGGGAAATCGGTGTCTTTTAAAGATCAACACATTCTCCAAATAGTTAAATTGTTTTCCCTTGGGAGATTTATTTTTCTTTGGAACTGAATTTATACTCCTAGGAAAAATCCAGAAGGAACCACACAGAGGGTTGTCCTACATGAAACAAAGCGATTCCAAGGTTTTAAGTCTAATTTCAGCCATGAAAGCTTTCTTTGACATACACTGATAGACTTTCTCTTCCTTAAATTTACAGGATGATAAACCTATACCCTTAATATGCCATCACTGTAGGTATGGCTTGAACTTCTAAATCTCAGTTAAAATATATGGGGTATCTACATGTGATGCCAGGGTTGTACATTCCTGTTCCCAGTGTGTATGACAGAGTATGGGTGCTGTCATTCAGATGATGGAGGGGCAAGTAATGGAGTCCTTTCCTCTTCTCTGCATGAACGGAGTAAATGCTTGGCTATCGAGAGAATAATTGTCCAGGGAAGCCGTACCTTGAAATTCACCATAGCATCTTTGAGATAATCTCAGGATTGTTTCAGAGTGAAGAAATGAAGAGTGACGCTGCGTCCCAGTGATTCTGCCTCTGACCGCAGAGCTGGCTGTGCGCATTTTCTCATGGGACCTAAGCACAGACTGATGACTTCTGAGAGTCTTATGCTGTGGTTGTTGCTTAATCGCTAAGTTGTATCTGACTGGTTGCAACCTGGCAGACTGTAGCCCGCCAGGCACCCTGGTCCATGGGATTTCCCAGGCAAGAATACTAGAGTGGGTTGCCATTTCCTTCTCCAGGGGATCTTCCAGACCCAGAGATCGAACCCATGTCTTCTACTTGTCAAGATTCTTTACCACTGAACCACCTGGGAAGCCCTTTGAGAGTCTGGGGTCTTTGCAGAGAGAAAGCTGCTCAAATAGCAGTAAGGCAGAGAGCAATTAAGAAGACCTCTGTTTTTTATTCTGTTCATATTTCTTTCCATCTCTGTCACCTAAAGGCTGGGCAACTCTCATCTTAGATATGTTTCTTCCAGCCTGAGTTTTAAGACCAGCAGCCAAATTAGCTAGGTTTGGGCAGCAAAACAAAAGGGAATTTAAAAGTGTAACAGTGTGGATCCACCCACCCACACCTGCATAGCCATTAGGTGGCAGCTAGAAGGAAATGGCACCCCACTCCAGTACTCTTGCCTGGAAAATCCCATGGACAGAGGAGCCTGGTAGGCTGCAGTCCATGGGGTCGCGAAGAGTCAGACACGACTGAACGACTTCACTTTCATGCATTGGAGAAGGAAATGGCAACCCACTCCAGTGTTCTTGCCTGGAGAATCCCAGGGACAGGAGAGCCTGGTGGGCTGCCATCTGTGGGGTCACACAGGGTCGGACACAACTGAAGCGACTTAGCAGCAGCAGCCGCAATAAGTAGTAATTTTGCTATATAAGACTTATATTGACCACTTTCATGTGCCACTGCAACCCACCCCCTATTTAAAAAAAACAACTGTCACAGGCATAGTTAAGAAATGCCAAAATAACGCAAATAATAGACCTTGCATGATGGTGCCCTAAGGCCGCAGAACCTTCCTTAGGGTTCCGGGAACCAAAGTTGGTTTCCTGGTATCTTCTCTAGAAGAGGAAAGAAAACTGCATGTACGTAACTTGCTTTGGTATACTGAATTTTTAAATTAGCTAGCTGTTTTCCCTGTGTTGCCATGATTCCATCACAGTTTGATATAATGTTTGAAGATGAGGAGGAAAGGCTGAGAATAATTCCATGACTTAAATTTTTCTAAACAAAAGGAATGTATAAGAAAATAGAAATGTACATATATATGTGTACACGTTTAGCCAAATATTTTTACATTTTAATTTTGTTTTTATGCCACATTCATACCCCATGTTGTAAACAAGACTTGGATGATCTGTCGAATTTCAAAAATGGAGAGAAGAGTATGTGTAACCGTCATGATGCAAGTGCTCAGCACTTTTTCATTGGAGGACATCAAAGCGGCTATCTCCTCATTTTCCCATAAGCCTAAGTGTCTTTTGGTAGCATGAAGGCAGAGAGATGGCCTCATAGTTCTGCTTTGCAACCTGGGGAGAGAACCTGGAACTGGAGGGTGTGATGTCAAACCTTAAAGCCAAGGTCATGTGCCAGGAACCCCTGTCATACATTACCAAACAGACCAACAGCACAGCAACATAAATTTCACTTCCACATCTCTTGACACAAGAAGAGAAAACAAATTTGGCTTAAAAAGGTTGTGCCACTGCAAACTCATTTTTTGGTATGTAAACAATTCTGTGACTTTTCGGTTTACTTGAAGTCGTAAGCAGAGTGCATTGAAGTTGGGAAAACCATGTGTGTGTTGTTAGTTGTTACTCTTGGTTTAGCCTGGTTCAGGAGAGCAGAGAAATGAGATTCTGCAAAAGGCAGCATGAAAGTTCACATTGGCCTTCAACCTGTGGAAATTGCCAGTTGTTAATTCCGGCCCTAGAGTCCTGGGTCAGCCCTGTACTTTATTCGGGGCCCTGGCCCTCGCTTGCCTCCTAAGCCTGGCTAAGACTGGAGGTGGTTGTGATGCAGAGAGAAGGCCCTAGATGTGAGTCCGCTGCATAACTAGTTGTGTGCCCTTCTGAGTCCCCTGTGCTTCCATTCCCCCATCTGAATAAAGGAATAATGATACCGCATAGTGTTCAGGTGAGAATATAAGCAAATGAGCTTATTTTAGGCAAGTTGCTTTGCAAAGTTTCATTCTCACACAAGAAAATATCCTGTTTCCACATCTCCCATGCATTTATCCACACACCTGTTTGATCACTTTGATTCCATCATCAGCTGATATTTGTCTTTCTCCCACCAGTCTACAGACTTCTCTTATTTCTGGGTGAGTCTCCCCAGCTGAAATAGGATCCAGTAGAGAGTAGATACACAGCATATGTTTGTTGAGTGACTGCTTGACCAAGAGACCATCCTGGGTCCTTGTCGGGGTGGCAGTGTTGGTGAAATTATACAGGCCAGCAACACTTTGTGCAGGCTGAGATTTTTATTTTGACGGAGCTGTAAGGCTGTCACTAAACATAAGTGGACATGACTAGTCTGGCACAGTCAGAGTGCCACTGGAAAGCAAGCAGCCTGGAAAGAGAAAAGCAAAGTTGGCTTCTGAGATTACTCTGTGTCTGTTACCCCAAAGAACATGAGCCCCTGTAAGGGCTCCGATAAACTGGGGACAGCTGGGGTCTCCTCTCTGTCCTGCCGGGACTTACTGGGCAGTCAGCCCTCTGCAGCAGTGTCCTCAGCAAAACAGATGCAATTTGCTAGTGACGTACCATCACTAAGGGGCCTGAGAAAGGGCCGTGCTAACATCCGCCTGGTGGAACAGTTGAGAGAGATTTTGTGGGTCGGAGAGATGTCATCTTATTCAGTGGAGGAGGAAACAAGATACCTGTTCAGATAAATATAGTAAGAATCACAGTAAATAAGGCCTAGCCTCAGGGAGGCAGATCTTTAAAGGAAAATTAAGATCCCCATCATCTGTCTCTCTGTCAACCATTGATGTATTTAGTGAGCGCCTCATGGAGCTAAATGCTTTTTGATGATGGTAGTTGTGATGACCACCTTACGTCCCCACAGGGGGAGGGCACCTTCTGTGTGAGAGTTCTTGGTGGGGGTGGGGGGCCTCTATCTCTGGCACACAGAAAGAAGGAATGGTCCAGAGAATGCGTCTCTCCCCTCTCCCAAATGTCCTGGTTTTACCAGGATGTAAACACAAGCAGAGGCAATACCGACAAGAAAAAGCCCGGCTGAAAATCAGAGCCTAATCGCTCCCATCTGCTCCAGTGCTGCTTCCCCTTGCTGCCTGCCAGGATGTGTGCTGCAGACGCTAAGTAGCACATTATTTTCGATAAGTTGCAATCATTTACTTGAAATCTACTTCTCCTTTAAGATGTCCCCCTGGAAACTTGAATCGGCATTTGGGAAGCCCTGTTCAGGGTGGAATTTGAATGCTTGCACTCAAGTTCAAGAAGAGTTAAGCCTATTTGATGGACAGGTGTTTATGTTTTTAAGATTTCGGCCACATGGACTCTAGCGGGAAGAGGGGACACTGTGGAGCACAGCCTGGGAGCTCAGAGCCACCGGGCAGCTCGTTCCCTAAGGAAAGGCACAGGTGCTGAGATGGGAAGAATTGCAAATGATGGCTCCATGGATTCTTCCCTGAAGCAGAAACGTCACAAGCCGAGACCTCTCTTGGTCCCCCTGAGATGTTTCCCCTTTATGCTGAGACAGGACTGGTGGTGACTGAAGGTGTGCTTTGCAGCCTGGAGCCCATCATCTCAGGGCCCTGCCTTCATTCCACCAGCACTCCTTGTTCAGCATCCTCATTCTCTTGCCCAGGATGAGACTCTAGACACAGCAAGCATCCTGTCCTACCATCCAGCCTTCTCTCAGTCAAAGACTTAATGCTTTCTGAGGCCCAAACTCAGGAACTTTTGAACAGCAGCGAAAACCTCTTGCCTCTCCTGCCGCCTTTTTGCCGGTAGGTTCTGCAGCCCCCGGTGTCTGAGAATGACTCTGGTGACTCATTAGCACCAAGACCTGTGCTTGGGGTGGTTTTTGTAATGACTGGTGATGGATTACCCACATGTTTTCCCGGAAAGACCCTGACTGACCTTGTGTGCGTTTGTGAGATGATGGTCCGGGGTCACAGGTGGTGTTTGTGATCATGGAAAAAGGAAAGCTAATTGGCAGGTGTTTTGAATGGACCTGGGGTGCCCAGAAATAGACCCAGTGTCCTTCTGCTGGGGAATTTCTGCTACCACCAAAGTGAGTGGAGGTGATTTCTTCTTTAAATGGGTCATGCTGAGGTTTTCTCTTCCCCTGTGTCCCTCTTCCACTCCTCTGGAACTGGCAGATCTAACAGGCCAATTAGAGTACAAACATTGTTGTGCTATAGTGTAAGGAAATATACAAATACAAGCTGTATACAGGTGGGTAAGTTCCAACAGCCTACAGTCATCTATTAGAACTTGGTCTCACATATTGCTCCTTCTCTTCTCTTTAGCTCCAGGATGACAGTTTAGCCTGTCTTAGCTTTCTTCTGTTCAAGACAGAGTCTCTTCGCTTCCTTCATCACAGAGGCAGCAGAGCGCTGTTGGCTACTTTGCACACGCAGCCACCCCTCACCACCCTCCTCTCCCTCCTGGTTTGAGCTATACTCCCCCAGGCCACCAGCACCCTGACCAGGAGGCCTGTTGTTGCCATGCTCCCTCTCTCCAGACTGCCCAGGTCTCTCACTTCTGCTGAGAGACTACGTGGCACCCAAGAGAGACCCCTCTAATAATCAACCCTTTTCTATCTGTTCTAAATCTTTTCTTTTAGGTTTTTTTTTTTTTTTTTTTTTTTTTTTTGTAGGAAGAAATTCTCTCCAGTGGCTACTCAGGTGTTTCTGTGGCTTGCCTCTGGTTATTAAACCTGCCTCTTTCTAATTTTCTCTGTAACACTCCACCCAGCATGAAATCACTCTGCCTTCTAGAGTTTATTCTTTCTTTTTTTAAGAGTGTATTAGCTCAGATTGGTTAGGCTGCCAAACACAAATAATACAAAACAAAAACCTCCCCAAAACCCAAGATAAATTGGCTTAAACAAAATGCAAGTTTATGCAGAGACTTTACTTTGCCGACTAAGGTCCATCTAGTCAACGCTATTGTTTTTCCAGTAGTCATGTATGGATGTGAGAGTTGGACTGTGAAGAAGGCTGAGCGCTGAAGAATTGATGCTTTTGAACTGTGGTGTTGCAGAAGACTCTTGAGAGTCCCTTGGACTACAAGGAGATCCAACCAGTCCATTCTGAAGGAGATCAGCCCTGGGATTTCTTTGGAAGGACTGATGCTAAAGCTGAAACTCCAGTACTTTGGCCACCTCATGTGAAGAGTTGACTCATTGGAAAAGACTCTGATGCTGGGAGGGATTGGGGGCAGGAGAAGAAGGGTACGACCAAGGATGAGATGGCTGGATGGCATCACTGACTCACTCGATAGATGTGAGTCTGAGTGAACTCCGGGAGTTGGTGATGGATAGGGAGGCCTGGCGTGCTGTGATTCATGGGGTCGCAAAGAGTCAGATACGACTGAGCGACTGAACTGAACTGAAGGTGACCACAGGCTGGTCTCTAGGATATGAGGACTTCTATCTGGTTTTTCTCCCTGCTGTGGCCTATATTCCCCAGGTCAACTCATGGTCCAGAGTGGCTGCCAGAGCCCCAGCCCTTATATCCATGTTCCATCTAGCGAAAAGAAAGGAGAGAAGGAAAAGAAAGGAGAGAAGGGAAAGAAAGACATTCCTTCTTTAAGGATAGAGTTTTATATCTTATTTCCATTCATCTATCACCAGAATTTTGTCACTGGAGATATGACCACATTTAGCTGCAAGGGAAGCTGGGAAGTATCTTTCCTCCTATAACTGTGACTTAACCAAAAATCAGTGTTCTGTGTCCATGGAAAGGGATGGGTTGGAAGAAACCAAAAGGTCATCCTTTTTCTTCAACTTTGCTCTGAAACTCTCTGTCAGGCCCTTTCTTAAGCTGTTTCCTCTCCTATGTCCCATATAGGAGAGAGACACATGCCCCCATCACAGCTCATCTCTCACTGTAAATATTAGCATAGTTAATACACAGATTTAGTTGAAATTATCTTCTTATTTATTTGTGTTAGTTGAAGTCATACGGTGGTCCTGAGATTCAGTGAGTCCTTCCCATCCTCTTGCAGATTCCAAGGAATTGTGTCCCTAATGGAGGGAGAAGTGGAAGGACCAAGTTAAAGAGGCCGGAGGGATGGAACCAGCCCAAGTGTTGCACACTTTTCCTGATTCTGGACCCTGTGTCCGACCCTAGTGGAGCTCGCTGTTTGCCGACTGTGATGTCGGCCCTGTGTGTCCTTGGTCAGACACCTCTGTGGCTGTCATCCTGTAGAGGCGTCCTTTCACTCCTGTTAGACAGTAAGCCTCCTCTTGCAGGACGAAGGTGGACTCTCACTCGTGGCATGTGTCTTCTGTAATTTGTGGAAATGGAAATAATCTTGGAGTGAGTTAAGACTGGGTTATCGCTATCTTTGGTGAGGACCCCTCAAGATCAACAGTACAATGTATTAGGAATCCTGCCACTGAATTATTCTGTGATTTTCAAAACTGGAACCATTTCTGTGAGAATAAAATGCTCTTTATTTAAAATTTAGTTCTGATGAAATCATTTGGAAGGTTGGAGGAAAAAAATAGTTCTGCTGTAATGGAGCTTGGTAATATACACAAGAAAATTTTGCTAGTCACTTGGAGAAGGCAATGGCACCCCACTCCAGTGCTCTTGCCTGGAAAATCCCATGGACGGAGGAGCCTGGTAGGCTACAGTCCATGGGGTTGCTAAGAGTCAGACACGACTGAGCGACTTCACTTTCTCTTTCACCTTCATGCACTGGAGAAGGAAATGGCAACCCACTCCAGTGTTCTTGCCTGGAGAATCCTAGGGACGGGAGAGCCTGGTGGGCTGCCATCTATGGGGTCGCACAGAGTTGGACACGACTGAAGCGACTTAGCAGAAGCAGCAGCAGGAGCCGGAAAAGCATTCTCTGTCCTGACACAGTGGAATGATTTCAAGAAGTTAAGATCACACATCATACAAACATAGCAGTATCCAGTTATCTTTTAATATTTTGAGTGTGGGGTTTCTCTATGTCCCAGCAGGAAAGAATGACATGAGGTCTGAATCCCACCCAAGAGTCAAAACTGCCATACACTTCCTCAAACCTCCATCGTGAATAGCGCTGCTATTCCCGTCTGGTTACAATGTCTTTACTTTCAATGGAAACTTGAAAGCCGCCATTGAAGAGGGTGTCCAGGCTAGCTTGTCTGACATACGGTGAGATTGCCCCAGAGCTGAGCAGCTCCCCGAAGGGCCTTTCCAGCCTTGCGGAAGGACTGCATCTTCCAGTGAGCTCTGCCAGGGCAGCATGCTTCCTGACTGAGGAAGACTGGAGCCGGGGGCTCTCATAAAGAGGGCACATATTGGGCGTCAGAGGAAGTAGGGTTCTTATCGTGCTTGGGAGAAGAATAGCAAGAAAGGTACATAAAGAGGGGGAAAAGGGTGAAAAAAGAAGACATTTTGGTATTCATTCTTTGAGCTCAGAATCAATTTCCTGGGCTTGATGGTGTCAGTCTGAGTTTGCCTAGAAGCACAGCACAGTGAGGTAGGGGGGGTATGTGTGTGTCTGTACTCATTGACTTAGCCTGGTGTGGGTATATGTGTCTGTATACTCAGTGACTTAGCCTGCTGTGGGTGTGTGTGTGTGTGTATACTCATCGACTTAGCCTGGTGTGTGTGTGTGTGTATACTCACTGATTTAGCCTGGGGTGTGTGTGTGTACTCACTGACTTAGCCTGGAGTGTGTGTGTGTGTGTGTGTATCTGTATACTCACTGACTTAGCCTGGTGTGTGTATGTGCGTTGGTATACTCACTGACTTAGCCTGGTGTGTGTGTGTATACTCATTGACTTAGCCTGGTTCTTTCTACCTTGCTGATTTCTTTCTTGTAAAAAACAAACTCTTAAGTCGGAATCTATCTTGCTTTCTTACTCTTCCCAAAGGGACCTTTATCAATGGGATTGATATAGATTTAACCAACCATTGAAAGCTAACCAGTTACCAAGCCCAGACATGTGCTTTTGTAAAAATAAACTTATTTAATGCTTTAATGAGAGTCAAGCTGTGGTTGACACTATATTATTGACTGTCAGGTGATAAAGAAACTGCGCTTAAGGGAGGCAAGGTCTTGCAGTGGGAGCCTTGGACGCTGCTCTGTACGTGTGCTCTTCCTTCCGGCCATGTTGTGGAGCTCACAGAAGAGGGCTTAGGCCCATCCTTGCCCTTTGGGAGGATGCTGAATTCTGATGGGAGAGGAAATCTGTCAAGAATTAGCACTTGCCAGCAATGTGCTAGGTGCGTAATTGATGTTATCATCTGAATCCAAGAGAACGGTGAGAAGCTCTCTTGCTTTCCCCACGGTGTCACTTCCTTGAGAAACTACCGTTGTAGAGAGAAGCCTGTGTCTCTGGGATTGCACAGCAAGCTGCCAACCAGTGGCTCTCAATTTCTCACACATTTTATACACAACTGAGTAGGAAACTGTTTCTTGCATCGCGGGCTACCAGGTGCCGTCCTGGCTTCTCGCACCCTGCGTTGGCCCTCCCTGGGAGCTGTTCTTCTCTCACACCTCCAGGCATGGTAGTCAAGGCCAAGGCTGCTGTGATGTCACACCCTCCTCCCAACTTCTGCAGCCATTCTTGAAGCCAAGACCCCAGCAGCAGTCCAAGCTAAAGTTACTAAGGACCAATGCCCCCTCACCCGGGCAGCCGGCACCCATCCAGGAAGGCAGGAGTCTGCTGCCCAGCACATAAGCCTGCTCTCTGCCAGCTGGCCTGGGAGGCTCCATGTGCCAAGCAGGGGACGTGTGATCGGGATCCGTGCCCGAGTGTTTCCTGAGAAGTAGAAAATGCATGTGACCAGAGCCACTGCAACCTGGCTCAGAAAAAGAGATGACAAGAAAAAGTATGGTATGTTTCTCTAAAGAAAACCCCCCAAATATAAACAACAACAAAAAAGCTAAAACCATCTCAAGAGTGTCATATATTTTTTTGCTTACCTCCTGCCCTAAAACTTTTCATAAAGCCCTGAACATAGTGGTGGTGGGTAGATATGAAGACATGAATGTATCCTTAAGGTCCTTTCTGGATCACAGTTTATTCTGAAGTTCAGCACCGTGCTTGGCACTATAAGAGATGCTTGGTGAGTATTTGCAGGATGCAGTGCTTGAGGAATCTCACAGTCTTGCTATTGACTGACTAAAGCCCTCAAGTCCTGTTGCTTGGTTTACCTGCCTAACAAACCAAGGAAGGTTGAAAGGGCTAGAAGACATCTTATCTTTACGTCTAAAGACCTGGTGATGTCATAAGAATCCCTAGACCCACGGATCCCAGCCTTGGTGTCCCTGAGGGTCTCAAGAGCTGGCACACAGATGGCTGGCAGTCTAAGCATGGCTTTCACACTTGAAGACTCCAGGAACTTGGATTTCTCATCTGAGCTGCCTCAGAGATCTCTGCCTGCCCTGGACGGTCTCCACTAAGGTGGTCACTGGTTCTCCCATGCTCACCAGAAACTCTGACTGGCAACCATCTCTCAGGCTGGCTTGTAAAATTCAAAAAATCAAATTGTTAGTCATTTCCCTTTGTTGGATAGACAGACTCTTTTCAAAATGCACAAAACACCTTTTTCATCAAACAAACGAGAAGGTTGGTACTGGAAAATATCAGGACACAGTACCTTAAGCTTCAAACCACTGACATCAGATTTTGGTCCCGTTCAGAAGAATCAAAATATGTCATAGTTGTTTTGCAGCAGAAGCTTGGAATTTATGATTTGTGAGTGCAGTTGTGCTTGTGGGAAATGAAAGAAACTAGAGGAAGTATTAGAGGGTATGTGTCCACCGGGATTTCTGCTTGCTTTCCACCTACTCTGGCAACTTGATGTGCTCACTCTGAAGGAACTGGAGGAGTCTAACCCTGGGCTTCTTGGAAATCTCAGCGTCCACCCCATTCCCGGCTCCTTCGAGGTGCTCAGTTAGTGATTTTTTGAGTGAACTGAGCGTTCCGCAGAGGGCTCCTTTGGGTAACATGGTATGCATAGCCCCTTCCCTGGGGGCCACTGTCAGCCCTCCTAGGAATTCCTCCCCAGGTACCAGTCACATGCCAGGCCTTCCCCAACACTCAGAGCCTTCATCATGGATAATGTTGGCTTGCTGGGGACATGCCAGGCTGTGGGTTCTGAGGCTCTAGCTTAATGACAGTGTAGATTTGACAGATTTTTGAAGTGGGGTGGAAGAGGTGACAGAGGGAAAGGGCCTCTAACAGAAGGTAACTCTGGTCCAAACTATAACTGGACCAGAGGGAGAAAGAGCGAATATCTAAGGAGCTGACTGCCTTACAAACAGTGAACTGACACAGGGGTCATTGGAGAGCTCATCCTGCAGGCTTCCCTCCTGCACTCTTTCTCATACATTAGGAGATGCTCAAATAGGTCCTCACTGCACTCTTTCTCATACATTAGGAGATGCTCAAATAGGTCCTCAGTGCCAGAGGCTCTGTGAGGTCATGGGGGGATACATAGGTGGAGGACAGGTCATCACAGCCTTTCAGAAGCTCGCAGCCTTGCTGGCGAGGTGGCAGGTGTGACGGTGGTGGCTCTGAGATATGCTGTGTCTGTGGTGTGCTGCTACTGCTGCTAAGTCGCTTCAGTCGTGTCTGACTCTGTGCGACCCCATAGACGGCAGCCCACCAGGCTCCCCCGTCCCTGGGATTCTCCAGGCAAGAACACTGGAGTGGGTTGCCATTTCCTTCTCCAATGCATGAAAGAGAAAAGTGAAAGTGAAGTCGCTCAGTCGTGTCCAACTCTTAGCGACCCCATGGACTGCAGCCCAGCAGGCTCCTCCATCCATGGGATTTGCCAGGCAAGAGCACTGGAGTGGGGTGCCATCACCTTCTCCATGTCTGTGGTGTAGATAGCGTTAATACTTGCTTGGTGGCTCAGTGGCAAGGGCAGTCATTTCTAGCTATTATCTATCTGGGTAGGTTTCTTGGAGATTTCAAATGGAGATTTGAAATAGGATGAGATTGCGGTAAGTGGGTTTTTCTGAGAGAGAAGAGGGCATTCTATCACAAGGCTCAATGGCTCTAATCATGATGGTCCTATTGGCAGAAAGAAGTAGTTGAAGAAGACCAGGAAATTTTAAGGAAATCAAGAGGTCAGTAGAAAGAACTTCCTCCCTTCTTCAACTTGTGCCTGGTTGCTTTCTGTCTTGCACGTCAGCCACAACCTGAGCAACAAAAGACATTGTGTGCATGTGTGTGTATACACGCACACATACACAGAATTGAAAGCACATCCACCCGATTACCACTGGTGACAGAATCCTAATGTTAGAGTAAAGGATAAAGTGTGTAAGAGTTAAAGACCTAGATTCTAGTTGTAGCTTGTCCCATCTGCTTTGGTTTTGGGGAAATTACTCTGCCTTTGTAATCTTCAGTTACCTGCTATCTAAGTTTGTAATATGACTTCATGTTCCATAAGGTGATACAATTCATTGTGCACAGGTACTTTCTGAACAAATAAAACATCTAACTGTGATATTTTCAGGAGGCAGGCACTTTGCTCTATTTCTAAAAAATGCAAGGACAGCGTATTTTTGTCCCATACTTCTGTCCAAAGTTCTGCCCCCTGGAAGATGGCAGAGCAGGGTTTGCTGAGTCTGGGAGAGCTTCACTATCCCAGCTTTTCTGGTCATATGTATTGAAGACCAGTTCGTAGACTGGAAAATCTGCATGGAGGTTCAGTCTTGTGCCTTCGAATCAAGCAAAGAAATTGGCCAGAAAGCATGAGGGCCCCCATCCTGGGAACACCTCATGCCCTTTCCCTAACCGCCTGTCTGCTTGTGTGCTAAGTCGCTCAGTCACGTCCAACTCTTTGCGACCCTTTGGACTGCAGCTCTCCAGGCTCCTCTGTCCACAGGATTCTCCAGGCAAGAATACTGGAGTGGGTTGTCATGCCCTCCTCTAGGGGATCTTCCTGACCCAGGGATCGAACCTATGTCTCTTATGTCTCCTGCACTGGCAGGCAGGTTCTTTACCGGTAGCACCACCCTGGGAAGCCCCCAAAAAACCACCTGTCTGTTGACTGTCCATCATCTCTCTCTGTCAGCCCAGCTTTGGGTCCCTGAACTGCTGTCCAGATTTGAAGACGACCCTCTCAGTAGATAAGCTGTCTTCCTGTGCTGCCTGCTGCACCCCTGGAAGCATGAATCTCAGCAGGGGCACTTACCCGGGCACTAAAAAACCTGGGGACTGAAAACAGCGGCCCACCTAGCACAACCGGTCCTTGGTGAAGAAAGAGTGCCCTCTAGTGGGCTTTGTGTGGAGCTGCTCTGGATCGGTGTCAGGGCTCAGCCAAGGACAAAACAACCCGCTTGCTGCCCTCCTGCCAAGGATCTTGAAGCTGCCTTTGGGTTTGGTTTGTTTTTCTCCGCGTGTGAAGAAACAAAGAAAGACCAGCAGGAGATCAGTTGTGAGAGCAGCCCTGACTGTGCTGTGACAGCCTTCTTATCTTGGGCGGTTCACCAGAGAGTTAACCCCAGGGCCAGTGATGGCAGCAAGGTAGATGGTGACATCGGATGCTTTTTAAAGGGCCTGTGACAATTTCTGTGTACGTCACTCACCTGTCTTGACCAGTCTCTTACATGAGGGGTTAGATCTGTGAGAAGGAAACTCCTTTAAGAATGATGACCGAAAGGGTTAAATATATTATTGCGTGACCCTCTTTGCAGAGCAAATCCACTGCAGTTGATTTTATTTTTGGCAATGGAAGTGTACAAATCTCTGTATTAAAATCCTGTATGTACTGATATAAACAGGGGTTTTTTTCCCTTTAAACCCGAGTAAAAGCTGTTGGGCTGGGGAGCAAAGAGGGGGGGAGGCGAGGGAGGCTGCGGGGCGCCCATCAGGGAAGCAGGAACCTGATCACATGTGATGGTTGCTGGATTAGGTAACAGCTCCGCTGGTTGAAATTGGATCTTGGAGGATGAGTGTTAACATCTCTGGTGTCCTGGTGAAAGGTTCATTTGAGACTTGCGTGGTGCCACAGAGATAAAAAAAGGAGCTTTTAAATAATCATTTTGTCTCCTATTTGGCAGAGTGCTGGCTTCAAGCAGTAAATAGGTAGCATCACTTTGGCTTAGACATATCGGCCTTTTCATTTATTTATTTAATGTTGGTGGGATTTTTTTTTTTTAACTCACTAGCTGAACAGCCTTCTGTATCAGTGAATCCCAACGCCCGTCTTTATAGTGGTACATTCAGATCCTCTCCTTCTGGGCAGAGATCTGTCCATGCCGGGTTTTTACGGGTCCATCCGGGCCTCGTCGCAGCACACATGCATAGCCCAAGACCCTCAGAACCAGAATCTCCTGTGTTAGATAGTAGAAGAGGAAGGTTTTGTTTTGTTTATGTTGTGTGTGTATGAATAGTTTTTGTGGTAGTGGTTCTGATACATACTCTGAAATTTCTGTTTTCATAATGATTTGAGTATAATTTGAGGAGTATAATTTGGAGAGGACTGTTGGGTTTGTTTTTCCTATTTTTTCTGTTCTTTTATTTTCTTCAAATCTCTGGTTTGGGGCCAATTTATGTGTCCTGAACTCTAAGGATAACTGCAAGCAAGATGCATTTCATTTCTATCATACCTGTTCCTTCTTGGCCACATTTGGAAACCTATTATATTAAATCCTAGTGAATCCAAATTTCTTTTTAGAGAGTATTTGTATTCAGGATTCATCAAATGATACGAAAGCTAAGCAAAAGGATAACCCTTTCCTGTGTGTGTATGTGTGTTTTTTTTCCCCCCCTTTACCCGCTGTGACTGTCCTGGGACTTCTTTGGTAGGTAGGGGGTTACAGTGTCTCCTTTCAGTGTCCTTGGCAGCTTTAGCATTTCCTTTATTTCATTTAAAAGCAGTTAGATTTTAAGATCAAGAAAAATATTAAGTAGGTAGGTGTGCAGACTTTGTGTGGACAGTTCGTGCTTCCCATGGATTGTTTAAGAGAAAAAGTGAGGCATGGATGTGGATGCAACTGAGAAGGGCTGGAAAGGGAAAATATTCTTTGAAGTAAATATTGGGCACATGGGAAGTACTAGTAGTAACGTGACCACCTGGTCCCCTACCTCGTACCTGGAGGAATCAGCACCAGCACTTTGTTCTGTGTCTGCCTGACTCTTTTCTGTCTCATTCTTTTCAGAACAAATGGAATTTTGCTAGAACAAGTCAGTGGAGTGAGTGTGTTGGTCTCAGGCACAGGTCTGACCGTCCTTACCATCACCTCAGATAAGGCGGTGTGCAGGTAGCCCCAGGAAAGTGTATCCTCACCAGCTGACATTATTCTCTTTTACTTTGCTACCACTGTTGAGACCGGTCAGTGCTGGATCTGTCAGGAAGAGTTGTTTTGGAGTGATGAGGAAGAGCCGCTTGGAGGCGTCACGGCCCGGCTCAGATGTCACCAGCCTCAGCATCTTGAGGAGGTTTCCCATCGGCCGAGGTTGGTGGCCTCTTCTGGAGCGTATTGGTCGTGGGATTCCAGAGAGTGGAGTAGTGTCAAATTTTGCCCCAGCACCAATTTTTTTAATGATTCAGTAAAAGTGCCACAATTACCAAATGGCTCAGAGGTGATTCTTTTTTCACTCTTAAATGACACATAGGTATTTTGTTGATAAAGCAATTAAAATTCATTCAATGAAATTCACTGGGGAAACATCCATAAACCCCCCCACACTAATGTCCTCTGCTGAAAGCATTCACTGGGCTGTACAGGTGAGGAAGGAGAGGTCCAGGGCTCCAACACCATCTGCCTGGGGGCCACGTTCTTCTCCCCGCCACCCCACACCTTTAGGGGCTGGTTTTCAGGAAACGGTTGCAGCATTCCTTTCCTTTCTTAAGGAAATCTTTGTTAATGGTGATATGTTCTTCTGAGGACTTTGAAGATTTGAGTAAATAAGTTCAAGGAACTGAATAACATGATTAAATCTTTCTTATTCTGAGATCAGGGGGACGATTTCCCATGTAAGTCTTCTGAGTCTACAAAAGAAGGATTTCCTTGGGAAAATGTCCACAAAATTAAACTCCACAATCCTCTAACCTGTGCTGTCACCAGTAAAGCAATTTTATTTTAGTGCAGCAGAACATTAAAAATTCAGTTGCAAGAGGAGAGCCTGGGTCCTGAAGTGTGGGCTGTGCCTGTATCCTTCTTTCCTGGCAGCTCACTCCCTTCCCCACGCCCTCCTGTTGCCTCCTCCTTTCTTTCCTCACTCCCTCAAGGGGTACATGTGTCTCCCCCCGGCCTTTAAACTGCCGCCCCGGTCCACCTGCTTGACTGTCCACTTGACTGCCTCGTGTTTCACAGAAGCGATGCTGCCATTTTCCTTTAGCACAGGACTCGGGCTTTCCTTTGAAACAACTTTCAAGGTTGCTTCTCGTCAGGCCTGTTAGAAGCCAGGAGCATGTGGGCACAGCCAGCAGTTATGCTGGTATTATAGGTGATGGAATGCCCCGAACGCCTCCATGTCCCCTCGGATTGAGCTCAGATCCACCTTTGCTGTCACAGCCCCGTGGGGCTGCCTTGCTGAGATTCGAGAGACGGCTGCACCTGTCACTGTCCCCGTGGGGCTCACCAGATGCACCCTAGCCAGAAACGGCTCTGGACTCCGTGCTGTGCTGTCGCTCATAGTCCCACCCAGGCCCCTGGACTCTGGCATCTCCACCCCCAGGATTCGAACGAGCAGAGTCTGCTTCTTCTCTGCCTTTAGTTACATCCCTCCTTCCCTACTCTGCCCTCAGTTTTGTTTTTTCTCAATTGGATACTCTTTTCGTGTTCACTCTCAACAAAGACTTGGCTGCTGACGACTAAACTGGGTTTAGATGAGTGATTTACTTTATGGCAGGTTGTATGGCGGTAGTAAAACGAGACTGCCTAGCTCTTCCACCGGTTTGCTAAATCACTTGATCTCTTTCAGTCCAAATCACCCCTTCATCCCCTGCAAATGGTCGTGGGGGGTTAATAAAAAGGAGCCTTTCGTGGAGCCAAGCCTCCTTCATCCTATCAGAACCCCAGCTTCTCTGAATCCCTGAGGCAGCTTGTTTAAAGCACCTCACCCTTGTTTGTACCAGGACGGAGCTCTTACCACCCGGAATAAATTTATCTCAATTTTGGAAAATAGAAATCCCTACTCCAGGGGAGAGGTCTTCACACTTTAGTCAAATTAACTGAATTTGCCTGACTTGGGTTATTTTGGAAATGAAAATTTAGGCTGATCCAATATCATAAAGTCATTGAGTGTAAAAACTTTGTAATAACAAACTCACAGAAAATGTAAAACTAGAAATGAGAAAGGAAACGCTATTCCTTGAGTTAAAATTTAGCAGTTTGGGGATGAAAGTGAAAATTATATTCTGTTATAATTTGTTTATAGATTTGAAATTTCTTTCATTGTGGTAAAATAGACATAACAAAACTCAGCATTATAACTGTTTTTGAGTGTACAGGTCAGTGGCATTATGTACATTCACATTGCTGGGCAGCCATTACCACCATCCATTTCAAGAACTGTTTCAGCTTCCCAAAATGTAACTCCCTACTGGTTCATTCAGTTTTGTTCAGTTCAGTCGCTCAGTCGTGTCCGACTCTTTGCGACCCCAGGAATTGCAGCACGCCAGGCCTCCCTGTCCATCAGCAACTCCCGGAGTTCACTCAGATTCATATCCATCGAGTCAGTGATGCCATCCAGCCAGCTCATCCTCTGTCGTCCCCTTCTCCTCCTGCCCCCAATCCCTCCCAGCATCAAAGTCTTTTCCAATGAGTCAACTTCGCATGAAGTGGCCAAAGTACTAGAGTTTCTGCTTTAGCATTATTCCTTCCAAAGAAATCCCAGGGTTGATCTCCTTCAGAATGGACTGGTTGGATCTCCTTGCAGTCCAAGGGACTCTCAAGAGTCTTCTCCAACACCACAGTTCAAATGCATCAATTCTTTGGCAGTCAGCCTTCTTCACAGTCCAACTCTCACATCCATACATGACCACAGGAAAAACCATAGCCTTGACTAGACAGACCTTAGTCAGCAAAGTAATGTCTCTGCTTTTCAGTATGCTATCTAGGTTGGTCATAACTTTCCTTCCAAGGAGTAAGCGTCTGTTAATTTCATGGCTGCAGTCACCATCTGCAGTGATTTTGGAGCCCCCAAAACTAGTCTGACACTGTTTCCACTGTTTCCCCATCTATTTCCCGTGGAGTGATGGGACCGGATGCATTACTAGTTCCTTATCCCCCCCTTCTCCCAGCCTGTGGTACCCACAGGTCTACTTCCTGTCTCCATCAGTTGGACTATTCTAGGCACCTCATATAAGAGGAGTATAATTAATCTCAGGAACAAATCAGACTCTCCTTGCATTTTCTAGTCCTCCCATCCCTCTCTTTTTCCAGCCCTCTTCACGCCCATTGCTCAGGTGCCGTTTTGTTAAGTGATTTGAGACTTCTTCAGCCAAATCATACATTGGGAGTTTCCTGTTGTTTTTAAATGTTACTCCGTTGGGTTACTGTCAACACCTCCCCCCTCTTTTGTATCTCCCTGCAGTTTTGAGTATCCGGGGAGCCCAGGAGGAGGAGCCGACAGACCCGCAGCTGATGCGGCTGGACAACATGCTGCTGGCCGAGGGGGTGGCGGGGCCGGAGAAGGGCGGGGGCTCCGCGGCGGCAGCAGCGGCGGCGGCGGCTTCTGGAGGCGCCGGTTCCGACAACTCAGTGGAGCATTCCGATTACAGAGCCAAACTCTCACAGATCAGACAAATCTACCACACGGAGCTGGAGAAATACGAGCAGGTATTCACAGCCATGTGGGGTCTGGGCCCCCTAGCCCTTTAGGGCAGGGCGGAGAAATCAAGAACTCTGAGCTAGGAGGGATCCGAGGCACTTAGCCTTTCCTGGAGATTGCCATCCGGGATCCAGTGTTTCTGGCCTTTCCCCAGAGCCACTTGTTGAGCTTGAGCCCATCAAGTCCAGGGTCTCCAATGTTGAAAGCTCAGGCAAACTGGAGACAAGATCACTTAAAAAATAGTTTAAAAAATAGATTCAACTGATGATTTTAGGAAACTGAGTCTATGTACAGAAACAGTCCCTGGCGCTCCAGAGCACTGTCCCTTGGCATGCAGCTCTGGGGCTCTCGGTGTTGCAGAGCCTCCAGGTGAGCTGGGGAAGTGTGTGTGTGTGTGTGTGTGTGTGTGTGTGTGTGTGTGTGTTTGGTGGTGGCGGGGGAGGGGTGAGGAGGGTCCTCTGGCTCATTAATTAGGAAGATGCCTCACGACCCAGTGCTCATGGAAGCCTATGGGAACGGATACTAAAACCTGGCCTTAAATTCCTTCACTCTACCCAGATTAGTTCAAATGGAAGTCCATCATACTCTGACTTTCATATATAGTATGTAATATGATACGCATCTCCCTCTATAAAAAAAGTAGAGGGTCTCAGGGGACCCCTGGGAGTGGACAGAGTTGACTCCCAGCCCTGACATGCTGCTGATGGTCTGTGGGACCCAGTGGTCCACATTCTGTGCCTCAGTAGCTGGTAGTATTCAGCAAAGAGCTGTGGATTTGGAGCCTAAGCTCTCAGAGAGCCATAAAAGGATCATATGAAGGACAAGTTTAGAAAGGCTTTAAGTCACAAAACAGTATATAGATGTTGTATGGTATTCTAATAGCACCCCTCTCTACTAGAGCCCCCCCCAACACACACACACACATGAATTTAAATGTCAATATTGTTTCCTCTGGTCAGTATGAGCAACACTATTTTACTAGGAGTCCTTTAACATCAGGATTTCCTCCCATTATTTAGCTGACATTAGTTGGTTGTCATATTGTTGGATGTGACATTTTCCTGAAATTCTAAGTTAATGTGCTTCCATAGAATTGTTAGATTTCTGGCTTGCTTTCTTTTTTAAGAATCATAGAAGAAGAAGGAGAAAAAAAAATCAAAAAGTAGAAGACCCTGTACCATCCACTTAGGACAGTCTAAGTAAAAGGCAAATGCAAACTTAATAGAATATATAAATTTTAAAATAGAAATGGGCATTTTAAAATTTAAAGTGGAGAAAGTTTCATTATTGCACTCCTATCTACCTTTGAAATGGATTTCTACAGAGTTTCTTCTTTTATGAGGGAAGAAGGTTACTATGAAGCTGGAAGCCAAGTGTGGTGAATTTCAGCCACAGGACAGGTGTAGGGAGATGTGAAGGGGAGCAAAACAAAAGTCATTTTGTGGTAAGAACCTGTGGATCATCACCCTCGACCCTCTCAGGGAAGAATAGACATTCTTATCATGATGTAGACTCTTGCAGAGATTTTATCAGACCCCAGGAGAGGCTCAGCTCAGGTAAGCTGGTGGATCCATGACACGTTCCCTGCCTGGGCCATCACGTTAGAGTTCACAGCCTGCCCCAACCAAGGGGATAGTTTGGGAAGACTCACGGGGACATTTCCTGTAAAGGTCCCTAGCTAGCCACTTGGTTCCCCCCTGCCGTGCTTTTCCCATTGTACCTTCACCACTAAGCTTGGTCTCTGGCATAACCACCTATCTAGACCTGGTTTCCAGGCTGTGTTAGTTGCTCAGTCGTGTTGGACTCTCTGCGACCCCATGGACTGTAGCCCACCAGGCTCCTGTGTCCGTGGAATTCTCCAGGCAAGAACACTGGAGTGGGTTGCCATTCCCTTCTCCAAGGGATCTTCTCAACCCAGGGATCGAACCCGGGTCTTCTGCATTGCAACTAGATGTTTTACCGTCTGAGCCACCAGGAAACTCCAGGGGCACAGAGTGTGGCTTCCTCCCAAACCTACAACTGAGATGGGTATTAGGCTGGATGGTGTTAAAAACTAGCTTTCTTTGTAGCTCAGGTTGCCAGCAACAAAGAAGAACAGACTGTCTTCTTGATCTAACCCCTCCTTGTTGCTCTTCCATCTTCTTCCAAAATGCCTAAAGCACTTTTGTCAACCTAACTGTACTTGTTCCAGCACTTTCATGGATGCCGTCCTCTCCGTTCTGATACAGGTGAGGAAATGGAGGTCAGAGAGGTCAGATGGTATATCTGGGTCACACATCCAAGGAGGGACAGATTACCCTGGAATCTAGATGTGGACCCATAGCCCAAGGCTGTTACTGGAGCAACACTCAGCTCCACTTAATATGGAGCAAGTGTGGGTGTCTGTAGACAGCGAAATAACTGGCTTGTCCTCTCTGGTACTTTCATGGAATAGACTGAAGCTCTCTAAGAGAGACTAGTGATAAAAATACTTTCCTTAAGAAACTTCTCATAGACACCTACATATTCTGAATAACAGCAATGCTGGAAATTGGGAACTTAAACTGCATCCATTTTGCTGATGGGTGGGGCTGTACTCCCTCTCTGTTACTTGTTTGGTCCGGAGTGACCCAGTCCTGAAGTCTGCAGGCTCGATGGTGGGGTTAATGGCGACCTCCAGGAGGATTTATGCCAACATGCGTCTCCCACAGCTGCTGCCGCCGCCAGTGTCCCATCCCTGCGGCAGGCCGCTGTTGACCCACGCCTCCTCAGGAGACCCTCAGACATTCACAGGCAGGTCTAGTTCAGTCTCATGCGGGATCAAGTTAGGTCAAGGTAGTAGTAGTCTGTATTTATTATTCTTAAGAAGTACTAAGAAATTATTTCCTTATTTCTTTGGACATTTTCTGGGTAGGAACTGAATACTGTTTAACACACTGTGTGCCTAATAATTTATTAATATTAGTTGTATTGTTAATTAGAGTAAATGGCAGATTGTGAGGAAATTATGCCATTAACCTTCTAGCTAGTAAGTCTGAAAGATAGATCTTCTTCATTTTTTCTGTAAGCATTCCTCACAGGACCTTTTTAAAAAATAGGAAACCTTAGTAAAAATGTCAGTCTCTTAATAATACCTAGATGGTTGCTGGATTGACTATTTAGAGTCGATTCTGTTGTTTTGATTTGTTTTGTTTTTAGTTTGGTGATGATAGATAACCAGAGCATCAGTTAGCTCTCCAGTAATTAACTACAGTAACCCTCCTCACCCTTCCCACTCGTCATGTGCTCTCCCCCAACCCCCACCAAAAAGACCTGAATCAGCCATTGTTTCACCCTGAGGTTATGAGATAAAGAAGGCTTCTAGTGACTTGTATTAGAAAGAAAGGAAAGAAATTGTTTTCTTCATTAAAAAGGGTCAGTAAACACCTTTTCAGCCAATCTTGGTAGCTGAGGTATGTAAGAACTAGCTTAAAAAATAAAGCTGGCATATTTTGATAGATAAAACCAGGCTATCAGAAAACTGAATTTTCTTCCAAGTGCTGTTCAAAAAAACAACAAAAAAAGATACTCTTGTAGCTTTGCAGAGTTCTTCAGTTTTTGTAAGTAATGCTGCCAGGACATTGACAAGGCTTAGTCTCCAAGGCTGAACTGGGGTGGGTTAAGTAGTCCTTTCACAGCCAAGGAAGTCTTAAGATCCCAGTCATATTCCTTGCTGAAATTGGCAGCCAAATCCAGTTTGAAAGACTTAGAGATGAATATGCGCTGAAGAGAGTACAGGAAGGAAGCTTCAATTCTAGGATTAAATTGCTTATACTAAGCAAGATTTGTGAAGAGCTTCTCTTGGGTCGGCTGCTCCTCAAAGTGCCCTTGCCCTGGAACCCGGGATGTCTCCAGAGGCAGCTGGAGGGGTAGCTCCAGAAAGTGACTGTCTTTAGGACAGTCTTCAGCAGTCTCCTCGTCACAGAAACCTTCCGCCTGCGAGGGTTCCATTTAATTAATAAATCACTCCTACTCCCCATTCCATCGGGAGAACCTGGCCTCACCGGAGTAGTGCAGCTTCCGAAGGTGCTGAACTTGGGGAGCTGAGGAGGAGGCCTGAGTAGTTCAGGTCCTGAAAGAGTCTGGATCATTGTGTTCTGCCCATCTAAATGGACTTGGAGTTCCTGTGTGTTGTCTGTTGTGTGTTCCCAAGCAGCTGTTGAGCAGCTGCCCTGCTCCACCTCAGCAGTGGGTGAAAAGACTCCACTGTCTGTTTAGGGCAGAGCAGAAAGGGGCCCAGCATCCAATGCCCTGAATAAACACCAGATATTGTGAGTATTTTTATTCACCGTAATGAAGCACATTATTAGCCGAGTACTGTGGCTTCCCAGCAGAGAGGGTGTGCGCCTGACAATACCTCCTTCACGTCCAGCCCCTCCTCACTTTGAACCCCCACCACGTCTGGGGTGGGGGGGGGCGGGTAGGGCCTGCAGCCCAGCGGGGGTTGCTTGCAGCATACCTCCCCATCATCCCTCTCCAAGGCCTCATAGACTTCCAGCCAACTCGCTGCCAGGCTTTATTTTCCTCCCTTTGTTGTACAGCTTCAGGGTGAAGGGGCTGTTTAAGTTGGGGACAGATGAAGCTTATAATAAGATCTTGTGTTTATGTAGCAATTTTTCATAGTAAGGGCAAAATGCTCTATGGACCTGATCTTCTGTGGATTTCATCTTCAGCATATATATACCTGCAGAATAGAAAGAAGCTATTTGTGACCTCCTTTATTTGTACCACGAGGGAAACTGAAGCCTGGAGAGGGTTGCCCCATTGTGATCATATGCTGGGTTACTTAGTTACCTATACTTTAAAAAGATAATAAGGACACACTATATGGCCAGACACACAGTAACTCATCGTGTCCTTACCACATTCTTTGAGGTACTGTCCTCATTTTGCAGATAGGAAAGAGAAGGCACAGGGGTCTTGCATGACTAACCAAAGCCCCACAGTGAAGTGAGTTCCTGGGCAGGGTGTGAACGCAGGCGGTCTGTGCTCTTAGCTGCTGCCCTGCTCACATGAGTGATTTACTCCATCCACAGCTCACTGTACAAGGAGCGTGAGGATTGCTGGCCTTGCTAAAGAGGTAGGAATGATTAAATCCACTCTTGGATGAATAAAACAAGGCGCTGAGTAGTGAAAGCAATTGCCCACATATTCATGGAGACAGGGTCAAAAACCAGGCTTCCCAGCCCCCAGTGTAGATACAGCCCATTGGGTGTGTCTGCTGATGTATCTTTGGCCAGCAAACCTCAAAGGATTTCGAGAAATTAACAGTGAATGTATTACTGTTACTACATAACTGACAGCTGTGAAGAGCTTTGTGTTGTAAAAAACAATAGCAGTGCAGCTTGAGCATTAATGAACATGATTCTGCAGTATTAAGTTGGACACTTTGAGTCCTTAGTTCGTCAACCTTCAGAGCATCAGCTTGCCTTTCTTGCTAACAAATTTTCCACAGTTTTCCAACACTGCTGTGAGTTAAGTGTGAGTAGATGTTTTACTGAATGTCCCTTAAGAAAACTAGACTCCAATAGTAAGTAATAGTAACTAAAAGAAAGGGCAGTGGTGTTCCAAGGAGCAAGTTCAGAGTCTGGGAAAGAACAGACCCCCTGGCCTGGGTTTAGGGAGTGTTCAGGCTGCTTTTTGATGTGGGCCTTCATCTCTTGGGCAGTTTTCCCAACTGTAAAATAAGGAGGTGGGAAAAATGATCTCCAGTTTCACTTCCAGAGCTGATAGTATATTGGTCTATAACCTGAGAGTTTTCTCTCTGCAGAGGTATTTCCTAAATCCTCTAAGTCATGTTTTGAATTTGTTTCTATACAGATTCCCTATTGTAAATTTCTTCTCCCCTTAAAAAAAATCCACATAGTGATGAAAATTATAATCAAATGGGCTGAAAGGGGTTTCTAGTCATCTCTTTTCTTTTTTTTTTTTGACAAAATGCCACAAGCTAGCCCAGTTTTCTTTACCTGTACACATCTCTAGAAAGACCTGCACAGCCTCACAGCAAGGACCCTTACCACATCGCGTGTCTGTCTTCCTCCGTTCCAGGCATGTAATGAGTTCACCACCCATGTGATGAACCTCCTGCGAGAGCAAAGCCGGACCAGGCCTATTTCCCCAAAGGAGATCGAACGGATGGTCAGTATCATCCACCGCAAGTTCAGCTCCATCCAGATGCAGCTCAAGCAGAGCACGTGTGAGGCCGTCATGATCCTGCGTTCCCGGTTCCTGGATGCACGGTGAGTCCCCAGGAGAGGCCTGTCCTTTGGGGGGAACCACTGATTCAGGGTTAGAATCCAAGCGGGCCCTCTCCAGAGGCTCCATTGTCACTGTGTTCAAGGCTGAGCCAAGTAGTAGCCTGAGAAAGGTCAGGGAAAGGAAGGCTGCAAGCGTCGATAGCCATGGGTTTTATACAACTCCAGGAAAGTGTGGGGATGGGATCATTTTTATGACCACTGCTACTCACTCTGCATGAGAAATTAGGATGATTTAGCTACAGGGACAGAAGAAGCAGGACTTTTTGTTTTCATACCATTAGTGGCCTCTTTCACAGGAATAGGTTGAAACTATAAGCCCGTAGAAGGTTAACCAGGTATTGCAATCACATCTTTTCTTCAGGAAAGATGGTTCCAGTTGAGAGCTGGGAATCTCTGCCACACTTTATGTTGGCGGAGAGGGCACCTAGTTAGCTTCAACAAATGTTTATAACTAGATTACCATGTATCATACTCTGGGCTGAATTTTAGGGGCACAAAAATGAAGAAGACATGGTCCCTTGGGCATGGAGGGGCAAGGGACTGGTCTCATATGGGCCAGATTTTCAATCAAGATTTAAAGTTTTCTGACACTAACGTGTGACCTGAGTTGTGAGTTCAAAGAATCCAATTGAAACCATGGATAGAAAAGTCCTTTAGGACAAAAACTAAAACCATAGAGCAGATAGTCTTAGGCCCACTACTCTCTACACTGGTGAATTTGTGCAAATCCTTTTGATTTCTTTGGCTTCTGCTATCCAGTATGTAAGATAGTGCTAGTCATTATCTTTCATCTACTCTAGAAAGTGGTGTTGATAATTGATCTAATGCATGAGTTTTCAGTGTATGGACATCCTTTGTGATCCGAAGCTCACCTTAAATTAGTCATTTTCTATAAATGCAGATTTCATCATTCATTGTTTCAATTCTTGAATGTAATCCCGATATATGATTTTTATTATAAGAGCACTAGCTATGTCATGGTCATACACCATTTAATGATCTGTAGTTGAGTTCTTTGTCTATCAGACACACAGATTCTCTGCTTTTTCATTTTTTTTTCCACCCTAGAAATTATAGACTATTCAGCTCCATTACCTACACTTGTGTCTGTCTTCACAACTGTGGTCTTTACAGTTCACAGACCTCTTTAAAGCTCCCTGGCACCTCCAAAACTCTCTTTCATTCACTGTGTTTTGGGTCATGTGGAATATGAAATAGGAATGTCAGCCAGCAAACTGTATCTCTGGCCTAATAGAAATACATAAAGTCAAGAGAAAGTCCAGATGAAGAGAGCTTTTCCCAGCTGAGCACAGTGCTGAGAGAAGGAAGGCCCAGGCCTGCTGAAGCAGGACACCCCTGCCCCAGGTATCTCCCTTGCCCTGTCCTGCAGCCAGCCTGGCTTCTTTACAGCAGGCTGCTCCCCATGGTATGAAGTGCAAGTGACTGGTGGCCTGTGTCTGGGTCTTTCTTTCCCCTGTGTTGTGGCCGCCATCACTGTGCATGTATTGTTTACATCCCCCCGTGGTAACTCCCCTCGTTAAAATGCTGGTGTTGGCATTTGTGTTGGCAGATATTGGAAAAAAATTTAAAAGTTGGGTCCAGACTGGGTTCTTTTCAAGAAAGAAGAAATCAGAGAGAAAGGAGGAGCAGAATCATTTTCTCATAGGACTTCCTCTTTCAGTAACTCAGCTGTGCCCAGTTGAAGGTCAGACTCCAAAAGGCATGAAACCAGGCAAGCTTTGTACACAGTTCCTTTCCCTTCCATCAGCTTTTGTCTAGATTGTTCTAGTTGGCACCACAAGGACAGTCATCATAAGAGAGGATCTTTTTCCTGCTTTGGTTGCAACCTTTGAATCATTGCCTCTGAGCCAAGGTTCAAAACTAAAACAATTAACCAGTTGTCATTATTATTAACATTAACTTTGAGGGTGTATTTAGTATCACTGAGAGAATATGACCCCAGATGCCAACACAAGGATGAGCAAATGGTTTTCCCATCTCAAAAAATGAATGTTTGCCTGGACCTCATGATCAAAGTAATTAATATCATTGCTTCTAATGCTATCTATTATTGGGAAAGCTAGTTAAACCCACTTTAGTAAGAAAGACACACTCACTGTTGATATTTACTTGCTGCTCTAATCCATGCATCTGATGGGCAGGACTTCATTAAGAAACGATTTCATGGAAGACAAATGAAATACAAGGGAGACTTGATTTAGTAACAGGATTAGTCTTCCTAATATAATGGGTATGCAGAATTGAATGTTACAGCTTTGTTGTGTAACGTTCCTTGTATTTTCTGCTCTTGAAGAACAGATTACCACAAATTTAGCAGCTTAGACCAACACAGAGTTGTCTCATAGTTTCTGTTGTTCAGGAATAGCAGGTTAACCTGGATCCTCTGCCCTCGTCTCACAAAGCTGTAAGCCGGGGCTCAGCTGAGGCCGTGCTCACAGCTGAGGCTCATTCCCATGGCGCAGAATTCAGTTCCTTGTGATAATAGGACTGATGTCCCCAGCTCGTAGAACCCACCCTTCCCATTGACAGGGCTTACAGCTTGGCTGCTTCCTTTCTTCCTGGATAATGTCACCGTTTTAAGGCTTTAACCTAATCTCCCATTTCATTAACACAAAGTCAGCTGATTAATAACTTGATCATAGGAATCATATCCTATCATTTTCACTGTCCCCCCAACATACACATTCAAGGCAGGGGGAGTACTCCAGAGTGGAATCTTACAGATCTTCTTAGGAGTCTGCCTTCCATACTCCCCAGCTGAGCATTTGGCCAGGTTGTGTCCACTTGAGTCATATCCTTCTTTTCTTCCTTATGTTGATTTAACTGTGCCAGAAAAGTTTAACTTAAAAATTCTACTCCTTCATTCAGTCAACTTTTATTATTGTATGTTTTATATCAAGCATACTGCTGTGATAAGTCTTTGAGATGGAACTTGTAAACCTTCTTAATGGTTTTCAAGCAATACAATAATTTTAACTTTGTTTTGTAAAAAATAGTATCTTGCTGGAGAAAGCAGCAAGCACATGGTTGGAAATATACCTCTGCACTCCACCGTTCCAGTTAAGGTTATAGAAAATTATTTAAAAAGAGGATTGCAAGAAAGGAAAGGACATCCAATATGATCTGGCTGCACTGCCACTATATTTAGATGTATTTACTTCTATAACTGAGTTTTTACTCTTCCAAATGCTGTATTAGCCTCTGGAATAACAAAGATGAAAAGAATACGTGTAAATGTGGGTCCCACCTTCAAGAATAATCTCCTGGGCAGGTGCTCTTATAACTGAGCGTAAAACTGCACATGATCACAGAAAGTACAAATGCCAAATTCACCCAAAGGGGCAGAGACTGGAGAACTGGGGAGAGGCAGACAGTGCTGAGTCTCAGAGGACTACCAAATAGACGTTTACCAAATAGAAGGCATCACAGAAGCAAAGTAAACAACATAGTTCAACTTCGACAGGCATTACTGACTGGGATGCTTACTATGTGTTGGGCACCAGGGTTTCAAATACGTGTGAAACACGGCTCCTCCCCTTGAGGATCTGCTGTTTAGTTGGGAAGACACATGTAAACTTGTGGCAAATGCTGTGGGAGAGAAATACACAGAGTGGTTTGGAAAGGCACGGGAGCATGAACGCCGTGTGTGTCTGTGGGGAATAGGGGAGCATATGATGAATCCAGATGAAATTAGGAAGAGCATGTGTAGGATGAGGGGAAACGAGACACTGGGGATGGGCTTGATCCACTGAAAGACCTCAACTGTGCCAGCAAAGACTGCGGATTGTCCTGTGAAGCAGCAGAAACTCTGAGCTGTTTACGGAAGGAAAGGTGAAAGTTCTCAAATGACACTGCTTGGGTTCAGATTCTTGCTATAACCCTGACTACATCTGTGATCCGGGATAAATGGCTTATCCTTCCTAAGGCTCAGTTTTTGTGTCTCCAAAATGGGAATAATTCTATACACAGGAATAAATAAGATAACATATTTACAATCTAGTGTCCGGAGCATAGTGTTCACACCATAATTCAGCTATAATATAATAAGGATCACTATAGTATATTATTATTGCTATCATTATTATTATTATGATCAGATCCATGGTTTAGAGGAATTCCTGTGGTGATTTTCTTAAGGATTAGCTGAGCATTATGCTTCTCAAACTGGGGAAATACAGAATAAATATAAAATACCTTCTCAATTTTACTCAAATATGTGGAGAGCAATATGTTCAGATAAACACTGCTATATGATGGAATAAGATTAAAGAAGGAGGTGCTGAAGACATTTAGGGCACCCCATGGCTGAGAGCCCAGGCTCTCCTCCCAGGAGAGCTATTTGGGCACGATTTCAGCCTACAGTTGTACTGTATAGTCTGTGGCTTCTTGATTTTTAATCTATATTAATTACAATATAATGGGGCTTCCCTGGTGGCTCAGAAGTTAAAGCGTCTGCCTGCAATGCGGGAGACCTGTGTTTGATTCCTGGGTCGGGAAGATCCCCTGGAGAAGGAAATGGCAATCCACTCCAGCACTCTTGCCTGGAAAATCCCATGGACGGAGGAGCCTCATAGGCTACAGTCCATGGGGTCGCAAAGAGTCGGACACGACTGAGCGACTTCAAACAAAATTGAAAAATTTAGCTCTCCAGTTTTACACATCTTATTTCAGCCACTCAGTAGCAGCTGCTGGCTACTCCAATAGGAGAACAGAGAACATTTATTTTCCTCATTGTAGAAAGTGCTGTTGGACAACTTTAGTAAGACCATTATACAATAGACCATAGTTCCTCTAAACCCATTTCAAAAAAATCAATGACACTGAGGATGGAACAAAAGGGATAGACTTGAAAAATAGAACTGGTAAGACTTGCTCTGGGGCCCATCATCCAGTGAAGGGAAGAGAGCGAGGGGAATTGAGAATCATTCCCAGGTTCTGCTGTGTGTTAGGTACTCAAATAGTTAAAGAATGAACGAACAATTGAATGGAAGAGCAAATTAGCAAATATAATGAACTTTGTATGTATGGTGATATTATTATATAATGTGGGAAAGAATGAAAATGAAGTTGGTTTGAGTGAAATGTGATACTTGTCATAGAAACAGTTCATTGGAAGTGTCTGGGATATGCAGTGGCAAATGGGCGCAGTGGTAAATGGAGTATCGGCTCTTAGGAGAGGCATTTGGGCAGAGATAACACGTTTGATGGTCTGTGGTGCCTCCACTCCTCGTTCTTGAATCACTGTGATTCCAAAGCTTCCATTCCTAAAATTTCATCGACTTCCACATTTCTTACACTTACCTGAATACCCATCAAAGCTTTTGGTTGGCTTGAAATAACAAGTGTTAACTCACCAAGCTGAAAACCCCTCCAGCCAGAGCAAAGAAACCAGGCATCTTAGTTCAAATAACCTTATTGTCAGAAGTATATTATTTTCCCTGGGTTTCTTAAAATTCTGTAAACTCCTAATTCTGGGGTTTCAAGGGCCCTGGATCGAGACAGGCTCTGCAAGAGATGATCAGTGCGATCATCAGAGTAGATGCAACCACCTAAAGGAAGATTGCACGTCCCCAGGAGGAGTCAGGAACAGCTGTCTGTACAATCCCAGCACCCCAACTCATTCCAGAGAGGCTTCCTGTGAGTTCAATTGGAAGAGTCCCAAGAAATACACTGTAATGCTAATGCAAACAAGTCCCAATTAGAGGAGCCTTCAGGGGCCACTTCCCCAGGCCTAAAACAACTGTTTTCTTGAGGCCAAGAGGAAGCCAGAGGTTATCTAAAGACTAGCCTGGAGACTGGGTTCACTTGGCTACCTTCCTCAAATTCCCATCATGCAAGAGCTTTTAATACATATCTCCTTTTTAGTTGGGCCTTTTAATCTAATCTGCCCAATTTCTGATGTTGGGTGACCCAGAAACTCAGCATGATTTGGGAGAGTGACTTGGGCTTGGCATAATCTGGACAGATGTGGTTAATACCTATGGACAGATGGTGTTCATCCGGTAAAATCAGGCACTTTATTGTGTTAATTAATCCAAGTGGGACCCTGAAAATACAATATTAGCTGAATTTTCTGTCTAGCAAGGCGATCAGTGCTTTCCGTTGGCTTAAATTGGAAAACTTGATATCCTGGCATAACCAGGGATGTTCTGGAATTTTTTTTTTTTCCCCATAAGGAAACGGTTTTGATAAAAGCAAAAAGGCAAAAGTGCTAATGGAGCTAATTTAAAGATAGAGGCCTTGCCCCCTCGAGGAGGGCCGGCAGACATCTGCAAGGAGTCCAGCATCCCTAAGCAAACCCCAGCTATCCCCAGGCCTTAGCTGGGAAGAGGCCATAAAGTGATTCTCACTTTAAATTAGTTCAATTAGCACTTTTTTTTTTTTTTTTAAGGCATAAAAAAGCTTTTATTCAAAGAGTGGTTTTCTTCCTTTTAGCAACCTGTATGTTAAAAAATATTTCTCTGGGCTTGTGTTTCACCATTTAGCAGCTGTTCCTGCTTAAGAAGTACTGTTTCTCTCCTTTTAAGGAAGGTCAAGCAGTCAGGGGGTTAATTTCCATCCGTTCCTGCCCCTCTTCCCCAACCTTTTAAACATGTCGCATGCACTTACATGAGGATAGAATAGAGAGAAAATGATAACTTATTTTTAACTTATGGCTGCAGAGTCTCTGTGTAATTGCCAGGAGGCAATTTGTATATAAAAAGAGGCTGGGTTTTGTACTCGGGCAGACTTGAATTAATATTTTAGCTCTGTAACATACTAGCTGAGCAACTTTTAAACTCAGCTCTTCATGGGTAAATGGGAATAACCGTAGCTACCTCACTAGTTGTGAAAAATGAATAATTTGTATCGATGGCTCTGAAGGATCAGGTCCGAGGCCTGGGGCCTGGTAGGAAGAATCCCCAGGAAGTCCTAGCATTTGTCCTGTACTAGGCACTGTGCTGAGTCCTGTCTTTATATTGATATGACCTCATTTCTCCCTTCCTCTCACCCCATGAGGTTGGTTTGACTCTTTTGACTGTCATTTGAAGAAGCTAAGGTTTGGAGAGGCATTCCAAATCACCCAGCTGGTGCTCAGTTTATCTAGGGCTCAAAACCAAGTCGGCGGATTTTGAAACTTCGTGCTGCTCCCCACTCTGTATAAATACGTGTGACTGTTCTGCTATGTCCCCATAGTGAGCACGATGAGGTATACACAGACACCTTAAGAAATGCTTGCAGCATCTGGCTCCTTAGAACACATCTCCTCTCATTCACTCAAAAACATGTCTCCTCCCAAATGTAGATCCTCTCCTCTCCCTCTTTATATGCGTTTGTTGTGAACCTCTTTTTTTGTCCATTGTCATTGTGGTTTCCTTGCTCTTTACGAAGGCGGAAGAGACGAAATTTCAACAAGCAAGCGACGGAAATCCTGAATGAATATTTCTATTCCCATCTCAGCAACCCTTACCCCAGTGAGGAAGCCAAAGAGGAGCTAGCCAAGAAGTGCGGCATCACAGTGTCCCAGGTAAGACACCCCAGAGAACTCAGCCCAAAGCCTGGCCATAGTGGTGTTGCAGGGCAGGGTCTCGGAAGCCTGGCCTTCCTGAACTTTCATGCCTTGTGAGTTCCATCAACTAGAGCCTTCAAATGGCAAGGTCAGCTCATGGTGTGTATAAGAAAGTCTCCAGGGAAGGAACCTGGAAGAACCAGCGGAAGTAGAAGACTAAGTGGAGTGCAGTCAAAGCAGGTCTGGAGCTCCCCGCTCTGTGTGCTCCCTTTCTTCAGATAAAGCAGGGCTGGAGCTCCCCACTCCGTGCACTCCCTTTCTTCAGACAGATGAGCGTTTCTGCATTGACTTGGAGAGCTACCAGCACTTCTCATGTCATTTTCTCAAACAGGGTCAACTCCTTGGCCCATTTTTTTTTTTTTTTTTTTTTTGGCCCAACTCAGGAACTTTTTAACAGTCAGTGAATGGAACTTTTAAATGAAAAGTTCACATGTCCTCTCTGGATGTCCTCACTGTAGCTGATGGAGTGTAGGAATTTTAACATGTCACTATGATTGCACTGGAATGATGGCACAAAATGTCACTGAGTGTCCCCTTTCCCCCAAGAGCAATAACCATAAGAGGTGCCTGTTGATGTGGAAAGATACATGACATAAAATTTTTATGGACCTGGAATTTCAGCATTAATATAAAGTAGAAAAGGAGGCAAGTTTTATATATATCTACTACTTTTTTTTTTTTTTTGGCTACACCACATGGCTTGAGGAATCTTAGTTCCCCGAGCAGAGATTGAACCTGGGCCCTTGACAATGAAAGTGCTGAGTTCTAACCACTGAACCAGGGAATTCCTATCTACATTTTGTCTACTCAGAGAATACATCCATACTTCTTATGTGATCTGAACCTCAAATACCACCACCAGTCTCTATTGAGACCAGTAGTGATAGTTCTGAAATCTCTCAGAGAAAGTTTTCCTCAGAATTATGTCACATGCCAAAGAATTAGATGTACTGGTATTTACAAAAAGGGTGAGAGTGAGGGGGAATTGGAGAGAAGAGGCCTACTTTAGTGAGAAACTTCACGTAATGTTTTCCAAAAGCAGTCGATGCTGTTTTGTGAGCATCTATACTTCTTGAACTGAAGCCTGGCTTCTGCTGCCCCCCGCCAGGTGCTGGTTCCTTCAGCCTGTGTTTAGCTTAAGCAGAAGTGGGTCTAGTCAGAATGAAGACCTCCACACAGAGGGTCTGCAATGAAGAGGTTGCCAGGGTCTCCCAAGCATGCTGTGGGTGATTTTGCAGCAGTCTCGAAAACCTCCTTTCAGATAAGTTAGAAACAATTGCCTTATCCTTTTCAACTTGGACCTTCCTCAGGTACTTGCTCCCCACTGAAGCTCGTTCCTAATCTTGGCAGCCCTAGGAAAGTAGAATATCAGTGGTCTAATTTCAGGTGGTCTGGTATTATCTAGGTTTCTAACCATTCTTGTCCAAATCTAGACCCATTGTCCATAAGAAAAGATGGCTGATGTTTTTTGATACTTGCTACATTTTTGCAGAATAGTTCCAGGTATGAACCACATCACAAACAGTGAATTTCAGTCATGGGGTATTCTGCTATTAAAGTTGAAAATCATTATATTGTTTGAATTCAAAATCTGGGACTTGGATTCCAAATCCCTATTGAAATAGAAAGAATTTTCCAGGATCTAGTCTGCATTGTATCTGAAAAAAAAAAATAGACTCTTGGCCTGTTCCAGGAACCTTTGCATCCTTCATTATGGAAATCCACGGTGCAAATAGTTTGTTCATTGAAGTGATTTATACATATGTTGCATCACCTTTGTCTTTCCCCATCCCAAGGCCATATCATTCTACATTCCCCATTACATCACTTCTTCCCAATCATAACCAGACTGTTTTACCATTGCTGAACAAGTTTCAGTGGGAGACAGTATGGTGTCATAGAAAGAACCTTTGCTAGGAGCATGTTGACCCATGCTGAGTCAACCATGGGATTTGGGGGAACTCGCTCTTTCTATTTGGGTTTTAGTTGCCCCATCTATCAGTCATGGTTGGTTGGACCACATGATACACTAAATCTCTGTCCCTTGTTCTCAAATCTAGTAGATGCCTTTGGCTATCATCTTGGGTTTTTTTGTTTTGTTTTGTTTTGTTTGTTTCTGTGGGTTAATAATAACCCCTCCATCTTGAAATTCTCCTACTTCGGCTTCCTTGACATTGTTCTCTCTGGAGTTTCCTCCTTCCTCTTAGGCTGCTCCTGCTCAGTCTTCTTAGAGGGTCTCCCATCTCTACATATCCTGAAAGCATTGTTCTTTCTTTAGCCCTATCTCATCATGTCCTAGCCCATTAACTATATTCTGACATATATATTTTTTTAAATTCACTTACTAATGAGTCTTCCTTTGATTCCCAAATGAAAATATGTTCATACCGAGAAACCTCCATGTGTTTCTATAGATATATGCGTGTACATATATATAGATATAGATAGATATGGATGTATCTGAACCACTGTGCTGTACACTTCACCCTAACACAATACTGTAAATCAACTATACTTATTGTTTTTTAACTTCTTGGGCCTCACCCCAGTCCTTAATAAGAATTTCTATTGGGAAGGCGGGCCTTCCCAGGTGGCACAGTGGTAAGGAGTCTGCCTGCCAACACAGGAGATGCGGGCTCGATCCTTGGGCTCGGAAGATCCCTTGGAGAAGGAAATGGCAACCCACTCCAGTATTCTTGCCTGAAAAACCTCACAGACAGAGGAGCCTGGCGGGCTGCAGCTTCTGGGGTCACAAACAGTCAGACACAACCGAGCATACATGCATGAATGGGGAGTGGGAAGGAGAAGAGGAAGCCAGGACTCTGTCTTAATAAGCCTTCCAAGAACCCCTGACTTTGAAACTTTGAAAAGCACTGTTCTACACATTTAATTGGAGTGATCCCCTCCTTGCTCACAGCTGCAAATATACTTCTCTTAGAATATCCCCACGAGACTTGTCTACTAGAGTGCCAAACTCATATATCTCACTTTCCACGGGACTTCACCGTGGCTCTACCCATGCCGGATTGTTCAGAACATGAATCAAGCCTCTCCCTGAGGATCTATGATTCCTTTTGCATTGGTTGTCTCATACTGTCAGTCATCTACGTGTCTCTAGCACCCAGCATGTAGTAGACTCTCGTCAGTGACTCTTGCACAGTTCAGTTCAGTCACTCAGTCGTGTCCGACTCTTTGCGACCCCATGAATCACAGCACGCCAGGCCTCCCTGTCCATCACCATCTCCCGGAGTTCACTCAGACTCACGTCCATCGAGTCTGTGATGCCATCCAGCCATCTCATCCTCGGTCATCCCCTTCTCCTCCTTCCCCCTATCCCTCCCAGCATCAGAGTCTTTTCCAATGAGTCAACTCTTCTCATGAGGTGGCCAAAGTACTGGAGCTTCAGCTTTAGCATCATTCCTTCCAAAGAAATCCCAGGGTTGATCTTCAGAATGGACTGGTTGGATCTCCTTGCAGTCCAAGGGACTCTCAAGAGTCTTCTCCAACACCACAGTTCAAACGCATCAATTCTTTGGCACTCAGCCTTCTTCACAGTCCAACTCTCATATCCATACATGACCACAGGAAAAACCATAGCCTTGAGTAGACGGACCTTAGTCGGCAAAGTAATGTCTCTGCTTTTGAATATACTATCTAGGTTGGTCATAACTTTTCTTCCAAGGAGTAAGCGTCTTTTAATTTCATGGCTGCAGTCACCATCTGCAGTGATTTGGGAGCCCAAAAAAATAAAGTCTGACACTGTTTCCACTGTTTCCCCATCAATTTCCCATGAAGTGATGGGACCAGATGCCATGATCTTCGTTTTCTGAATGTTGAGCTTTAGGCCAACTTTTTCGCTCTCTTCTTTCACTCTCATCAAGAGGCTTTTAGCTCCTCTTCACTTTCTGCCGTAAGGGTGGTGTCATCTGCATATCTGAGGTTATTGATATTTCTCCCGGCAATCTTGATTCCAGCTTGTGTTTCTTCCAGCCCAGCGTTTCTCATGATGTACTCTGCATATAAGTTAAATAAGCAGGGTGACAATATACAGCCTTGACGTACAGTGAATTAATTATCGAAAGCACTGATTCTATACATTGTTGAGTACATATGATATCCCCCTAGTGGTTCATGTAGGAAATGCCTGAATTGACCCAGCATCTTCCCTATATATAAGGATCTGTTCTCCTGTTGAACGTAATCATCTAGGAATGGCCCGTTTTCCACCTTTTTCCTTCTCACCTTTCTCTCATGTAACTGACCACAAGCATTTCCTTCCCTCCTCAAAAGTCATTCCAAACTATCTTCATATTTCCCACTTTCTTCCAGCTCATCTAGTTGCCTCAGAAAAAACTCTCCCTACCTCCTTTCCTCTCTGTTCCACGTAAAAGTAAAAAACCAACCATGATTATGATTGATTCCTATGAATAATGAAAGTTACATCAAGAAAAACATGAGTTTGAGAATGAAATTAGATAGGCAGCAGTCCTTAAATGGACTCAGAAGTGGCTTTCCTCTTCTAGTTTGACTCTTACTGTAGGCACTAGCATTTACAATAAATAAACCTTTTTCTGAATTTTTTTTCTCGTTTACTAATATTGCAATGATATGGTTTGATTTTTACAACAGAGGCTTGTCATTTCTGCTATAGTATAAGCTGTTTAGGTCTATTAGGGGATAGCCATATAAGATTTAAAATTCAGCCAATGCACTTTAAAAATAAGTGTAGTTTTGCAAGAATTTTCTTTATGTGCCATTGTTGGGATAAATTAAGTTACATGTAAAGCTGTGGTACCTGTGTTACCAACTTTTCCTTTCCTTATCAAATTCATGGTTTGTTTTGTAATTGTATAAAATCACAACATTTTAGTTTGAAATCACATCTGGAATATGAAGTATGAAATTCTTCCTAAAGCAGGAATCATGGGAATAAAACTTGAATTTCACTGTGTTTCCACTTGTCTCTGGCAGAGGTCTTTGTGTAAAAGGAACAGGTAAGAATCAAGCCAGGACAGCCACTGTGAGCCACATGAAGAAAATAAATTAACAAAAATAAATAAATAAATAAAAAGAAAATAAATTAACAAATGAAAGTAAATTAGGATTATTTTGTGTTTTGGCATTAACATTTAAAGCCTGAAATGCAAAGGAATAATCATTCCTATGCTTCAGATTTTCCTTATGTAGATAATGCCAAGATTCACACAAAATACTTAGTGAAATTTATTGGATTGAATTATACTGATCCTAAGGTCAGTAGTAGTACAGTGCAGCTAAGAACCTAGTCCATAGTAAAGTTACTTAACTAATAAAAATGGGAAATTAATCCATCCATGAAAGCACCCATATGTTGATCTAGATTTATATGGATATTTAAAGGTCTGTGTATTTTGATTGCCTAGAGTCAGCTTTAGCATTGGTAAGTAACAGGCATTTCTCCTGAAATGCTAAGTTTTTTTAGTCATATGTTTACGAGGTAAGCAGATTTAAAATGCTTGCCCTAAAGTAAAATGGTCCTAGTTAAACGAGCAGCTCCTCCATAGAAAAATCTTTTGTCGCAGTGGTTTTCCTAGATTGTGTTATATTAAGCAAAAGAATCTCAGTTTATATAGTTTTCTTCAGGTCTTATCATTGATGCTGAGAAGTCAGAGCTAGGATAAGCCCAGTGAAACCCACCTCTTCAACTCTCTCATAAGCTCTGCCTTCTGTGATGTTTAAGCAGGAGGAAATGGTAACTTTCTCACCTTCTCTTAAATCCCTCTAGGTATCAAACTGGTTTGGAAATAAACGAATCCGGTACAAGAAGAACATAGGTAAATTTCAAGAGGAAGCCAATATTTATGCTGCCAAAACAGCTGTCACTGCTACCAATGTGTCAGCCCATGGAAGCCAAGCTAACTCACCCTCAACTCCCAACTCAGCTGGTTAGTGTTTTCTTTGATTTGGGGGAATGGTTCTCCATTTTTACATGTGCTTTCCCTGTACTGGGATTTTCTTGTTTTGGATGGGTTGATTTATGTGTGTGATTATCTTTTTTATCATTGATGCTACTTTGGGTTTTTCTTTTTATTTTCAAAACGCAATGTGTTTTGCTGTTTATAAGATGGACTTGGCTGAGGTTTTGCAGTCATGTGTCTATTTAAGTTGGACAGAGGTAAATTGACTGGTTTTAATAAGGAGACCTCTAAATTCTCCTTTCAGAGATTTTAATAAGTAAACTTGACTTAATACTTTGAGATAGTCTCTTGGGGTTCACACATTTAGTTTGTCTCATATCTATTTTGCTGATACCATCACATGATGTGTGAGTCATTTACTACCATGCAATCTACTCAGGAGTATTCACTCTTCTTTAAACATCCCATTAGAATGTTCTGGTCTGCAGAGCCAACTATGATTATTGCTATCAATTGTTTGTTGTTGTTGTTGTTCTTTACTGTTTTATTGTGTTCAGCTTTTTTATGTGAACTACAAAGAAAATTGCCAGTCATTAATTCAAATGATCCAGATTCCAGTTTTCCTATTATAGTATCTGTCATGTGCTATGCTCCTGATTTTATTTTAGTAAATGTGCATTATACCACTAATTTCAGGCTAACATATTTTAGGACTGTGCCAGTTCTTAATTTCCACATGTGAAAAAAAATCATCTATAATACATAAAATATAACCTTGGTGTTTGTACGCTTGGTATTTATGGAAGGTATCCATGTTGGTGCTTTTTTTAAAGGGAAAACCAGAAATAGTTCTTATTAAATAATTATTTATGTATTAATAATTAATAATAAAAGACAGATGACAATATTTCTCCCCATAGTGAACCAGATGCATTGATTTTGGCTATGGGGTGCACATTTAAGAAAATTGGTGCCTTCAACTTTAAAAGGTCACAGATTTGAATGTGTTAGATCATAATATGACTTTTCAATCTAATTTCTAACTTTTGGGGAGGTATGTGGTATCTTTGACCTCCCAGCTTGTTTGCCCACTAAAATAAGCTATTTTTCTGCCTTATGGTAGATTGTTATTGGAAATATGTAAGGCTCCACACACTAATGTTTTCTGTCAGCTTCTGGACACTTCTAATTTGTTAACATAAGGTTCTCCAAGTCACAGGGCTATACCATCACAGACTTCTTTTGTTTAAGTGGAATCATGCAAGAAGAATGGCCTGGGCTTTGTAAACATGGATGTGGTAACAGACAAGGTAGAATTCCATCCAGTTTTACTTTACCCAGCACTCCAGATTAGGTAACCATAGGGAACATATTTACTTTTTGAGGTTCTGTGTATGAGTGTGTATTTCCTTCTTTTCTCATCAAGGTTTTATTGACAAAGGATCCAGGCTAACAGGTTCAGTAACCAGAGAGTTTCCTTCTTTCCCATCTGGTCAATTATTAAGCATTTCAGACCAAACAGCACCAGTTGAATTGCACTGCTAGGCAGACATTTTCACTTGTCTTTGTGGAAGAAGTTTTATTCTGTCAACATTAGCAAAAAACACACTCAACACTCTTGCAAAGGTTATCATAATGCAAAACAGATATCAAAATGACTTTTTCCTGTCCCTGCTATATCTGCCTCGCAGATGGCTTAGCATGATTTATGACTAGTCCTTAGAAGGGCCCCATGGACCCCCTTCATTACTGAGTCTGTAACTTCTTTATTCTTTCCTAAAGCACTTACAAAAAGAAAAGTAAGCATTTTAACCCCCTCATCTGTGTTTAAGAATTATGTTGGCTCTCTTGGAATGTCAGTCTATGATTACAGTTTTCTGAGGAATTTTTCTGGTAGCTTAACCTTCATGTGACTATTCTGAGCACAAAATAAATTATTATGGAAAATTTGAGCTAAGCTTTCCAGTGGTGCCTGAGTTGTTGGAAATAATATGCAGAGAAATCCCTTTGTATTTTTCTAAAATAGAGACAAAAGAAAATACTATTGTATGTGTGCAATAGCATGAATTTTAAAAGATAAATGTTTTAACAAGAAAAGTTATAAATGGGTTTTTCTGTATTTTCTTTGCTCTTAACACAATCCAAATCTCTACTCAAATAAAGGGAGAACTTTCAGCTTTTCACATAATGTGTTTATAATGTTGTATACCAGCTCCTTGATAATGATGTCAAAGAGTAAATGATAACTAATATAGTAAGTTTTACATAAGAGGGTAGTAAGTGAAAATATATTTTGTTTGAATTTGAAGTCCAGAGTTCTGAAACCTGGAAACTTTTTATATCCTCAGTATCGAAGCAGGAGTTTTTCCCAGAAGCTTTACTAAATATAAATACTTATTTCTACTGCAAGATATTTTGCAAGTAAATCTTCTTCCTTATAGAGGCTTTTGTGTGGAGAGCAGTATTTCACCATCTTTATTTAGGCCACTTCTAAATATTCCTTTTTGTTGTTATATGCCCAGCCTCCTATTTCCTTAGGCATGATTCATAAAAGTCACACAGGGCTGAGTCCTGTGAGGAATTAGCAAGCATTTAGAGATACTTGGAATACTTCATATTTTATGCCAGCAGAGCTGAGCAAAATGGATGGAACAAGGATGAAGAATAGAAAGAAGACAAGAAAATTAATTGTTTTGAGAAAAAATGGGGATCAATTGAAGCAATAGTTATAACCCTGGGTCCATAATTCTTCTGGAGTGAACTAAAGTGATGCCTTTTCAATTTCTTATTTTTGATGGAATGATGAAAGCAAGAGTTAATATCTCAGAAAAATAAGGCCCTTTTAGGAAGGTTGGATTATCTACTGGGAAAAGTTGGAGAACTTTTTAATATCCAAGAAGAAAGAAATTGGCTTGTGGGTTATAGATATTTTCTGTAGCATGGTATCACCATTGATATCTTATCAGAATCTTTGATTAGCTCAGCACTACATTTTTTTGAGGCTTGGAACCCATAGATTAAATTATTTTGCTTAGCTTTATGTGTGTGTGTCAAGGACAACAGGAGAGTCAGCCATGACAGTTCTTCCTCTGACACTATAGTGACAAGCTCTAAACTCTTTAATATATTCTTATTGTACTCCTGAAAGGAAGTTTGGTGTTCTGAGGGACTGGTGGAAGATTATCATATTAAAATCTCTGGATGCTGGCTTCCTAACAGGAGTTGATGTATGGTACACATGGCTGGAGAGGAGACGACACCGCCAGAGAAGTTCACTGACACTCACACTAAATCTACAGACACCGCATGGTTTTGTTTTTTAAAACCAAGTGAAAGAATTTATCCCACTGATGTTTTCTGCTGTGTTCCTTCTTCCCATGTTTCTACCCTTAATTTCTAAGTGGAAGATGAAAACACAGCCTCCTGGACTTGGAGCTCTGGACATGTACAGTTACTAAAGTGATTTCATACTGAACTAGATAAACATGCCGTCTTGTACTTTGCCCTGAGTAGAAAGTAACAATGATTATTTGATTTTGAGAGGGGAAAATCATGGAAAATAGAGAAATGAGCATGACAGAGTTGAGCTTACATTGAGCAAACAGGCTCTGTCTTCCAGCCTTCAAATAGTGTGGGAGTCCAGTCTGATCAGACTGGCTACCTAATCTATGTGGAGCTTTGATGTCTAGACTGCAGAATTTAAGGCAATACTTGCCATTAGTCTGCTTCCTAAAAATGCTGTGAGTTATAATGAGCTAATATTTTTAAACACCTTGAGTTCCTTAGGAAGGAAAAGGAAATTCATTTTTGTTTTAGGTCATTGGTTCTCAGTTGGGGTAGACTTGACATTTTTAGCTGTCACAGTCATCGGGGGGGTAGGCATTCCTGGCGCCTGTTAGATGGAGGCCAAGGATGTGTTTGATCGTCTTATAATACATGAGATATTCCTCCGCAATGAAGAATTATCAGGTCGAAAATGTGAATAGTGCCAAGGTCAAGAGATTCTGCTCTGGGTTTAGATTTTATGATTATTATACTTTTTTTTTTTTGGATTTTGAGGTTAGCTGAGCTTTTGTTTTTGTTTTCTGAAGAAATTTAATTCTGGAAACTCTTTAGAGTAAAAATAGAGTGTTCAGGAAATTGTCTTATGAAAATGGATGTTAACACATCTCCACATTGTGTTTGGGTGAGCAAATGCCTCAAAATCCATAGGTGATCTGTTACTTCTGTTTAGTTGAGTGCAAATTTAGTTTTTGTATATGCCTCCTAATGTCTAGATTACAGTGTAAATGAGCCACTTGCCTCCCTCCCCAAGCCAAACTCAGAACCATTTAACTGGTAAGCATGTCTAAAACCATGCTTCTAGTCTTTGCCATTACTTTATAGCCACTCTCAGGTGAGGGTTCAGACTGACATTCTCAGCAAGCCAGGTAATTCTGTGTTAGTTCTTTGAGAATTCCACAGCACCTCTGAGAGAGCCCATGTCCTGTTTGTCTGTGATTCACATCCTTCCCAGGAGGTTATCCAATCTAGAATAAGTTCTTTGCAACTTCCAGTGCCAGATGAAGAATGTGTCTTCCTGTTGTTATTGAGAGTTTTGCGTGGACTTGTGTCTGCCTTATTGCAGTAGTCATGGCACCTAGTCTCTTCCCTCAGTGTAGTCACTGCCTCTAGATACTTATCAGAGAAGCAGAAACCGTGGCGCTGTTGTACACGGATGTGCAGAGACAATGAAATGCTGAAACAGCACAGCCAAAAGCACGGGGACTCCTGCAATTACTGCTCTGATTCAAATGCATTTGTACATGAAGTACATTGATATGCGCATATTTGTCTCTATGTACATTAGGCAGCCAGACATATTTACAATTTATCTATGCACATATATTTTTTAAAATCATCTGTGTCAATTGCAGTGTCTGTCTTGTAAATGGCACATTCCGTGCCTTCATGGTTCTATGGATGCCATGTTCCTTGGCATCAACATAGCCCTTTGGGGCTTTCTTCCGTTTCTCAGTCTGTGTGCTAATTTCCAATAAAGAGTCAACCAAGCATATAGAGTGTATGTTTATTACATGGTATTTGGTTGGGAGAGAAATAGAATACCTGAGCTTCAAACTGAATACTCTCAGGGGAAAAATCTGATTCATATGAACAATTATAATTTGGGTTCTTAGAGCTGTTGGGTCTTGACTCTGATGACATCTACATGTGAGCATGTGTTGTAATACTATAAAGGTATTAAATACTATTTAGATTATGTTTCTGTGGTTGAAAGAAAGACGTGAGAGGGATGTAACTACAGATCATATATTATATATCTTAACATAAGAATGTGATCTGTACTATGCACTGCTTCACCTACATGTTAGGGAGGACTGTTTGACAGATGTGTACCACATTAATGGAAAGAAAGTCCACACCAAAGCCTCCGCCCACTGACTGGGTATAAACCATACCTGATCAGATCTTGTACTTATTTTGCCTAAGACCCAACTTTTCTAGTTCCTTTCAGATAAATTAAACCTAGAAATGTATTTTCCCGATGACATACACAAGACACGTTGCAGAACCATGAGAATGTCATAGTTCTTTGGATGGTGTTTGCCTTGTCCCCTACCGCTCAATGCAGTCCCTTTTTCACAGGAGAAGGAAGTAAGAGTAGAGGGTCTGTCTACTTAGCAGAATATGAATACTGAGCTGGTTCCTTGCATATGGATTTACACCCCAAAGAACAAAGCAGGAAGGAGGTGTTTCTTAACTTGAGGTTTTGCCCAGGTAAATTGTCTTCAAGCAAATCATCTGGTCACTAAATGACTCTTGCCTTGGAAGGAGGAGGGTGCCATGAAGAGTTAAGGAAAGTGGCAGAGTTTAGAAATCACCACTAGTTAAATGGTCCTTCCATGGAACAAACAAACAAACAAAAAACCTCCTGTTCTGCTTAGCTGCAGCTCTTCATGTGAGGTGAGGCAGCTCTCTAGGACAGCCCAGATCCCCATCTTGGGAGAAAAAGAAGAGTCAGAGCTGGGGCATGAATCATTGTTGTGTGATTCCACACGGATGATGGTGGTCTCAGAACTCAAGGGCAAGAGTGCAGTTTGAGCACTAAAGGGATGGAAAAAATAGAGTGGAACTGACCTGGGTCCCTGAGGTCTCTCCTTTTCCAGGCTAATGTCATGTTTTAACCAAACCTTGCACGTCGAGCTTTCTTTCCTAATGCGCTGAGCTGCACGATGACTTCAGAATAATAATAAGTTTTTCCACGGCCTTGTGTTTAGGTTGGGGGTGGGGGGGACTAGGTTTACCATAGTGGAACCAGCGGAACCTGGTGGTGCCTGCAGGCTGAGTCTAGGAGAAAACGTCATCTCTAGGAGTTGAAAACAGATGGTTAAATGCTCTTCTGGAGACCCACTTGATCATTATTATTATAATTTCTTATTTCATGCATGCCTGAGAATTCCTGGTTCAATTTCTGTCTCAGCTTCCTCCAAAACGGCAGGTGGCAAGAAGAGCACATTATTTTCATATATTTTTTCAGTCTTTGTGACTCTCTTAGACTGTTTGCCACCCAGAAGGGGACATCATCTTCTTTCTAGAAAATCAGGAATGTCAGTGACTTGTACCCCAGAGCCAGCCCTACTGTGCAGCGTTGCCTTCGTGCCCTCCCACCCCCAGGTGCTGCTCCCCACATGAGGGTAGATGGGTGTAGCATTAGTTTATTTAGAATCTAGCTGACAGCTCAGGTGCTCCATCATGGTGGCAGAAATATCATCAACCAGCCCATAGTCTCCAGCTCACGGTCCCCCAGCCAGTCCCAGAGTTTTAGAGGCATGAAAGAGAGATCCAGGGGCTGGAGGCTGTCTCCAGTTCAAACAGACCAAGTTGAGAAGAATACATGTTTCCTTTCTCAGCTTAAAGTTGCTAAGGGGAAGCAGTCCTACAGTCAATTTGCAGGGAGATGGGGGCTTTACATAACATGAGCGATATGCACCCTTTATTGCTTGCTCTGTTCTTCATGCTACTAACCAGACTCTGTTGATATTGTTTTGATTGTTTTTGTTTGAGGGGGGTTGCTTTGCATGTCATTCTTCCTCTTGGCTGTTAGTTGCGGGGGTTGAGCCTTTTCCTTTCTGTGATTCAGGTGCCTCACTCTTTCCTTTCCAGGTTCTTCCAGTTCTTTTAACATGTCAAACTCTGGAGATTTGTTCATGAGCGTGCAGTCACTCAATGGGGATTCTTACCAAGGGGCCCAGGTTGGAGCCAACGTGCAATCACAGGTAGGGACCCAGCCAATGTGCCGCCAGGTGAACGCCTTAGAGTCCAGGAGCCGTCGGTCGGACTGGCACTTCCTGCTTCTGTCCAGACAGAAAGAGACAGAGAGATGTAGAGACCAAACCTTACCAACAACCAAACCAAAACAAAGACAACCACTGTCGTGGGGAATCTTGTCCACACTTTGTGAATGCATTTGGCTCTGGCTTGTCAGTCATACGAGGAAGGCAGGAGAGGAGCGAGCGCAGGGTGAGGTGACTGAGGCAAGTGGACCAGTGTGTTCTTTGCTCACAAAAGGGAAAGGGAGGAGTTCAGTCTGTCGGCTTGCTTTCCAGGTTTCTTTCTGGTTTGTTGGTTTTTCCACACTCGACATTTGCCCCATATGGAGGTCATTAATGACTAGGCACATACCTAAGTATCTCAGGTTTTCATGTTAGCCTTTGAAAATACCCAGTCAGGTTGACTAAACTCATCTTTGTAGTCATCCTTGAGGGTCAAGGGACTTGAGCTTCTGGTGACAAGTCTGGTCCATGCTGGGAAACAAAACTCAAGTCGTGTGGCGTAAGCCCTCAGCACTCCTTAGTCAGCAGCTCGCTTTCACGACAACTCAGAAGCCATCCTTCTGTGTGAGCACACAGCCTGACGTGATGGGGTGAAGTTGTGTGCTCTGGGTCAGGGTCGCTAGGGCGATTCTGAGCCACGCCCACCCGGGGTCCCACCTGTGTGAGGAACGAGAAGCATTACGTGCCTGGAGTAGACCAGCTGGCTGGTGATTCAGCCCCTTGCTTTGGAAACATTGCCTGGCACCAGGTATGAAGACACACAGTCAGACTTTGGCCAGATAACTAGACAACTGGCCATTATTTAAGTCCTCAAAAAGACAGCATTAGTTGCACACTGTTCTCTCTGTGAGGTGGCTGGCTGGCCCTTCTAAATAGAACCTTGACTTTTATAAGCTCCTGAGCAAAGAAGTAATATAGGACTATCTGGAGAGAAGGGAAGAATCTTTGAGTCTCGCCACTCACCCACTCGCTGCTGTCTTATGCAACAGTAGTTTCATTGTTGGGAAACCCAGCTTTCTTTGACCGTTTTTGTCTTGCTTACTAAGCTCAGAAAGGATAATGGATTTGGCAGAGAGTGGAGGCCCAGCCTCCTAATGGTTCCTTTCCCAGGAAGAATATCTCCAATGGTTGCATTAATTTGGCGTGCCCAAGTGGTAGCCTGTGTGGTGATGACCTGTCTCACTTATCCTGCATCTCTCTGACTAATCTCCTCTCTGTTGTTGTTCATCCGTTTAGGTGGATACCCTTCGCCATGTTATCAGCCAGACAGGAGGATACAGTGACGGACTCGCAGCCAGTCAGATGTACAGTCCGCAGGGCATCAGTGTAAGAAAACAAGGCTCCCCCCACCCTTTGTTTCTATTCTATCACTGCCAATTATTTCAAAGCCGTAGGGCTCAGAATGCCACTTAGTAGGACTTATCTTAGCTTTACGGTCACCTAGTTTCTTGTTTCTGTATCAGTCATGCCATCGGCAGCATTCTACCCTCAAAAAAAGTGGCGATTGGGCAGGCTTCATGCAGGCAGCTGGCGTCTAGGGCTGTCACACACAATCAGTGTTTGCATGGCACCTGCGGCCACATGCTTTCAGCTGAGAGGGGCTGCCAAACAGGTGACACCTAGTACAGTGGTAGGAGATGTCGCCACAAGCAGGGACCTGAGAACCTGGTGGGGAAAGACCGGTAACCAGAATCCCTTGCATCCTGGTCTGTGGTCTTTAAAAAAAACACCTTTCTCCAATCTAAGGATGATTTTTAAAAAATTAACACAGAGGCTGGCAAGGTTGAAGGGGTGGGGAGGGGTGCAGACCATCTTCTACTTGTTCTTGGGTGCACTGGCGGCTCCTGACTAGCATGAAAATTCATAGCGACAAGCTATGTCGCACAGAGTGAAATCGATCAGACAGACACAAGGAGAACCGAGTGTAGATTTGGGACAGCAATCCAACTTGATTTCTCAGATCAATCGTCCGCTATCTCAGCAGCGGTGACAGCAAGCTGGGACAAGAGGGCAGTCTGGAAAAGGAGGCTGTTCTTTGGATCAGGGGTGATTGCCTAGGCTTTTAGAGGTCATGAGATGCTCCAGTAGAACTACTGGCTCAGAACTAACTAAGAAAACTATGATTGGATGACGGTGAGGATTTTTTTTCTTTTCGTTTCTGTTGTTGGGATTAAAATACATTGGGGATGGAAGGAAGGAAAGGTGGGCATTGTATGTTAGTGTAGTCCTCACCTATACTAATTGAGGCATGGCATCTGCAATGAAAATAGTGAGAGCTTTTCAACTCTACATTGGTGGAATTGTACATGACGATGGCCAGACTGGAAGGAAACAAGAGGGTACCAGCTGTTTCATCAGATGAGGAATGGTTGAAAAAACTAGGAATTCTTAACCTATTAAAGAGAAGGTTTGAATGGTAAGTAATAGTTTGAGACATGCTGTCATCTGTGAGATACTGGCTTCATTCTGAATGATCTAAAGGGAGTAGGGTAGAATCCTGAGTAGAAATATTTTACTTCAACATCGGAAGGGCCTTTCTTACAGTCAGCACTATCCAAAGAAGGGGTCTGTTGCCTATGGAAGCCAAGGATTCCCCATCATTGAGCATTCAGGCATGGTTTGGCTAACCATTAATACTTGGTCAGGATGTTGTGGAAGAGGGTTAAGTACCAGGTGATGACTGTCTTGGTGACTTTCAAGGCCTCTTCCAATTAAGAATTCTTTATTTTCTACCTTCCTTTGGCAAAATCTCTACTGAATTTCTATAAGATTTGTCAAGTTCCCCTCTGGGAGGGAAGTGGGAGGTCAAAGCTGACCCTGTTAAACATACTCTGGGCACCTGTGTCTGTTTTTTTAGAAAGAGTTTCCAGAGTAGAAGGATTTTTCCCTTCTTGTGCTTATACTCATTTTTATTCTTGTATTCATGTCTGAGTTGCCAGGTGCTTGCTTAGAAAAACCCAAGACAGTATGATGGAGAATTCTGTTCTCAAAAAATGGATTCCAAATGAATTAAGTTGTTCTGTGTTGGGGGAGGGGGGTTTGTTCAAGTGCATAGGGGCGTATACATTGCCTGGATCTTTTTGAGCTGGAATATAGGTCTTTCCATGAAAAGTTTTGCTCTGTGTATAAGGGGATGGGAGGAACATAATGAAGGATAAGAGTGTGGGGAGGAGACTGTGGACACACTCAGAAAGAGAACTGAGGAAACTCTACGTGACTGGGCAGGGAGTTGGGCTGACAGTTCTGCTATTTGGCATCTTTCCTAATTGAGCAGAAGAGAGCCGCCCTCAGACTCAGGGGGCTCACCATGGGCCCCTCTGACGTCAGCTGGTGGGCTGGGAATCATTTCTGAAATAGTGTAACCACACATGTGCAGACTATTATGTCTGATTACATAAACCTACCACAAAAACTGGGCTGGAAAATGCCACTTGAAAGAGTCTCATTTTGCATTAATTTTTTTCCCCTGTGAACTGTGTTTATTTTATTTCAGGGTCTTTAGTACACGGGGTAAATGAATCAAAGGCTGATCATAATATGGTCTGTTCTTTTGGTATCAATTTTAAGCTGTGTCACCTGCAGGAGACTAAGCTTGTCAGGGCTATTTTTGGAGCGTGGTATTAGATGCCGAGACATGTGTAGGTACAGAGAGGGGTACTGGCTGCTAGGAGGAGAGAGAGAGAGAGAGAAAGGAGTGAGATGAGAAGAGACAAGGACAGGAATGAAAGATTTGAGCCAAGAAATAAAAATAAACAATTCCAAAACCCAAGGAGGCAATGGAATTCCCAGCTGGGCTCTGGATTGTGTTTCACTCAGTGGAGGACGTTTTCTGGGCAGCCTTTATCTGCTCTCCTGACTAGGTTTTTACAGCACCCACATCTTATCCAACCAGCGTCTATTTTAAACCTCATGGAGTTCAGACCACTTGCATTAACTCAGCCCATGTTCAGTGGGGTCACAATGTGTAGTGGCAAGAACCCTACGCTGGAAGTTGAGAGACTCTGGTCCTTGTTTTTCTCATGTGTCCATGGGCAGGCATCAAACCTTGCCTTTTATAAAATGGGGGTAGTGTTTCCCACTCTTAATATCTTCATGGCTGCTTTAGGGGAAATGAGAAAATAGGTAGGAAAGGGCTTGGCAAAGCATCAGTTGTTCCACATGAGTGCAGATGAAATGTTGTAAGTGATAACTTTCTAATTTGACCCTTTTCCTCCGTGTGAGCAGTTTTCCCAGTAGGTAGTTCCTAGTGAAGATAGGTTAGGACACAGTTGTCATATTTTTTTCCTCTTCTGATGGAAAGGTATGCTTTTGAAAAGGATACAGAGTTATACAAGGCTTAAGGACCCCCTTCCTTAGCCATGGTGAGTGTTAAATTATAGCTCCTTAAGTGCTTTGTGTTCCCAAATGACAACGGGCAATGCTTACTGGGCTTAGAGTGGTTCTAAGAGATGGAGGGAGATTATTGCACTCCTCCGTCCATCAGACAGACTGAAAGATCACTTAGCTCTCAAAACCACTCTTTCCTTTTCTTTCCCATGGCCACCATTCTTCTTCTAGAATATTTCTTAATTATCATTACTGCCTTCAGTATTGCCAAGAAATCATGAGCACCTCTCTATTGCCTGCCTAAGAAAGTGCAGTCCCTGAGTCTGACATTCAGAATCCTCCACACGCTGGCCCTATCTACCTATCCATCCCCCTCATCCTGTCATCCAATAATCTTTGGATGCCAAGCAATGTGGTCAGCTCACCTTTACCTGGCTACACACATCCCCCAACCTTGACACCTATGTGTCATCTATGGAAATATCCTTTCTTCCTATATTACCTTCCGTTTCCCACCCATTCCCCCACATCCCACTGACTGCCCCACACCTAGCTCCTCCTTCCTGTTTGTCTTCTTAACACTCCTTCCCCTCTTCTCTCTATCATATATACACATTCCCTTGCATTACAGATATGTGCACAGACACACTTCACACTCTGTATTTCATTCCCAAATACATGTATATATTAGTTGCTCAAAACATGTTTGTTGAATGAATAAATCAGATAGAAGGAGACAAGTTACCAGTGAATTTTAAAATGCCACATCTTACATACAGCTGTAAAGGATCCAGTAATAACTTTCCCCTTAAATGACTTACTAACTCACACTAGGTTCTCTTTTTAACTCAAAAAGCTTTTTAAGTATTCCTTTTTGGAGAAACTTTTTGACCAAGGCAAATTCTCTGAGAATAAGAGTCAGATGAGCATTAAATAAATTAAGCTGTACAGTGATGATATGTTCAAGTGAATTATCACTTTGAATTCCTTAATGCTATCTTTCCTAAAAGAATCCCCTTACCAAAACCTGTTTGTGGGGTAGCCATCCACATAGCAAGAGAATATCTTTTCTTTTTTAAAAAAATTTATTGAACTATAGTTGATTTACAGTATTGCCTTAATTTCTTCTGTACAGCAAAGTGACTCAATTATACATATATATACACACACATTCTTCTTCATATTCTTTTCCATTATGGCTTGTCACAGGATGTGGAATACAGTTTCTTGTGTTATACAGTAGGACCTTGTTGTATATCTGTCCTATATATAATAGTTTGCATCTGCTAATCCCAAACTCCCAGTCCTTCCTTCCCCTCCGCCCAGTCCCCCTTGGCAACCACAAGTCTGGAGAACATTGGTTTTTATGGGGTTCTCAATGCTGTCTCTACCAGACTTTGGACCAGAACCTGTACTAACAGGTGAAAGGTGGCAGCAACTTGAAGTCAGGAAACTTGGATTCTTCTTGTGGCTTTTCTTCTGGCAAGTCTCTTCGTCTCTATTTCATTCATCTGTCAAATTTTCCCAATGAATAAGCTCTAAGGTCCTTTCTGCTGCTGCTGCTAAGTGGCCTCAGTTGTGTCTGGCTCTGTGCGACCCCATAGACAGCAGCCCACCAGGCTCCCCCGTCCCTGGGATTCTCCAGGCAAGAACACTGGAGTGGGTTGCCATTTCCTTCTCCAATGCATGAAAGTGAAAAGTGAAAGTGAAGTCGCTCAGTCGTGTCTGACTCTTAGCGACCCCATGGACTGCAGCCCACCAGGCTCCTCCATCCGTGGTATTTTCCAGGCAAGAATACTGGAGTGGGGTGCCATTGCCTTCTCCAAAGGTCCTTTCAGCTTAGTTAATTCTGGAGTCCTACAAGTATGTTTTTTGATTTCTACTGTTCACTCCAGAGACACCAGACTCAACCGTAAGCTCCTCTC